>NC_064850.1:44237887-44595387 GCF_024139225.1 Suncus etruscus | reverse complement strand
AACAAACCCCACACTGATCCCTGCACCTGTAAAAAGAAAACAGTTTGAAGAAACTGAGCATGTAGGGCCCCAGACATTGAACTACTCTACCCTCTCATCTAAATAATACAGCAGAGCACACAGCAGCTGGAGTATGAGTTGTGGGTCCCATGCCACCTGGTTCACAACCTACTCAAAGGTACAAGTGCTGGTCCCCTATGAAACTCTTCATGGGACCCCTGTGTGACAGCTACAACTCTGGGCTGGGGTGAGGTTACAACTGTTTTGAAAATGTATTTTTGCAATTTATCAAGTTTGTTTCATCATTTTATTTTGTCAAGTGATATTTTAAGAATGTATTCATCAAAAGTAGAATTTAGACTGAGTCATATGTATAGTTCCACTAGTCTTTTCCAGGCCTGCCATTTACAGATTAGCCACAAAAGTATCCTTATAAACCACTTCCCAGTGACTCCACATTCTCAAATAAAAGACATAATCCTCATTACCAAGGAGATGATAAAGTATCAATAAAACATCAGAGCACAAGAATAAAAATTCTGCATACAAGCCAAATCAATTATTTTGACCTCCAGAGAACAAAGATAACCTACAAAAATCTTACTTTTCAGTTGGATGTCTGCTTTAAACTACCATTATTTGTACCAAAAGTCAAAGGCAAACAGCAAGTTCCCTCTCACTCTGCTCTTTCAGGCATGGACAATGACCCTGCATATGGACATCCAAAGCTGGTGGAGTTCTGGCACCCAGTCTGTGCCCACTGAGTACAACAAAGGCAGAGGAGTCTAACTTCTGTTTGCAAAGCCTGAGCATTCTAAACCACTCAATGGAAAGACAAATCGATATGTAGAAGGCCATGAGAGGCAGTCCCAGCATCCCTTCCTGGCCCTTTTCCTTTTCCTATGCTGTGAGGGCATCTGAGATGACAGGAAAGGGGCACATAGCAGAAAGGAACCCCACTTGAAATAACACAATGATGTGATCTCTTCTGGTTGAATAAGAAAAAAAACACTATTAGAAACAAATACCCAGAGGCAACAGAAATTGGGAACTGACCAGTAGTAGAAAATTTATCATTACAGGGGGTCAAGGGGGACTATCATGGAATAAAATTGGAATGAAGTTGACACTCTGGTAGAGGGTGTGGTGCTGGAATGTCTTAATTATGAAGCCCTGTCTTTATCAATTTGTAATTACTGTGCCTAAGATAAATAACAAAACAATATTAAAACAATACCATCACTGATAAAATAAGTGTGTGTGTGACTATTACAAATAAATCCTATATGCATACTATTGCAGTAAAGCCTGTGTGTATAGATATTATATATGTGCTTTCTGCAACAGTACATATATATATATTCAATGTATAATATATTCAATGTATAATAACTATATGTATATATGTATAATTATGTTTGGCAATCATACCTGGTAGAAATTGGAAGACCGTTTAGTGTTGGGCATTAAATCTGGCCTTCTGAACTAAAACAATGTGTTCTAGCTTCTGAGGTATCTACCTAGCCCCTAATTTCTATGTATTTTAAACTACATGTATGTGCCAGTTGAGAAAGTTATTTCACCTTGTAGAAATTAAAATTGGGACACTAATGAATTATTATAATATTAACCTTTGTTTAAATAGACACCTGTCCTCTAATCCACATGACAAATCTACATAATTCTGCAAATACAATTATCACTTCAGCATGTGACATGCTGCTTACAGTGAAACAATAAAAGTGAAAATATGGTATATCCATGTAGAATTCAAGGATCAAGGTAATGTGGCAAATTAATACTTAAATAATACCTAAAACATTGGAAGGTTTCAGTAGTGTGTCATCTGTGGAAAAAAAAGTAAACAAATTAATTTTGAGGCAGGCACAGCAGGGAGAGCATTTGCCTTACAGGAGGCCTACCAGAGTTCATTTCCCAACAACCCATATAGTGTTCTGAGCCTGTCAGGAGTAATTTCTGAGTGCAGAACCAGGAGTAATTTATGAGCACCACTGGTTGTAGCCCCAAAACAAAACAAACAAAAACCACAAAACAAAGAAACCCAGAAAATTATTCGAAAAATATAAAACTCCAAGATTTTTAGATGTTTATTTCTGCCTTTTTAACAAAAATTTCTCACAACTCTACATGTCTTTAAATAAATTATGTCAGGAACAGGAGTGATAACACAACAATAAGGCATTTGCCTTGCATGCAGCCAACCCGAGATGGAACCCAGTTTGATTCCCAGCATCCCATATGGCCCCCTGAGCCAGGAGCAATTTCTGAGCACAGAGACAGGAGTAACCCTTGAGCACTGCTGGGTAGGGCCAAAAAAATCAAATAAAAATAATTACATCAATATTTTTTCACAAAATTAGTATCATAAAACAAAATTACATCCAATATCAAAGTATTCTATTTCCTGCCAGTCTCCTATAATATTTAAGAGGTATAGTATCACAAGAATACTGTGAAAATTAGCCTGTAGACAGGGCTCTCTGCATTGCGCTTTAATTGCAAGGTGAAACTAGAGGATGCTCCACACCATCCTGACTTCAATTTAGGATATGCAGATTCCAGGATCTTTAATACAGAAACATGATACCAACAACAGAGACTGTGTGAAAAATAAAAGTGTATTGGCACTTTAGACAATGATTGGACAAACTTGGATTGGGCAAACTAGATTGCCTGGAGCCTAGAGTTGGTCTTATGCCAGGAAACTTCAGGGGTAGGGTCTTCTTGTATTTAGGCCAAGGCTTTTCCTTTCCATGTCCCTCATATTTTGGTGGGCCTATGCAAACAATAACTGCCACTCTAACACCGTTTTTACAGTGCTCCTTAAAAAAAAACCCCACTTAAACTTTTGAGGTTAACTTAAACTAATATGCATGTGCATGGAATGTAAAAAAAAATACTATGCCTTCAATGTTTAAGGAGTTACATAAGTTTTATGGCCTTATTGCTTTGTGTATTGCTAAGAAATGTCTTAATGTACTACAATCTGGGGACTTGAGGGACAAAGAAATTGTACATGAGCTCTGTTTTATTTTTCTTAATGTTCTTTGGCTGAAAGTTCAAAATTAAGTTATCAGCAAGGGGATTTCTTCTGAGACTTCTGTTTATGGGTGATTGTCCTTCCACTGTAACTTTACCTTATCCTCTTTCTTCGCATCTTTGTTCTCATAATTAAAAATAAAAAATTAAAAAAAATTAGCCTGTAATTTGTTTTTAGTACACTTTGTTAAAAACAGGAGATGTCTTTAAGAGTTGACATAAAGTTAATTTGCATGAAAATTAATGTGGACACAGCAAGGCACAGTGGAGAGATTGAAGACTATTTTCCTAAGATGAGGGCAACCTAAGAGGTGGCAACATCATTTTTAACTCTATGCAACACTGAGATTTCTAGAATAGCAAGTGGTATGTATTTGTGTACCCACACAACCCTCTGGAAAGAAAAACTATACCAGTCTTAAGAGAAAAACTGAAAGACCTAATTTAAGACAAGACTAACCAAAAGACACACCAAATTTCGATATAAAGATGGCATTAAATCCCAGGACAATTCTTTCTCTCAACATCAATGGACAAAATGCACCAGTTAAGAGACACAGAGTGGCTAAATGAATCAAAAAACTCAATCCAAAGTTACAGCTCACCTCAGGAAGCTCACCACAAAGAGTGATGAGTTTAGTTAGAGAAATAACTACATTTTGAACTGTCCTAATAATGAGAATGTATGAGGGAAATGGAAAGCCTGTCTAGAGTACAGGCGGGGGTCGGGTGGGGAGGAGGGAGATTTGGGACATTGGTGATGGGAATGTTGCACTGGTGATGGGTAGTGTTCTTTACATGACTGAAACCCAAACACAATCATGTATGTAATCAAGGTGTTTAAATAAAATATAAAAAGAAGTGTAATTTCTTCCTGATGTAATATCCCTTGATTATTAAGAAAAAACCTTTTCTGTCTTTTATAACCTTTTTAAGTCCAAAATCTATGTCATATGATATTGGTATGGCCACCCCAGCCTTTTAAAGGTAGTTGTTTGCTTAAGGAATTGTCTTCCAACCTCTGACTTTGAGTCTATTTTCTCTGACTATTCAGATTTGTTTCTTGCAGGTAGCAAAATGTTGAATTTAATTTTCTGTTCCATGTTGCCACCCTGTGTCTTTTAATTGGTGCATTTAGCCCATGGATGTTGAGGGAACTGATTGTCATGAGATTTTTTTTTTGCCATCTTTTTGTAGAAGTTTAATGTGTTTGTGGGTCTAGTCCTACAGTTCAGCACCAGCCATCCATAAAAGGTATTCACCCCTTTAAGTAAGACCCTAATTACAATTAGCTGGCTGAGTCTATAACCACCAGCACCCCCAGGGGAGACTGGGAATGAATAGTGGTTGGCAGTTAGAGAAAAAGTTGAAGGAGCATGTAGATTAAACTGCTTCTTTCCCTGGCTGCAGCTTTTCTCCATCATTTGGATAGACTATTGGTTACTTTCAACTGTTTTTTTGTTTTGTTTTGTTTTATTTTTGTCTTACATCCTATTTCTGTTCCTTTTACCTGGTCCTCAAGCTTGGTCCGAAACCCATTTTTCTCTCCTGGACTATAGGTTTGTCATAGGCCCAGGGCTTCTCTAAAAAGAAAGACTGAGATATTTGTCATAGTCTTGCCTGCAAGGCCCCATGGACACCAGCAGCATGGGCCCATCTTCAGCACTCTTCTCTGGCAGTGAGGATTGTTTTGCCTTAAGGTAGAGTCTTCATTACTCCTTTTAAGGTTGGTTTTGAGTTTATAAAGTTCATGAACTGCTGTTTTTCTGTGAAACTGTGTGTCCTTCCTTCAAACATAAATGAAATTCTGACTGGGTAAAGTATTCTTGATGAGGCATTAATTTCATTGAGTTTTTTTTCTCACTATATCTCACCACTGCTTTTGGACCTGGAAGGGGTACTTATGAAAAATCTGCTGTAAATCTTAAATTTGCTTCTTTGTATGTAAAATCCTTTTTGATCTTGCTGCTTTCAGTATTCTTACTCTATGTTTTTCATTGTTATGATTAGGATGTGTTTTGGGGTGCTTTTATTTAGATCTTTTTAGCTGGTATTCTTCATGCATCAAGAAGAAGGATGCAAGCATTCTTCAGCTCTGGTAATTTTTCATCAATAATGTTTTTCACTACTGCTTCTTAGGGTTTTTTTTTTCCTGCCCCTCTGGGATCCCAATCATTTTTATATTGTTATTTTTATTTAACCCAATCATTTTTATATTGTTATTTTTATTTAACCCCAGAAGTCTATTTTTGTCCGTTCACTTATTTTGAAGGTATTTTTCATCTTTTGTTCACTTATTTTAGTACTCTTTTCAATTTTCTTCTGTTGAAAAGAGGTGTGTGCAGCTCATCATCCAACTCACTGATTCTGTTCTCAGGAGCAGTTACTCTGCTAGTGTGGCTTTCCAGTGAGTTTTTTATTTAACCAACCAAGTTTTTTAATTCTTTTATTTGCTGAAAGTTTTTTATTTTCTATTTTCATATCCTCTTCAGTCTTATGGGATGTCTCTTCCATGGTTTATTTTTCTGTTTTAGTTTTTTGTTTGTTTGTTTGTTTTTGGGTCACACTCAAAAAACAGAGCTCAGGGGTTACTCCTGGCTCTGCACTTAGAAATAACTCCTGGCAGGCTCAAGGGACCATATGAGATGCCAGAATTTGAACCACCATCCATCCTGAATCAGCTGAATGCAAGGCAAACACCCTATCGCTATGCTATCTCTCGGGTACCTTCCATGGTTTCTTTTAATTCTTTTAACAGAATTAGTTTTTCTATGTAACGTCCTGATAAGACGAGCTATGTAGATGGACGGTATTAGTTAAGTCTTCAGGACTATTAGCTTCTATTCTTTCAATGTAAGGATAGAGCTTACATTAAGCACATACAATGTTACTGCCTGACTCTCATTTTCTGTCTCTCTGGATGCTCTGGTTTTTTTTGTTTTGTTTTGTTTTGTTTGTTGTTTTTTTGTTTTGTTTTTTTTTTGTTTTTTTGTTTTTGTTTTTTTGTTTTTGGGCCACACCCGGCAGTGCTCAGGGGTTACTCCTGGCTGTCTGCTCAGAAATAGCTCCTGGCAGGCACGGAGGACCATATGGGACACGGGGATTCGAACCAACCACCTTTGGTCCTTGATCGGCTGCTTGCAAGGCAAACGCCGCTGTGCTATCTCTCCGGGCCCTGTTTTTATTTCTTATACATAATTTGCTCCACTTTTTATATTGTTTGCAGAGCTTGGAGTCCACACCAATACTCCAATGCAAACCATGAAGGCACGACAGTAACCCAGCACTAAACATACCAATCTTTCCAACAGGTAAAAACAGTAGGGCTGTCAGAGATGGAGCATCCACCTTGGCCCCCAACTCTCAGGAGAGCTATCTCTGGTGGACACTGATGTGCCCACAGGGAATCATTTCTGCACACTCAATCCTGAGCAGACCTCAAAGAAAGATGCCATTGTGTCTGAGTGTGTTATACTATTCCTCTAGTGAGGAGAGAGATCAGCTGGTTACTGTAGGTGATTTGTTTAGCTCATGTCTCTTAGGATGTAAGGGAAGAAAACTCCTGGCAAGAGGAAAAGGTCTGAGGTCACACATGAAGCTCTGGCTTCTCTCCAGGGAAACAAGGTCCATCTTTGATTAGCCTTATTTCAGCTCAGAATAATGATTATGGAGGAAGCTTTCCTTTCATATGATGGTATGATAAAACCAGGTAAGGTCCATGTACACTCCCAGCATCTTTGCTCTAGTGCCTTATTTAGAGCCATGGCTGCAAAGACTCCATGTGAGCAAAGACCAGCCTACAGGAAGAGCCTCAGCAGCAGTCAAGGATACACAGGACAGCTCAGAAATCCACAAGGATGATGCATCTTGCTTGGCTGCTGTCTTAAATGCTTCAGTCTTACCTTTGCATTCTGGCAAGGGATCACTCCACCCAACTGTGTCTCCTATCAGGATACAATAAATAAACTCTGCCCCAACTAATTTGTACCTAGAACAACCAAGGGAAGAAGAATCATGTCAGTTCACAGATATTTCTCTTTCTGATTAAAGAGCATCTTTAATCAACAATGTGCCAGTAGATGTAAACAGACAATAGTCTATACAAAGTTCATCTTCACTTTCAAGGGAAGCTTTGTATTTTTAAACCAATATTGCATCAATAAATATGATCTAAAATTTTAATTAGAAAAATTGTAAATATCTAGAAAGGCTTCTAAAGAATGCTATCCAATAGTGAAGACACACAAGACATTGTTTATTGATGAGAGCACCTAATTGAAATAGTAAAAGTGTTTTGTACATTTCAAGTGATAATGTTTCAATATTTTATATATCTTAATTCTAAAATTCAGTTTAGTATAGATCTAAGAGGATACTCAATGTATTATAAGGATCAGAGAGAAAGTACAATGAGCAAGCTACTTGTCTTGCACATGGCCAACCCTTGTTCTATGCCAGGTACCTCATAAGATCCCCAGAGGACAAACAGGTGTGATCCCTGAGCACAGAATCCGAAATATGCCTCAAGCACTGCAGGTGTCACACTCTCCTACTGGCATATTGTACTGAGCAAGTTGAAAAATCCTCTTTTCAATTTTACACTAATGACGCTGATGATCTATAGTCTATTTAGCACAACAGCCACAGGATGCTGATATGATTATAACAAACAGGACACATATTCACAAATAGCACCATGGTTATAGAATTTTTATATTTGGGTTAGAGTCATCAAATGTACACCATCCCTCACCAGTGTACCTTTACTGCCACCACTGTTCCCCATTTCTCTCCTCCCCACACCCTGCCTGACTTCGGGATAGCCATTCTACTTCTCTCTCACACAATCATTGTCATGATAATTGTCAATTAACTTATTGCTCTAACTGCACTCACCACTCTTTGTGGTAAGATTTATATCATGGACTGATAATTCTTGCTGTCATCTCTATTATTTCTGGATATTATTAACATACTGTCTTTTAATTTTCTTATTTTCTGCAGATAAGTGATATTATTCTGCATCTATCTCTCTCCCTTGGATTCATTTCAAATAGCAAATAGTCTCCATGTGCATTCATGTATAGGAAAATTTTATGTCTACCTTTTTCCTAACAATTACAAAAAATTCCAATGTGAAGATGTACCATGGTTTCTTTAGCCACACATCTGTCTCAGGCACTGGAGTTGTTTCCAGATTCTGGCTATTGAAAATAGCACTGCAATGAACATAGAAGTAAAGAAGCATTTTATATTCTGTTTTCATGTTCCTAGAGTATATTTCTAAGAGTGGTATTGCTGGATCAAATGAAAGACCAGCTTCTAGGTTTTTGAGGAATAGCAAAATTGTTTTCCAGAAAGGCTGGACTAGACGGCATTACACAAGCAGTGAATAAGAGTTCCTTCTCCCCACATTCACACCAGCAATATTTGTTCTTGTTCTTTGTGTTGTGTGTCAATCACTGTGGCATGATAACGCATGTCACTGAGATGATACCTCATTGTTATTTTGACTTGAATCTCCCTGATGATTAGTCCTCCTTTTGGTTCCCTTCTGGGTACCAGGTTAGGTGCTGGTCCCTTGCCACCTCTGGGGACTAGGGGAACTCTTGTGGATAATCTTTATATCCTGATCATTATTTCCTTTGAGATACAAAAGTTTAATATAGTCCCATTTGTTTATCTTTTCTTCCACTTACTTGGCCAGGCATTCTTAAAAGTGCCTTTAACTTCAATGTCAAAGACATTCTGCCTATGTTTTTCTCCATATAGCTTACAGATTTAGGTCTGATACCAAAGTCTTAGGTTCATTTTTATCTGACTTTGTTGCATGGTGTTAGAAAAAGTTCTGAGTTCATTTTTGGTATGTAAATGATCAGTTTTTGCAGCATCACTTGTTGAAGAGGCTTTGATGCATCACTTCACTTTGTTTTCTCCTTTATCAAAGATTAAGTCCTCATATGCCTTAACGGTCTGTCTCAAAATATTTAACTCTATTTCATTGATCTGAGGGTCTCTCTTTATTCCAGTAGCAAGCTGTCTTGATTACTACTGATTTGTAGAAGAGTTTGAAGTTTGGGAAAGTGATGCCTCCCAACTTTTCCCCCCAGTGCTTTAGCTATTTGTCAGATCTATCAGTTTCATATGAATTTCAGGATGTTTTATCTATTTATTTGAAAAATAGGCATGAATCTCCATGGGGTGGAAGTGGTGACACATGCAGTAGGGCATTTGCCTTGCACATGGCTAACCTAAGACAAATCATGGTTCTATCCCCCAGCTTCCCATGTGGTCCCCAAGCCAGAAGCAATTTGAGCGTATAGCCAGGAGTAACCCCTGAGTATCACCAGGTGTGGCCCCATATATTATATATATACATATACATGTATATATAAATAATGTTTTGCCATTTTTATGACGTTTATCCTCCCAATCCATGAGCAGGAAATGTGTTCTCATTTCCTCCTGTTTTATTACTTGAAAGAGTTTGTAGTTTTCTTTGTATAAGTTTCTCTCTTCTTTAATGGGAATTATTCGGAGGTACTAAGTTCCCATTTACATTTTCATGTGCTCTTGTGAGATATTTATTTTTGGGGAGGGGACTATTTCATGTTTTCTTTGAGCTCATTAAAAATGCTAAGAACTTTCATTCGGAAGTCCTATCAAGAGAGATCTATAGGTGGCTATTACTGTTATAATACTAAGGAACAGTCCTTGCCCACTATCCATGCTGATATTCTAGATGCTTTACCATGGCTCCTTTTGTAATCTAGGGGTATCTTTTCCTCTTTGTATGGTGCCCTTCTTACTGCCAGGGAGATATTTGAGGAAACTATATGGAGGACAAGGAGATTATTGTTCAGCCACTTCAGAAACATGGAGTTTGTTTCTGAATTCCATGTAGAGTTTAGTGACCAGCCACGGGCCTGTCTTCATGGAATGTGGCCTGGAATGTTCTATACTGAACCCCTTTGGGCAAGCGATGGTTTCAGATTTCTTACTTGAAGGTTTTAATTTTTACAAATATCAGCTGCATATTACAGGTTTCCCGTGACTAATCAGATCCAAATTTTTCTAATAAATAATATCTGTAGTGATTTAAGCAGTTGGAGAATCTTGTCCTTTTTTGTCTTACCCTATTTGAGTCAAGAAAGAGCTTTGAGAATGGGGGTTGTTTCATTACTACTAGTATGTATACAGAGTTACAAATCTGAAAACTTCCATCCTCAATTTAAATTATTTGTTCACTTGCTCTATATAGTGCTGAGGATGCCATACTTACCCTTCACTGCATGAGAAAGTGATATTTGAACCCAACAGCATGTGATGTGTTACATTGACATGACCATTTTTGATTTCTCCAGGATCAGAACAGGACTGTTCTAGAAGGAAATACAAATGGAATTTTTACTTAATAACCAAGCACCTCTAGCTTATCTAGGCAAAAGATGGTGACCTGATTAGCAATGAAAATACTGAGAGGCCAGAGCAATAGAGATTTTGCTTTGCATGCAGCCACCTGGATTCAACCTCTAGCATCCAATATGGTCTCTCGAGCACTGCCAGGATTATTCCTGAGTGTAGAGACAGAAGTAAGTATTGAGTATTGCTGAGTGTGGGTCTAAAATAAAGCAAATTTTAAAAAGGCAAAAATAAAATTGGGGACGGAGCAGTGGCAGAAGCAATAGGGAATTTGTCTTGCATGCACTAATCTAGGATGGACCAGGATTTGATTCCCTGGTGTCCCATATGGTCTTCAAGTCAGGAGAAAATCTGAGCGCATAGCCAGGAGAAACCCCTGAGCATCACTGCAAGGGCACAAGGCCCATCTCTGATCAGCCTGATTTCAGTCAGAATGATAATGATAGTAATTATGGATAAAGCTTTCCTAAGGGCATGAAAAAAACCAAGTAAGGGCCATGCACACTACTAACATTTTTGCTCCAGTGCTTTATCCAGGACCAAGGCTGTAAAGGTACCATGTGATCAAAAACCAGCCCACAGGGAGAGCCTCAGGAGCAGCCAAGGATACTCAGAACAGTTCAGGAATTCACAAGGATGATGCAGCCTTACTGTCTGCTGGCTTGAATGCTTCAGTCTTACCTGTGCATTCTGGCAAGGGGTCACTCCACCCAATTGTGTTTCCTATCAGGATACAATAGCTAGCCTTTGCCCCAACTAATCTGTACCTAAAACAACCAAGGGAAGAAAGATCATGTCAGGTTACAGATATTTTACTTTTTGTCAGTTGTCCAGAACAGCATCTTTAATCAACAGTGTGCCTTTTGATGTAGACAGACAATAGTCTATACAAAGTACTCTGCACTTTCAAGGGAAGCCTTGTATGTTTAAGCCAATGTTGTATCAATAAATATGCACTAAAATTTTAATTAGAAGAAATTGGTAAAGATGTTTCAATATTTTATATGTCTTCATTCTAAACTTTAGTTCAATATAGATCTAAGAGAATACTCAAGGTATTATAAGGGTCAAAGAAAAGGTATAGTGGTAGGATCCTTGACTTGCACATGGCCAACCTTTGTTCTATGCCTGATACCCATAAGATTCCCAGAGCATAAACAGGTGGGATCCCTCAGCACAGAATCAGGAATATGCCTCAAGCACTGCATGTGCACAATCTTTTTGTCTTACCCCATTTGAATCATTGGAACTGTGCTGAGTCAAGAAAGAATTATGAGAATAGGGGTTGTTTCATTACTACCAGCATGTACACAGAGTTACAAATCTGAGAATTTCCTCCCTCAATCTGCATTAATTGTTCACTTGCTCTATACTGTGCTGAGGATGCCATACTTACCCTTTACTGCATGAGAAAGTGATGTTTGCACCAAACAGCATGCCATGTGTTACATTGACATGACCATTTTTGATTTCTCCAGGATCAGGACAGGACTGTCCTAGAAGGAAATACAAGTGGAATTTTTCACTTAGTGATCAGGCACCTCTAACATATCTAGGCAAAAGACATTGACCTGATTAACAATGAAAACACTGAGGGGCCAAAGCAATAAAGATTTTTTATATCTTTATTTAAACACCTTGATTACAAATATGATTATAGTTGGGGGTCAGACATGTAGAGAGCACCCCCCTTTACCAATGCAACATTTTCATCACCAATGTCCCCAATCTCCCTCCTCCCCACCCCAACCCCACCTGTACTCTAGACAGGCTTTCTACTTCCCTCATTAATTCACATTGTTATGATAGTTCTCAGTGTAGTTATTTCTCTATTTCTCTAACTGCACTCACCACTCTTTGTGGTGAACTTCATGTCGTGAGCTGGACCTTCCAGCCCTCTCTTTGTCTCTGAGGATTATTGCAAAAATGTCTTTCATTTTTCTAAAAACCTATAGATGAGTGAGACTATTCTGTATCTATCTCTCTCCTTCTGGCTTATTACAATCATCATAATAGATCGATGTACATCCATGTATAGGAAAATTTCATGACTTCATCTCTCCTGATGGCTGCATAAAATTCCGTTGTTTCTTTAGCCATTCATCTATTGAAGGGCATCTTGGTTGTTTCCAGAGTCTGGCCAGCTATTGTAAATAGTGCTGAAATGAATATAGGTGTGAAAAAGGGATTTTTGTATTGTATTTTTGTGTTCCTAGGGTATATCCCTAGAAGTGGTATAGCTGGATCATATGGGAGCTCAATTCCCAGGTTTTAGAGGAATCTCCAATATCGCTTTCCATAAAGGTTGGACTAGATGGCATTCCCACCAGCAGTGAAAGAGAGTTCCTTTCTCTCCACATCCCCACCAGCACTGCTATTCTTTGTGATGTGAGCCAATCTTTGTGGCATGAGATGGAACCTCATAGTTGTTTTGATTTGCATCTCCCTGATGATTAGTAATGTGGAGCATTTTTTATGTACCTTTTAGCCATTTGTATTTCTTCTTTATCAAAGTGTTTATTTCTTCTCCCCATTTTTTGATAAGATTAGATGTATTTTTCTTGTATAGTTCTGTCAGTGGCTTGTATATTTTGGATATTAGCCCCTTATTTGACAGGTATTGGGCAAATAGGTTCTCCCACTCAGTAGGTGGCTCTTGTATCCTGGGCACTATTTCCTTTGAGGTGAGCTTTTGCTTTGTATGCAGCCACCTGGATTCAATCTCTAGCACCCAATATGGTCTCCTAGCACTGCCAGGATTATTCCTGAGTGCAGAGACAGAAGTAAACATTGAGTAGTTCTGCGTGTGGGTATAAAATAAAGCAAATTTTTAAAAAGCAAAAAATATTATCATTCTTTGAAGAATCATTAAAATTAATGTGTACACTTTGGGGTTTAGTATGAATGAAAATACAATTCCACTTCATCCTTATCATGCAAAATTGTCCACCCTCTTTAAATCTAAAATTACTGGTTAATACTCAAAATTAAATAAATGAATATGTGTTGCACTGCTGAACTTTTCTTTTTTTTTTTTTTTTTTTTTTTTTGTGGTTTTTGGGTCACACCCGGCAGTGCTCAGGGGTTATTTCTGGCTCCAGGCTCAGAAATTGCTCCTGGCAGGCACGGGGGACCATATGGGGTGCCGGGATTTAAACCGATGACCTCCTGCATGAAAGGCAAACGCCTTACCTCCATGCTATCTCTCCGGCCCCATCACTGCTGAACTTTTCAATACAACTTAAATATTAATGTAATAAATAAGTTATGAATATATACAGAACCTTAATTAGAACTTTGTGTTCTTAATGGAACTTCATAGTTTAAAAATGAAACTAGTGGGGTCGGCAAGGTGGCACTAGAGGTAAGGTGTCTGCCTTGCAAGCGCTAGCCAAGGAAGATCGCGGTTCGATCCTCCCGTGTCCCATATGGTCCCCCCAAGCCAGGGGCAATTTCTGAGTGCTTAGCCAGGAGTAACCCCTGAGCATCAAACAGGTGTGGCCTGAAAAACCAAAAAAAAATGAAACTAGTTATAAAAATGTGTACAGAATAAAGTCACTGTTTCTATACACTCAAGTTTCAAACGTTATAATAGGTACCTTTTGCTTTCTGGTTTTGTGTTCAAGGGTATTCCTGAGTTTGTGCTCAGAAGTGAATACTGGAGCTACTAAGGGACAAAATGTTGTGCAAGGCAAGTAACTAACTGTATTTCTGGCTTTTTTTTTTTTGGCTTGGTATTTTTCACAGATTTTCTCCATCCTTTCTTCTTTCATTCCTTCCTTCCTTCCTTCCTTAATTCTATTCTTCCCTCTTTTCTTTCCTCCTCTGTCTTTCCTTTATTCATTTTATACTTATTTCCTTCTTTTCTTTCTTCCAATCTCCCCCTATTCTTCTTTTCATCCCTCCATCCCTTAGATTGAGATCTACACCTAGCTATGCTCAGGGCTAGCCCAGCTCTTAAAGGCTCAGCTGTCACTCAAATCCTCCCCATCATTCAGCATTGAATGTGCCCATCTTTCCAACAGGGTGAAACAGTGCATTCAGAAATGGAGCATCCATCTTAGCCTGCCTCTGGTGGACACTGATGTGCCCACAGGGGGTCATTTATTAAACACTCTCTCCTGAGAAGAACCCAAAGAAAAATGTCATAGTTCTTGTAGTGTGTGTGACCCTTTTCCTCTAGTGAGGAGAGAGATCATCTGGTTACTGTGGGTGACCTACTCAGCTCATGCCCATCAGGGTGTGCAAGAAGCAGTATCCTGGCAAAAGGAAGGGTCTGAGGTCACACATTCAGCTCTAGCTTCTCTGCAGGGGCACAAGGTCCATCTCTAATTTCAACCCAGAATGATAATGATTATGAAGGAAACTTTCCTCTCACCTTATGGCATGAAAAAAAAAAAAAACAGGTAAGGGCCATGCACACTCCTATCATTTTTGCTCCGATGCTTTATCCAGGACCATGGCTGCAAAGGCACCATGTGAGCAAAGACCAAACAGGAAAAACTCCAGGAGCAGTCAAGGATACTCAGAACAGTTCAGGAGGATTTCACAAGGATAATGCAGCCTTACTGGTTGCTAGCTTGAATGCTTCAGTCTTACCTTTACATTCTGGCAAGGGGTCACTCCACCCAACTGTGTCTCCTATCAGGATACAGTGGCTAGACTTTGCCCCAACTAATCTGTACCTAAGACAAACAAAGGAAGAAGAATTATGTCAGTTCACAGATATTTTACTTTTTGTCAGTTGTCAAGAACATCTTTAATCAACAGTGTGTAGTATGTGAAGTCAGACAATAGTCTATACAAAGTTCATCTGCACTTTCAAGGGAAGATTTGTATTTTTAAACCAATGTTGCATCAATAAATATGCTCTAAATTTTAATTTGAAACAACTTGTAAATTCTAGAAAGGCTTCTAAAAAGAATGTTATTCAATATTTGAAGACACAGAAGATATTGTTTATTGGTGAGAGCACATAATTGAAAATAGTAAAAGTTTTTTGTACATGTCAAGTGATATTTAAAAAAATTTTTTTTGGTTTTTGGTCACTCCTGAGTTACTCCTGGCTATGTCACGCCTGGCTTCGGGGACCATATGGGACACTGGGGAATCAAACCGAGGTCCGTTCTAAGTTAGCACGTGCAAAAAGCACCCTACTATTTGTGACACCACTCTGGCCGATTCTTCTTTTTTCTTTTCATGATGTTTCAAAATTTTATATGTCTTCATTCTAAAATTTAGTTCAATATAGACCTAAGAGAATACTCAATGTATTATAAGGGTCAGAGAGAAGGTACAGTGGAAGGATCCTTGACTTGCACATGGCCAACCCTTGTTCTATGCCTGGTACCCCATAAGATTCCTAGAGCAGAAACAGGTGTGAATCCTGAGCACAGAAACAAGAATATGCCTCGAGCACTACATGTGCACAATCCCTTACTGGCATATTGTACTGAGCAAGTTGAAAGCCCACTTTCTAATTCTACTTTGCAGCAACATAGATGGATATACAAAATATAATGTTAAATGAAGTAAACCAGAAGATAAAAGATAAACACAGAATGATAGCACTATTCTAAACACCACATATACAGGTAATACTCTACTAATACACTATTCGAACACCACATATACAAGTAATACTCCATAAACAAATACAAAGGTTTAACAGGGCAGAAACACCAATCACTGTAATTTTCAACATTTACTGGGGAGTAATGTCCAAAACATGTGGAAGAAGAACAACACAAAGCCTCAACTACACATTATACCATAAAGAAACCAGCAACAGCAGAAACAACAGTGTAGAGAGAACATGTATGTAATCAGCCTTTTACTACAAAGGCCCATAATAATGTCTTGGGGATCTTATACAGGAATACAGGTAAAGAATACAATGGGAAAATCACTGACCAGCAGAAGCGTTTCATAACTATATGTTTTAATGCCTTAATCTTACATATTTAAAATAACCTCTCAGCTTTTCTGCCCACAGGGGTTCTTGAGTACAAAGGGTGACAACCTAAGTTGGCAACTTGGTGCTCAGTCACATTAGATACCATACTCAGTTTGTATTATGAAAATGTCTTGATAAAACACTTTAACAGAACCTTGATCACTAGGTTATGCCCTCTATTAGGACCTGAAGCATGTGACCAGCCAGACCACTGAAGCAGGCAACTGTGAGCCACAGACTTATATTATAGGACCTACTCATCAACACGTTTAAGAAAACTAACAATCCCTTTCTCTTTTCTTCTCTTTTCACTACTTTCTTTCTCCCTTTTCTTCTTCTACCTTTTCCTCCAGATTATCATCAATTCAATCCATGTCAAATAAAAAACACATTGTTACTTCCTTTTTAAGAAAGGAAATTCGATACATAAGGTGCTGCAGACAATACTACATAGGGTAACCACCTATATAGATAGACCTCACTAACCCATTGCTTAGTACTCGAGATTCGAAACCTATGTGTATCCAAAATTTGCTCCAGTCATCACCTAATCCTGAAATCCTCATTCAGGGAGGCCCAATCCATTCACTAACTAAATCCCTAGAAATTGAGAAAACCTCCCAACTTTGACACACCTGCCCAATCTCTCTTAGTTGATTTATTAGTTTCTTTACCTTACTTGTACTATATTTACCTATTTTTCTGTTCTCATCTTATTTCCTGCTCTCCCCACCTCTTCATCTTAAACTATACCTAAGCTAACTATTGTATGTTTCTATGTAGGCATGAGCACATAGGATAGGGCTCCTCCATGAGAGCCAAACCTAAATTGTAAACAACCCATATACTATCCCCTCTCCCCCACTTCAGAAATCTGACTATCCTTTCGCCACCCCCAATCCCAACCCAATCTCCCACCTTATTAAAACTCTTTACCCTCAGTTCTTACTCTATTAGGCATCAAGACTGATCTCCTACTCCAATAAGCCACTACCCAGCACCCAAGTGAAAGGAGACCCACTCAGACCCACACCTCACCCCCAGCAAGAAACTACAACCAACACCCCTGCTGATTCATCCTGTGTGGCCCTCCTTCTCACCTCTCTTTAACGTGGACTGTTGTTTGATACCAGACTCAGCTCCAAAAGGATCCCCACCACAAGAACTCTACCCAAGACCTCTCTGCACAAATCTTTTCTCAATCTCAAGAAGACCAAGATGTGTGATGAAAATGCGCCCTGGACCCCACACTCCACAAGAAAATCTCAAAAAAAAAATGGGTAAGCCTATACTTCCTTCATAAGTTTAAGACCTATATAATACTACCCCTTAACCTGTTTTTCCTCAAATTAAAGGTAGTCTTCTGCATTACTTTGTTCCTTTAATTACTTTTTTAATTCATTTTAATAATCTTTTTTCTTTATATATGTGAGTATATATATTTTCATTTTTGTCTTGTTTCTGTTCTCTTCTCTTCCCACCCCCAAAGGCAACAGCAATATAATGTAGCACCGTTGTTCCTGCAAAGGCATACTAAAAAAGGGGGAAATTTTACATGTAAAAACAAGCTCTTATCTACTCAGGATAAGAACTCACACTTTTTACAATACAGAGGCACCTCTAATTTGAACATATGTCATGTGGACCCAACTTAGACTCCAGGTGAATAGACAACAACTGTCCAACCTTGAACCCTGTATCCCAGACATAGAAACGACACAGCTCTCCACAACAGCTCCAGGAACCAAACTCCCTCTGAGACATCCTTAATACTGCTCTGGCACCAACATGTGCCAGTTTTGATGTGATATCCTGACAATGAGGAAATGGTAACAACTTGATCTAAGAGCGGGTTATCTTACCTCACCATCTAATGATAAGACAAAATCAGAAGACTCATCATCCTTTGATCTGTGCAAAAGCCAAGATTGTTATCTATAGATGACTGTGACATCCATGACTGAGCAGAACGTATCCTGGGACAAAAAAAAAAAAACCCTAGCCTAGGTTTTGGCCTACAATCTGTACAACAACTAAGATCTCTAATTCCAGAGGCCTGACTGAGACAACTGCAACTGAATGGGTCTTCTGGGAACGTAACAAAGACTCTATCCCAGGCTTAATCCTAGGATCAGCACAATAACCAAGACCACCAACTACAGAAGACTGATTAAAACAACAGTGATAAAACAGAACTTCTAGAACTGTAAAGAAAGACTTCAACATAAGCACCATTCCTTGACCTGTGCAGATACCAAGATCTCTAGATACAGAGATCTGATTTCATCACCCATGATGGAGCAGAAGTCTTCGATACACCACATGAGGACCTAGGGGAGAGTAAATGAACATGCAAGGAGTCTGTAGTTATCCCCATGACAGTATACTTCAAGGGCAGAGAAACCCTGTATCTCTTAGGCCAAGGGAATTCCCTTTCTAATTTCCCCATTATTAACTGTGCCTCTGCAGTGAAAAATAAAGAAGCAGCACAAAATAATTTTTTTCATTTATTTAGTTTTTTCTTTTGTTATTGTTGTTGTTCTCATTTTTTCTCTTTTTTTGAGCTCTGTTTTGTTTATATTTCAGGGCCGTGATTATTATGTGGTGCTTCTCTTTAATGCTGTAATGCTCATTGTATTTTTTGTTTGATTTTTCTTTTTGTGTTGTGATATTTCTCTTCCTTTTTCCCTTTCTTCTCTCAGACTGATGTTGAGAGCCTCTATTTTTGGCTTGTTGATTTTTACCCCATTTTATTGCTTTTCTTTTTTTCAAACAGAACCACATAACTTGAACCATCTTGTTCCGCCTCTCCAATTGAGGGGGAAATAATGGAAGGTACCAAGACCAAACAATTATTTGAGCACAAGTAGTAGCAAAAATGATTGGAATTAAACACCAAATCCAAAGCCAGTGACATCAGAATCGATACCCAACCTACAACAACCTAGACACAAAGGGGACCACTTATACCAGCAGCCTGGGGGGTAAAGGTGGGGAATATGGGATGCAAGCTGGTGGTGGGAGGACAACTTTGGTGATGCAAATTCCCCTGATTTAATATTAATATGTACCTAAACATATTACTATGAAAGATATGTAATCCACTTTGGTTAAAATAAAAATAATTATAAAAGAAAAAAGGTGTTGATGGTTCAGTTTCAGTCATACAATATAACAACACTCATTCCTTCACCAGTTTTCATTCTGGCCACCAATTTCCCTCTTATACTCAACCTGAAGCCAACCATTATGCCAAACATTTTTCTTCTCTCTCTTTCTATCTCTCTCTTCCCTTTTTTCCTTTTATGGACTGTGATTTATAATACTGTTTCTGAGAGATTTTTTTCTGAGAGATTATTATGCATATCAATTTACCTCCTCTCAGTATCCAGCTCTTGTTCAGACTGATTATCTCCAAATATTATTATCATAGAGTCTCTTCTGTTTCCTAACTGCACTGCTCCCCTCATTTCTATTGTCTTTGGATATTACTCTCATGATATTTTTTAATATTCTACAAATCAGTGTCAACATTATATGTTTATCCCTCTTTCTAAATCACTTTGCTCAGCATAACACTCTACATATCCATCCACATCCACATTTGCCTATATATAGGCAGATTTTATAACTTCATTTTTCCTAATAGCTGTTTAGATATACCGTATTCCTTATAGCTGTTTATCCACTCATCTGTTCTTGAGCACTTGGTCCGTTTCTAGATGCCAGCTATTGTGAATAGTGCTGCAGTGAATGTAGAAGTGCAGGTAAATTTTCTGCAATGAGCACCTATGGTATATTCTGAGGAGTGGTAATGCAGTGTCTATGAAGTTTAATTTCTATTTTTGGGGGGAAAGTCCAAACTGTTTTTCCAAAAAAGCTGACCAATCAACATTCCCAAAAGCAGTCAAGGAGAGTTTCTTTCTTCCTACATTCATTACATGACTCACTAGTTCTTTTTCTTTTTGATGTGTGCCAATCTCTATGATGTGAGATATCTCATTATTGTTTTGATTTGCATTTCCCTGGTGTTTAATGATGTGAAACATTTTTTCTGTCTTCTGTCCATCTGTATTTCTTCTTTGGAGAAGTTTCTGTTCATTTCTTCTGTTCACCCATTTTTGATGGGGTGGACGATGTATTTGTTAATCTCTATATTTGTCTTCTATATCTTAGATAATAACTACTTGTTATGTGAGTATTGGGTGTTACTTTAGACCATTGCATGGATGATCTTTTAAAAAATGTATTTAAGCACCATGGTTAATTTATTCTAAGCATTGTCATTATAGCAATGTTTATATTTGGGTTTGAGTCATCAAATATACACCACCCCTCACCAGTGTAACTTTTCCACCATCACTGTTCCCCATTTATCTCCTTCCAATGCCCTGCCTTTCTTCCAGATGGCATTCAAATTCTCTCCTCTCTCTCTCTCTTTCTCTCTCTCTCTATCTCTCTTTCTCTCTTTCTCTTTCTCTCTCTCTCTCACTGTCATTTTGATGATAGTTGTCAGTGCACCTAGTGCTGTAACTGCACTCACCACTGTTTATGGTGAGCTTTATATCATGGGCTGGTTCTTCTGGCTGTCATCTCTATTATCTCTGGATATTATTAACATGATGTCATTTATTTTTCTGATAGTCTACAGATGAGTGAGACTTCTGTGGCTATCTCTCCCTCTATGATTCATTTCACTAAGCATAATAGTCTCCATGTGCATTCATGTATAGGAAAATTTCATGACATCATTTTTCCAAACAGTTGCATAGTATTCCATTGTAAAGATGTACAACCGTTTCTGTAGTCACTCATCTGTCTCAGGCACCTTGGTTGTTTCCAGATTCTACCTACTGAAAATGGCACTGCATTGAAATAGAAGTGAAGGAGGCATTTTTGTATTGTGTTTTTGTGTTCCTAGGGTATAAACCTAGGAGTGTATTGCTGGATCATATGGGAGCTCAATTTTTAAGCTTTGGAGGAATAGCCATATTGTTTTCTAGAAAGGCTGGACTAGATGGCATTCCACCAGAAGTAAATGAGAATTCCTTTCTCCCCACACTCACACTAGTGCTGTTTGTTCTTGTTCTTTGTGTTGTATGCCAGTCACTGTGGCATGAGATGACACCTCATTGTTATTTTCACTTGAATCTCCCTGATGATTAGTCCTCCTTTTGGTTCCCTTCAAGGCACCAGACCAAGTGCTGCCACCTCTGGCGACTGGGGGAACTCCTATGGATAATCTCTGTATCCTGATCATTATGTCCTTTGAGATACAAAAGCTTTTTTTTTTTAACTTGCCAGCTTTATATTTTTTAATTATTTAAAGAAAATATATCACACAGTTGACACTATTGATCATAATACATTTGTTTCAGTAAGAACAAAGGCAAAGTTATTTTAAAAATAGAAAAAGTAACAAGATAGAAGAGAAAGAAAAGGGGCCGGAGAGATAGCATGGAGGTTAGGTGTTTGCCTTTCATGCAGGAGGTCATCGGTTCGAATCCCGGTGTCCCATATGGTCCCCCGTGCCTGCCAGGAGCAATTTCTGAGCCTGGAGCCAGGAATAACCCCTGAGCACTGCCGGGTGTGACCCAAAAACCACAAAAAAAAAAAAAAGAAGAGAAAGAAAAGGCTTAGTAGCAAATATAATTTTGAAATCATTGAATGACCAATTAACTCAATAAAGGTCCAACAGAAGGCTTAATAAGTTTTTCTTCTCTCACTTTTTTTAAGGATAAGATTTAAAGAAGTAAGAATGGTGTTAGAGTGTCAATTGTAATGTGGGGGACATGGAAAGGAAAAGCCTTGGCCTAAATACAAGGAGACCTTACTCCTGATGTTTTCTGGCATTAGACCAACTCTAGGTTCCAGCATACTAGGTTGTTCACCCAAGTTATTGTCTGCAGTGCCAATACACTTTTTTTTCACACATTTGCTGTTGTTGGTGTCAGGTTTCTATAGTTAAAGATTCTGGAATCTGTGCATATCCTACATCTAAGTCAGGATGATATGGAGCATCCTCTAGTTTCACCTAACAATTAGAGGGCAATGCAGAGAGCCCTCTCCTGAAAGCAGGTCACTGTTGTTGTTAAGTCTTCTGGGTGTTAACGGAAGTCTCTTTTGAGTAGGCCATGGTAGGGTCTTCCCTGGTACAGGATTGCTTCCAGGTGATGTTACAGGCAACTGTGGTTGTTTCGTAGATAGCATCCCTGGTTTAGGGATGAATGGACAATGCCGGTTCTTCTAAGGCATGAGCCACGTCTTACTCCATTTGAGTCATTGAAACTGTGCTGAGTCAAGAAAGAACTTTGAGAATGGGGGTTGTTTCATTACTACTAGCATGTACACAGAGTTACAAATCTAAGAACATTTACCCTCCATCTTAAATATTTGTTCACTTGCTCTATACCATGCTAAAGATGCCACACTTACCCTTTACTGCATGAGAAAGTGATGTTTGCACCAAACAGCATGCCATGTGTTACATTGACATGACCATTTTTTATTTCTCCAGGATCAGGACAGGACTGTTCTAGAAGAAAATACAAATGGAATTTTTCACTTAATTATCAGGCACCTCTACCTTATCTAGGCAAAAGACGTTGACCTGATTAACAATGAAAATACTGAGGGGCCAGAGCAATAGAGCTTTTGCTTTGCATGCAGCCACCTGGATTCAACCTCTAGCATCCAATATGGTCTCTTGAATACTGCCACAATTATTCCCAAGTGCAGAGACAGAAGTAAGCATTAAGTAATGATGAGTGTAAGTCTAAAATAAAGCAAATGTAAAGAAGGCAAAAAATACTATCATTCTTTCAAGAATCTTGAAATTAATGTGTACACAACAGAGTTTAGTATGAATGAAAATTCAATTCCATTTCATTCTTGTCATACACAATTATCTACCCTCTATAAACCTAAAATTATCAGTTATTAATCAAAATAAAATAAATCAATATGTGTATTGCTAAACTTTTCAATACCAATGGACAATTTAATTTATATATTAATGTAATAAATAAGTTAAGAATATATGCAGAACCATAATTAGAACTTTGTGTTCTTAATGAAACTTCAAAGTTTAAAAATGAAACAAGTTATAAAAAATAAAGTGTGTTGCATTATATAATTAAAGATGGTGCTGGATGGAGGTGGATGCCTTTCCAGGCCACGTGGCTCTGCAACCCCCATCCAGCTGGCGGGTCCCAGGTTTAGGTGAATGGCGGAATCAGACTCATCCAGAGACAGGCATCAGGAAGCATCAACTTTATTCATAACCTTTTAAGCACTCAGCCATTCTTAGCTACCCTGCATCTTAACTCCTTTCAGCCATCTTCCCTTTGGGCTCCATGCTGCCCAAAGACCAGAAGTGAGAGAGCCAGCCAAGAGCCCTAATCCCCTCTGGTCCATACCTTATCTACCTTTTCCAAGACCCCTCCCAGGAATGGGTGGGGTCTTGCAGATAAGGTCAAGTTACCTAGGGAGAAAGGGTGGGGGATGAGGCTTCAAAAGTGTACTGAATAAACCCACTGTTTCTATACACCCAAGTTTCAAATGTTATAATAGGTACCTTTTGCTTTCTGGTTTTGGGGATAAACCCAGTGTGTTCAAGGGGTATTCCATTAGCTTGTACTCAGAAGTGAATCCTGGAGCTACTAAGGGACAAAACATTGTGCAAGGCAAGTGACTAACTTTGTATTTCTGGCTTGGTATTTTTTACACTTTGTTCTCACTCCTTCCTTTCTTCCTTTCTTTCTTCTCTCCTTCCTCCTTTATTCTTCCTTTCTTCCTTCATTTTATCCTTATTTACTTCTTTTTTTTTTGCTTCCAACCTCCCTCTATCCTTCTCATACTCCCTCTATCCCTTAGATTGAGACAATACTCAAGGCTAGTCCAGATCTTTAAGGCTCAGCTCATTCAGCATTGAATGTGCCCATCTCTCCAATAGGATGAAACTGTGCATTCAGAAATGAAGCATCCACCCCAGCCTTCATCTCTTATGTTAGCCTGTCTCTGGTGAATACTGTTGTGCCCAAAGAGGGTCATTCCTATCATCCCTGAGCAGACCCAAAGAAAAATGCCATGGTGTCTGTGAGTGGGTGACCCTTTTCCTTTAGTGAAGAGATAAATCAGCTGGTTACTGTGGGTGACCTACTCAGCTCATGATACTCAGGTGTGTGGTAAGCAGAATTTGGCAAGAGGAAGGGTCTGAGGTCACACATGCAGCTCTGGCTTCTCTGCAGGGGCACAAGGCCCATCATGATTAGCCTGAGTTCAACCCAGAATAATGATTATGGAGGAAGCTTTCCTCTCATCTGATGGTATGAAAAAATTAGGTAAGGTCCATGCACACTTCCATCATTCTTGCTCCAGTGCTTGATCCAGGACCATGGCTGCAAAGGCACTATGTGAGCAAAGACAAAACAGGAAGAGCTTCAAGAGCAGCTAAGGATACTAAGAACAGTTCAGGAACTCGCAAGGATAATGCAGCCTTACTGGCTGCTGGCTTGAATGCTTCAGTCTTACCTTTGCATTCTGGCAAGGGGTCATTCCATCCAACTGTGTCTCCTATCAGGATACAACGGCTAGACTTTGCCCCAACTAATCTGTACCTAAAACAACCAAGGGAAGAAAAATCATATCAGCTCACAGATATTTTACTTTTTTCAGTTGTTCAGAAGAACATCTTAAATCAACAGTGTGTAGTATGTAAAGACAGACAATAGTCTATACAAAGTTCATCTGCACTTTTAAGGGTAGACTTGTATTTTTAAACTATGTTGCATCAATAAATATGCTCTAAAGTTTTAATTAGAAACAAATTGTAAATATCCAGAAAGGCTTCTAAAAAGAATGCTATCCAATATTGAAGACACAGAAGACATTGTTTATTGGTGAGAGCACATAATTGGAAATAGTAAAAGTGTTTTGTATATTTCAAGTGATAAAGATTTTTCAAAAAAAAATTTTTTTTGGTTTTTGGTCCACACCCAGTGTTGCTAAAGTTACTCCTGGTTATGTGCTCAGAAACTGCTCCTGGCTTTGGGGACCATATGGGAAACTGGGGATCAAACTGAGGTTCGTCCTAAGTTAGCGCTTGCAAGAAGCACCCTACCATTTGCATCACTGTTCTGGCCAATTTTTCTTTTTGTTTTGTTTTTATTTTTCATGATGTTTCAATATTTTATAGGTCTTCATTCTAAAATTCAGTTCTAAAAAGGTCAGAGAGAAGGTACAGTGGTAGAAACCTTGACTTGCACATGGCCAACCCTTGTTCTATGCCTGGTACTCCATAAGATTCCCAGAGCATAAACAGGTGTGAATCCTGAGCACAGAATCAGGAATAAGCCTCAAGCACTATATGTACACAATCCCTTACTGGCCTTTTGTACTGAGCAAGTTGAAAGCCCTTTCCTTTTCTACACTAAGGATGCTGATGACCTAAACATCTCTATTTAGAACAGGGGACACAGGATGCTGATAGGTTTATAACAAACAGGACACATGCACAAATGGCATGAGATATGACAATCTGCAGACTTGAAATGAAGAAGGGTTAATTTGAAGTCAGTCTCAGAGGCAGGTAATAGGTACAGGGATGTCCTGCGTGCAGGGTTGACATCTGTCCACAGAGTGAAATGAAATGGCCATGTCCAACCATCTTTCACTGCAGAGTCACACACTTTCAGCCTGTATTTTATAACTGGTTGTGTGCACATGGGGAAAAATAAATTGAGTAAACTTTTCTTTTCTCTTTCTTTCTTTTTTCTTTCCTTCCTTCTTTCCTCCCACCTTTCCTTCCTTTTTCTTCTTTCGTTTTTCTTTTTCTCCTTTTTCGCTTTTTTTCTTTCCCTCCTTTTTTCTTTTTTCCTTGTCTTTTTTCATTTTCTTTCTTCCTTTTCTTTCTTTTTCTTTTATTTGTTTTCTCTTTCCTTCTTTTACTTTACCTTCATTCTTATTTCATTTTTCTTTTTCCTTATTCTTTATTTTTAACTTCTTTTCTTTCTTCTCACTTCTCATTCTTTTTTCTCTTTTCTTCCTTTCCTTCATTCCTTTTCTTTTCCTTACTTTCTGTTTCCTTTTTCCTTCATTTGTTTCCTTTCTTTTTTATTGAATCACCATGATATATAGGTTTAAAAAGTTGTTGCTTTACATGACTGAAACCCAACCATAATCATGTTTGTAATCAAGGTGTTTAAATAAAGATATTTAAAAAATAAAAAAAAATTTAAAAAGTTGTTGCTGTTTGAGTTTCAGTCATACAATATAACAAAACCCATCCCTTCACCGATGTTCATTCTGGCCACCAATTTCCCATCTCACTCTTTTACTCAACCTGAAGCCAACCACTATGCCAAACATTTTTCATTTCTCTCTTTCTCCTCTCTCTCTCTCTTCTCTCTCTCTCTCTCTTACTCCCTCCCTTTTTTCCTCTTAGGTACTATTTCTGAGAGATTATTATGCATATCAATTTACCTCCTCTCATCATCTAGCTCTTGTTCAGAGTGATCATCTCCAAATATTATTATCATAGAGTCTCTTCTCTTTCTCCTAATTGGATAACTCCCCTTATTTCTATTGTCTTTGGATATTACTCTCATATTTTTAATATTCTACAAATGAGTATCAACATTATATGTTTATCCCTCTTCCTAAATCACTTCACTCAGCATAATACTCTGCATATCCATCCACATTTGCCTATATATAGGCTAATTTTATAACTTCATTTTTCCTAATAGCTGTTTAGATATACCATATTCCTAATCGCTGTTTATCCACTCATCTGTTCTTGAGCACGTGGTCTGTTTCAAGATGCCAGCTACTGTGAATAGTGCTGCAGTGAATGTAGACGTGCAGGTAGATTTTCTGCAATAAGCACCTATGGTATATTCTGAAGAGTGGTAATAAAGTTTATGAAGTTTAAGTTCTAGTTTGGGTGGGAAAGTCCAAATTGTTTTTCCAAAAAGGCTGAACCAATTGGCATTCCCAACAACAGTCAAGGAGAGTTCCTTTCTTCCTATAGCCGTTGCATGACTCACTATTTCTTTTTCTTTTTGATGTATGCCAGTCTCTATGGTGTGAGATATCTCATTATTGTTTTGATTTGCATTTCTCTGGTGATTAATGATGTGGAACATTTTCTCCTGTCTTTTGTCCATCTGTATTTCTTCTTTGAAGAAGAAATTTTTCTGTTCACCCATTTAGATGGGGTGGATGATTTATTTGTTAATCTCTATAATTGCCTTCTATATCTTTGATAGTAACTACTTATCATGTGATATTGGATGATCTTTTTTAAAAAAAATTATTTAAACACCATGGTTAATTTAATTTATTTAGGCATTGTCATTATAGAAATGTTTATATTTGGGTTTGAGTCATCAAATATACACCACCCCTCACCAGTGTAACTTTTCCACCACTGTTCCCTATTTCTCTCTTCCCAAAGCCCTGCCTGTCTTCTGGACAGGCATTGGAATTCTCTCTCTCACTGTCATTTTGATGATAGTTGTCAATGCAGTTAGTGCTATAACTGCACTCACAACTCTTTTTTTTAAATACCTAATTTTATTTATTTTTTTTTAAGTTTGACACATTTTACTTGCAACTTAGTACTATGAGGTGCAAAATCATTCCAAGGGCCCCACCTGGGTTAGGACATGTTTAGATCCCCACTTAGGGGATCCCAACCAATTTACATGCAAACCAAAGCGGTGGAAGCAACGTCTGGGGGTTCCATCCACCCCCCAAATCCACGACGAAAATCTCGCGCAGGATAATTTTATTTTTTTATTTTATTTTTTTTAACTGAAACCCAACTACAAACATGTTATAATCACGATGTTTAAACAAAGACACTATTATAAGGAAAGAAATTAAAAATAAATCTTCAATCCATTTTTCTTCTCTTTTTTTCCCCCTCTTCTTTTTCTTCTTCCTCTTTCTGAGGTCAGATGAGATCAGGCACATTCAGGGTGGTATGGATGTAGATTCTTCTTCCTCTTTCTCCTCTTCTTTCTCTTATTATTCTTTCACCCCTTTTCTTTTCTTCCTCTTCTACTTCTTCCTCTTCTTTTTCTTTCTCCTCCTCTTCTTCATTTTCTTCTTTCCCTTCTCTTTTTCTTGTCTTTTTTCTTCTCTTATTTTCCTTCTCCCCTTTCTCTTTTTTCTCTTCTTTTTCTTCCTCCTCCTACTCTTCTTCCTCCTCTTCCTCCTCTTCTTTTTCTTCTTTTCTTACTATTTTTTGCCCTCTTCTTACTCTCCTTCTTCCTCTTCTTTTTCAGAATAAAAAGATGAATCTTTCTCATCTTCCCCCTCTTCTTGCTATTTTTCACAATATTCTTCTGACTCCTCTTCATCTTATTCTTACTCTTCTTTGCCTTATTTTTCTTCTTCTTCTTCTTCTTCTTCGCTTTATTCTTCTTAAAATTCTTCTTCCTCCTTTTCCTGTTCCCACTCTTCCTCCAACTCCTCTTATTATTCTTGTTCTGCGTTTCTGGGACTTCATTGATTCCTATGTTGTTTCTGTTGAGTTTCTCCGATTTCTATTTTCATTTGTTCACATTCTTTGAGTAGTTTAGACATTGTCTGATCATTTGCTTTAAAGTTCTCTTCCAATCTCTCCTGTTGTATAAAGTTTTTTTTGCATCTCATCCTCTGGCTCACTGACCCGGTTTGCAGCTGCCGTTACTCCAGTGGAGAGGTATTCCATTGAGGTTTTCAATTCATAAGCCGAGTTTTTCAGACCTGTTATTTCAGTGTGAAAATTTCTAATTCCAATCGTCAACTCCTCTTGATGCTTGTTAGTGCTCCATTCAAGTCTATCTATCTAGCTCCCTGAACATCTTCCATAATTCTACTCTAACCATCTTATTTGAGAGTATACCTATTTGTACTTTTCGGATTATCAGAGCAGCCATCTTGATTCTTTAAACATGAGGTTGTACTGCAAAATTTCCCCATTATTAAGGTTGTAGATTGTTTTATACAATGTGGAGAAGTGGGGTTCAGGGGTTAAGAAATAAACGCTGCTGCAGAGCAAAGCGGAGTGGCCTCTGGGTGTCTCTGGGCTGGCTCCCACAGAAAGAAAGCAGAGAGCAGGGCAGCAGTCCTTTATAATGTCTCTGGGTGCCCAATCACATGGCAGGAATAAGCCCCACACTAGTTGAGTGCGGACATCTTACTGGGTGTGGGTCCTGGAGAGATTATGATCCTTGGTGTCTCTGGGCTGGTTCCGCAGAAAAAGGCCACTCACCACTCTTTGTGGTAAGCTTATATCATGGGCTTGTCCTTCTGGCTGTCATCTCTATTATCTTTGGATATTATTAACATAATGTTTTTTTTCTGATAGTCTACTGATGAGTGAGACTTCTGTAGATATAAGCTTCCTCTCTAATTTATTTCACTCAGCATAATAGCCTCCATGTGCTTTCATGTAAAGGAATGTTTGATGACATTCATTTTCCAATAGCTGCATAGTCTTCCATTGTGAAGATGTATAATAGTTTCTGAAGTCATTCATCTGTCTCAGGCACCTCGGTTGTTTCCAGATTCTACCTACTGAAAGTAGCACTGCATTGAAATAGGAGTAAAGGAGGCATTTTTGTATTGTGTTTTTGTGTTCCTATGGTATAACCCTAGGAGTGTATTGCTGATCATGTTGTTCTATATACCTTATGGTATCAGGTCTGATATCAAGGTCTTTAATCCATTTGGATTTTACCTTCATACATGATGTTAACTGGGGGTCTATGTTCGCTTTTTTGCAAGTGGCTAACCAGTTCTGCCAGCACCACTTGTTGAAGAGATTTTCCCTGCTCCACTTAGGATTTCTTGCTCCTTTGTCAAAAATTAGGTAATTGTATGTCTGGGGGAACAATGTCTGAGAACTCAAGCCTATTCTACTGATCTGAGGGTCTGTCTTTATTCCAATACCATACTGTTTTGATAACTATTGCTTTGTAGTACAGTTTAAATTTGGGGAAAGTAATGCCTCCCATTTTCCTTTTCCGTAGGAGTGCTTTAGCTATTCGAGGGTGTTTATTGTTCCAGATAAACTTCATAAGTGTTTGATCCACTTCTTTGAAGAATGTCATGGGTATTTTTAAGGGGATCGCATTAAATCTGTATAATGCTTTGGGGAGTATTGCCATTTTAATTATGTTAATCCTGCCAATCCATGAGCACGGTATGTGTTTCCATTTCCGTGGAGCAGGGCTTTATAGTTTTCTTTGTATAGGTCCTTCACATCTTTGGTCAAGTTGACTCCAAGATATTTGAGTTTGTGTGGCACTATTGTGAATGGGATTGCCTTCCTGACTTCCATCTCTTCCCTATCATTATTGGTATATAAAAAGGCCATTCATTTCTGTAGCCTGCCACCTTGCTATATGAATCTATTGTTTTTAGAAGCTTTTTGGTAGAGTCTTTAGGGTTTTCTAAGTAGAGTATCATGTTGTCTGCAAACAATGAAAGCTTGACTTCTTCCTTTCCTATCTGGAATCCCTTGATATCTTTTTCTTGCCTGATCGCTGTAGCAAGAACTTCCAGTACTATGTTGAAGAGGAGTGGTGAGAGCAGATGGCAATCAAACATCTGCCCAAAAAGAAAAGCCCAGGACTAGATGGATTTCCTAATGAATTTTTTCAAATCTTTCAAGAGGAGCTACTACCAATCCTAGCCAAGCTCTTCCATGAAATTGAAAAAATGGAACACTCCCAAACAGCTTTTATGAAGCCAACATCACCTTGATACCAAAACCAGACAGAGACGCTGCCAAAAAGAAAATTACAGACCAATATCCCTGATAAATGCTGATGCAAAGATCTTCAACAAAATCCTGGCAAATAGGATCCAATGCATCATCAAGAAGATCATACACTACGACCAAGTAGGTTTCAACCCAGGAATGCAAGGATGGTTTAACATCCGTAAATCTAGCAACATCATACACAACATCAACAACAAGAAAAATAAAAATCACATGATCATATCAATAGATGCAGAGAAAGCATTTGATAAGGTCCAGCACCCATTCTTGATCAAAACTCTCAGCAAGATGGGAATGGAAGGAACCTTTCTCAATCTAGTTGAAACCATCTACCACAAGCCAATGGCAAATATTATCCTCAATGGAGAAAATCTAAAAGACTTTCCTCTAAATTCTGACACAAGACAAAGCTGTTTTATTTCATGAGAGTTTGTTGTTTTCTTTGTAGATGTTTCTTTTCTCTCTAATTGGAGTTATTTAGAGGTACTAAATTATTATTATTTGCTTTTTCACATGCTCTTTGAGATATTATTTGGTGGTGGGGAGAGACTATTACATGTTTTCATTCACTCATTAAAAAAATCCCAACAATTTACATTCTAAAGTCCTTTGAAGAGAGATCTATAAGTGGCTATTACTGATAGAATCCTAAGAAACAGTCCTTGCCCACTATCCATGCTGGTATTCTAAATGCTTTATCATAGTTCCTTTTGTAATCTAGGAGCACCTTTCCCTCTTTGGATGGTGCCTTCCTCACTACCAGGGAGATATTTGAGAAAACTATATGGAGGACAGATTATTGTTCAGTCACTTCAGAAATGTGTAGTTGTTTCCGAATTCCATGTAGAGTTTGGTGGTGGGCCATTCATAAAATGTGGCCTGGAAGTTCACTGGTGAGTCTATTCTGTACTGTAGTGCTCACAAACCCTTTAGGCAAATAATGGTTTCAATTTCTTACTTGAAGGATTTTAATTTTGCAAATATCAGCTGCATATCACAAGTTTCCCATGACTAATCAAATTCAAATTTTTCTAACAACATCTGTATTGATTTAAGCAGTTGGAGATTCTTGTTCTTTTTGTCTTACCCCATTTGAGTCATGGGAACTATGCTGAGTCAAGAAAGAACTTTGAGAATGAGGGAATGGAGGTTGTTTCATTACTACTAGCATGTACACAGATTTATAAATCTGAGAACTTCACCCTCAATCTGAATGATTTGTTCACTTGCTCTATACCATGTTGAAGATGCCATACTTACCCTTTACTGCATGAGAAAGTGATGTTTGCGCCAAACAGCATGCCATGTGTTACATTGACATGACCATTTTTGATTTCTCCAGGATCAGGACAGGACTGTTCTAGAATACAAATGGAATTTTTCACTTAATGATCAGGCACCTCTACCTTATCTAGGCAAAAGATCAGGTCAACACCTGATTAACAATAAAAATACTGAGGGGCCAGAGCAATAGAGCTTTTGCTTTGCATGCAGCCACCTGAATTCAACCTCTAGCATCCAATATGGTCTCTTGAGCACTGCCACGATTATTCCTGAGTACAGAGACAGAAGTAAGCATTACTCAATTGCTGAGTGTAGATATAAATAAAGCAAATTTTAAAAAGCAAAAAATACTATAATTCTTTCAATAATCATTAAAATTAATGTGCACACAACAGAGTTTAGTATGAATAAAAATACAATTCCATTTCATCCTTGTACACCATTGTCTACCCTCTTTAAACCTAAAATAATCGGGGAAAAAACCTAAAATTATTACTCAAAATAAAATAAATAAGTATGTGTACTGTTAAACTTTACAATACCAATGGGCAATTTGATTTATATATTTATGTAATAAATGAATTAAGAATATATGCAGAACCTTAATTAGAACTTTGTGTTCTTAATGGAACTTCAAAGTTTAAAAATGAAACAAGTTATAAAAAATAAAGTGTACTGAATAAACCCACTGTTTCTATACACCCAAGTTTCAAATGTTATAATAAGTACCTTTCGCTTTCTGGTTTTGGAGATAAACCCAGTGTGTTCAAGGGGTATTCCATTAGTTTGTACTCAGAAGTGAATCCTGGAGCTACTAACGGACAAAACATTGTGCAAGGCAAGTAACTAACTTTGTATTTCCTGGCTTGGTATTTTTTATACTTTGTTCTCACTAATTCCTTTCTTCCTTACTTTCTTTTTTCTTCTTTTATTCCTTCTATTCTTTCCTCTTTTTTTCTTCCTTCCTTCATTTTATCCTTATTTTCTTCTTTCCAACCTCCCTCTATCCTTCTCATCCTTCCTCTATCCCTTTCAGGGGTCCTCAAACTTTTTAAACAGGGGCCAGTTCACTGTCCTTCAGACTGTTGGAGGGCCAGATTATAGTAAAAACAAAAATTATGAACAAATTTCTATGCACACTGCATATATCTTATTTAGAAGAAACAAAATGGGAATAAATACAATATGTGGCCCGCAGGCCGTAGTTTGAGGACCATTGCTTAGATTGATGCGACAATACTCAAGGCTAGCCCAGCTCTTAAAGGCTCAGCAGTCACTCAAATCCTTCCCATCATTCAGCATTGAATGTGCCCATCTTTCCAAAAGAGTAAAACAGTGCATTCAGAAATGGAGCATCCACCCCATCCCTCATCTCTTATGTGAGCCTGTCTCTGGTGGATACTGATGTGCCCACAAGAGGTCATTCCTATCATCCCTGAGCAGACCCAAAGAAAAATGCCATCATGTCTGTGAGCGGGTGACTCTTTTCCTTTAGTGAGGAGAGAGATCAGCTGGTTACTGTGGGTGTTCAGGAAGCAGAATCCTGGCAAAAGGAAGGGTCTGAGGTCATACATGCAGCTCTGGCTTCTCTGAAGAGGCACAAGGTCCATCATGATCAGCCTGATTTTAACCCAGAATAATAATGATTATAGAGGAAGCTTTTCTCTCATCTGATGGCATGAAAAAAAATAAAAAAAACAGGTACGAACCATGCACACTCCAATCATTGTTGCTCTAGTGCTTTATCCAGAACCATGGCTGCAAAGGCACTATGTGAGCAAAGACAAAACAGGAAGAGCTTCAAGAGCAGCCAAGGATACTCAGAACAGTTCAGGAATTCACAAGGATGATGCAGTCTTACTGGCTGCTGGCTTGAATGCTTCAGTCTTACCTTTGCATTCTGGCAAGGGGTCACTCCACCCAACTGTGTCTCCTATCAGGATACAATGGCTAGACTTTGCCCCAACTAATCTGTACCTAAGACAAACAAGAGAAGAATCGTATCAGTTCACAGATATTTTACTTTTTGTCAGTTGTCCAGAAGAACATCTTTAATCAACAGTGTGTAGTATGTGGAAACAGAAAAGTCTATACAAAGTTCATCTGCACTTTCAAGGGAAGACTTGCATTTTTAAACCAATGTTGCATCAATAAATATGCTCTAAAGTTTTAATTAGAAACAAATTGTAAAATCTAGAAAGTTTCTAAGAAGAATGCCATCCAATATTAAAGACACAGAAGACTTTGTTTATTGGTGAGCACATAACTGAAAATAGTAAAAGTGTTTTTTACATTTCAAGTGATAAAGAAATTTCTATTTGGGGGGGGGGGGGTTGTTCCACAACCTGGTGTCGCTCCAGGGTTACACCTGGCTACGTGCTCAGAAATCGCTCCTGGCTTTGGGGACCATCTGGGACACTGGGGATCAAACCGTGGTCCATCCTAAGTTAGTGCATGCAAAAAGCACCCTACCGCTTGCACGAGCAGCCAATTTTTCTTTTTTTATTATGTTTCAAAATGTTATATGTCTTCATTTTAAAATTTTGTTCAATATAGATCTAAGAAAATACTCAATGTATTATAAGGGTCAGAGAGAAGGTACAGTGGTAGGATCCTTGACTTGCACATGGCCAACCCTTGTTCTATGCCTGGTACCCCATAAGATTCCCAGAGCATAAACAGGTGTGAATCCTGAGCACAGAAACAAGAATATGCCTCGAGCACTACATGTGCACAATCCCTTACTAGCATATTATACTGAGCAAGTTGAAAGCCCACTTTCCAATTCTACACTAATGATACTGACGACCTAAACATAACTATTTAGCACAGGGGATAGGATGCTGATATGTTTATAACAAACAGGACACATGCACAAATGGCATGCAATATGACAATCTGCAGATTTGAAATGATGAAGGGTTAATCTGAAGTCACTCTCAGAGTCAAATAATAACTACAGGGATGTCCTGCACGCAGGGGTGACTCCTGTTTACAGAGTGAAATGGATAGGTCATGTCCAACCATCTTTCACTGGAGAGACACACACTTTCAGTCTGTATTTGATAAGTGGCTGTGTACACATGAGGAAAAAATTAATTGGCCAAACCTTTCTTTTCTTTCTTTAGTTCTTTCTTTTTCTTTCCTTTCTTCTTTTCTTCCTCCTTTCCTTCCTCCCTTTTTCTTCTTTTATTTTTTCTCCTTTATTTTTTCTTTCTCTTTCCTTTTTTCTTTTCTTCCTTGTTTCTTTTTCCTTACTTCCTCTTCTTTTTTCTTCCTTTTCTTATTTGTTTTCTTTCTTTTTTTTTTTTTTTTTTTTTTGGTTTTTGGTTTTTTGGGTCACACCCGGCGTGCTCAGGGGTTACTCCTGGCTGTCTGCTCAGAAATAGCTCCCGGCAGGCACGGGGGACCATATGGGACACCGGGATTCGAACCAACTACCTTTGGTCCTGGATTGGCTGCTTGCAAGGCAAACGCCGCTGTGCTATCTCTCCGGGCCCTGTTTTCTTTCTTTTTTTTTTTTTTTTTTTTTTGGTTTTTGGTTTTTTGGGTCACACCCGGCGTGCTCAGGGGTTACTCCTGGCTGTCTGCTCAGAAATAGCTCCCGGCAGGCACGGGGGACCATATGGGACACCGGGATTCGAACCAACTACCTTTGGTCCTGGATTGGCTGCTTGCAAGGCAAACGCCGCTGTGCTATCTCTCCGGGCCCTGTTTTCTTTCTTTTTTTTTTTTTTTTTTTTTTTTTTTTTTTGGTTTTTTTGGGCCACACCCGGCAACACTCAGGGGTTACTCCTGGCTATGCGCTCAGAAGTTGCTCCTGGCCTGGGGGACCATATGGGACACCGGGGGATCGAACCGCGGTCCGTCCAAAGCTAGCGTAGGCAAGGCAGGCACCTTACCTTTAGCGCCACCGCCTGGCCCCCTTGTTTTCTTTCTTTTACTTTTACTTTGTTACTCTTTTCTTGTTTTCCTTTACCTTCTTTCTTATTTCATTTACATCTTTTCTTTCTTATTCTTTATTTTTGAATTTCTTTTCTGTCTTCTCATTTCCCTTTTTTCTTTTCTCTTTTGTTCCTTTTCCTTCTTTCTCCTTACTTTCTGTTTCCTTTTTTTTTCTTTATTCTTTTTTATTGAATCACATGATATATAGGTTTTAAAAGTTGTTGATGGTTGAGTTTCACTCATACAATATAACAACACCCATTCCTTTACCAATGTTCATTCTGGCCACCAATTTCCTATTTAATTCTTATACTCAACCTGAAGCCAACCACTATGCCAAACATTTTTCTTTTCTCAATCTCTTCCCTTTTCTTTTTAGGTACTGTGATTTATAGTACTGTTTCTGAGAGATTATTATGCATATCAATATACCTCCTCTCAGTATCCAGCTCTTGTCCAGACTGATCCTCTCCAAATATTATTATCATAGAGTCGCTTCTCTTTCCTAAGTGCATTGCCCCCCTCTGTTCTATTGACTTTGGATATTACTCTCATGATATTTTTAATTCTGTTTATCCCTCTCCCTAAATCACTTTGCTCAGCATAATACTCTGAATATCCATCCACATCCACATTTGCCTACTTATAGGCAAATGTTTGCTTGCCTATTTTTAGATGCCAGCTATTGTAAATAGTGCTGCAGTGAATGTAGAAGTGAAGGTAATTTTTCTGCAATGAGCACCTATGGTATATTCTGAGGAGTGGTAATACAGGGTCTATGAAGTTTAATTTCTAGTTTTGGGGAGAAAGTCCAACTTGTTTTTCCAAAAAGGGTGAACCAATTGACATTCCCAACAACATTCAAGTAGAGTTTCTTTCTTCCTATATACGTTGCATGACTCACTAGTTCTTGTTCCTTTTGTTGTGTGACAGTCTCTATGGTGTAAGATATCTCATTATTGTTTTGATTTGCATTTCCCTGATGATTAAAGATGTGACAAGATGTCTTATTGCAGGGGGGCGGGAAGATGTCTTATTGCAGAGGTCCAACTTGGACAACAAAGACTGAGCAGAACCTTTGGATCCATACTATCCTAGGCTTTGGCTTAGGGACTGAATGAAAACAGGGAGCAAGTGTTACAGAAGACTGAACACCACAACAACGATGGATAGGAACCTCTAGAACCTAGAGACTCTATCCTAGACCCTGACCTATAACCTGCGCAAATACCAAGATCGTTAGCTACAGTGGCTTGATTTTCTCACACACAACTGAGAGGAAACTTTCCTGGCATCACAAAAAAAGCCTTTGGGATGGGGTAATGAGTATATATGGAGCCAGGAGTTGATCCCATGATGGTATGCTTCAAGGCTGGAGAAACCCTGAATTTCTTAGGCCATGGGAATTCCCTTTCTTCCCCAATGCTTACTGTGCCTATGCAAAAAAAAAAAAAAAAGGTGGGGGAAACGCCAAACCCTACCACTCCAGCACCCATACTTTTTCGTGTCTTGTTTTGATTTGTTAGTTTTTGACTTTATTTTCCTTCTCTTTGTTCTTCCACTTTTCTCTTCCTTTTTCACACTTGTGGTTATTATTTAGATATTTATTTTTATTTTTATTTGCCGGGTCCATTTTTTTTTCTTTTTTTCTTCCATTTTTCTTTTTTTTTTTTCCTTTTCTCCTTTCTTTTTTTGGTAGTTGTCACCAAATTTTTTCTCCCCTTTTTCTTATCCTTTTTATCTCCAATGATGTTGGAATGGATGCTCAATCTACAACAAACTGTAAAGTGGAGACCAGTTGCACTGGCATACTGGCGGGTAGAGGAGAGAGATGTGGGATGCATGCTGGGAATAGGGGAGGAGGAAGGACAGCACTGGTGGTGGGAATGCCCCTCATTCATTGTCACTATGTACCATAAATGATGCAGTGAAAGATTTGTAATGCACTTTGGTCACAATAAAAATTAAAAAAAATAAAGATATGGAACATTTTTCCTGTATTTTTTCCATCTGTATTACTTCTTTGAAAAAGTTTTTGTTCATTTCTTCTGTTCACCCATTTTTGATGGGCTAGATGATTTATTTGTTAATCTCTATAATTGCCTTCTATATCTTAGATAATAACTACTTGTCATGTGAGTATTGCGTGCTTAGTTTATGTTTTTACTATAGTCAGACCTTCCAATGGTCTGAGGGACAGTGAACTGGCCCCTGTTTAAAAAGTTTGAGGACTCCTAGTTTAGACCATTGCGTGGATAATTTAAAAAAAATGTATGTAAGCACCATGGTTAATTTAATTTATTTAAGGGATTGTTGTTACAGATGTTTATATTTGGGTTTGAGTCATCAAATATACACCACCCATCGCCAGTGTCACTTTTTCACCACCACTGTTCTCCATTTCTCTCCTCCCAAAGCCCTGCCTATCTTCTGGACAGGCATTCAAATTCTCTCTCTCACTGTCATTTTGATGATAGTTGTCAGTACACTTACTGCTGTAATTGCACTCAACACTCTTTGTGGTCAGCTTTATGTCATAGGATGGTCCTCCTGGCTGTCTTCCCAATTTATGAGCAGGAGATGTGTTCTCATTTCCTCCTGTTTTATTTCTTCAAAGAGAGTTTGTAGGTTTTTTTGCAGATGTTTCTCTCCTCTCTAATTGGGATTATTTAGAGGTACTAAATTATCATTTGCTTTTTGGCATGCTCTTGTGAGATTGGAGGGGGCTGGAGGAGAGACTATTTCATGTTTTCATTGAGCTTATTAAAAAATCCTAAGAATTTCTATTCTAAAGTCCTTGGAAGAGAGATCTATAGGTGGCTATTACTGATAGAATCTTAAGGAACAGTCCTTGCCCACTACCCATGCTAGTATTCTAAATGCTTTCCCATGGCTCCTTTTGTAATCTAGGGGTATTTTTTCCTCTTTAAATGGTAGCCTCCTGACTTCCAGGGAGAAACTTGAGGAATATATATATATATATGGAGGACAGGACATTATTGTTCAGCCACTTCAGAAACATGAAGTTGGTTTCCAAATTCCATGTACGGTTTGGCCATGGACCTATCTTCATGGAATGTGGCCTGGAAGCTCACTGGTGAATTTGTTCTGTACTGTAGTGCTCACAAACCCTTTAGGCAAATGATGGTTTCATATTTCTTGCTTGAAAGATTTCAATTTTGCAAATATCAGCTGCATATCACAAGTTTTCCATGACTAATCACATCCAAATTTTCCTAATAAATAAAATCTGTATTGATTTAAGCAGCTGGAGAATCTTGTTCTTTTAGTCTTACTCCATTTGAGTCATTGGAACTGTGCTGAGTCAAGAAAGAGCTTTGAGAATGGGGGTTGTTTCATTACTACTAGCATGTACATGTACACCCTCAATCTGAATTATTTGTTCACTTGCTCTATACCATGCTGAAGATGTCATACTTACCCTTTACTGCATGAGAAAGTGATGTTTGCACCAAACAGCATGCCATGTGTTACATTGACATGACCATTTTTGATTTTTCCAGGATCAGGACAGGACTGTTCTAGGAGGAAATACAAATGGAATTTTTCACTTAATGATCAGGCACCTCTACCTCATGTAGGCAAAAGATCAGGTCAACACCTGATTAACAATGAAAATACTGAGGGGCCAGAGCAATAGAGCTTTTGCTTTGCATGCAGCCACCTGGATTCAACCTCTAGCATCCAATATGATCTCTTGAGCACTGCCAGGTTTATTCCTGCGTGCAGAGACAGAAGTAAGCATTGAGTATTGATGAGTGTAAGTCTAAAATAAAGCAAATTTTAAGAAAGCAAAAAAAAAAAAAATACTATCATTCTTTCAAGAATCATTGAAATTAATATGTACATATCAAAGTTTAGTATGATTGATAATATAATTCCATTTTATTTTTTTCATATGCAATTTTCCACCCTCTTTAAACCTAAAATTATTGGTTAATACTCAAAATGAAATAAATAAATATGTGTACTGCTAAACTTTGAATACTAATGGGCAATATAACTTAAAGGTTAATATAATAGATAAGTTAATATATATACAGAACCTTAATTAGAACTTTGTGTTCTTAATGGAACTTCAAAGTTTAAAAATGAACCAAGTTATAAAATGTGTATAGAATAAAGACACTGTTTCTATACACTCAAGTTTCAAATGTTATAATAGTTATCTTTTGCTTTCTTATTTTGGGTATACACCCAGTGTATTCAAGAAGTATTCCTGAGTTTGTGCTCAGGAGTGACTCCTAGACTTGCTAAGGGACAAAATGTTGTGCAAGGCAAGTAACTAACTTTGAATTTCTGGCTGTTTTGTTTTTTGGTTTTTGGTTTTTTTTTTTTTTGGTTTTTGGGTCACACCCGGCGGTGCTCAGGGGTTACTCCAGGCTGTCTACTCATAAATAACTCCTGGCAGGCACCGGGGACCATGTGGGACACCGGGATTCGAACCAACCTCCTTTGGTCCTTGATCGGCTGCTTGCAAGGCAAACACCACTGAGCTATCTCTCCGGGCCTCTGGCTGGTATTTTTTACACATTTTTCTTTCTCCCTCATTCTTCCTTCCTCCCTCACTTTCTTCCTTCTATTCTTTCCTCTTTTCTTCCTTCCTTCTGTCTTTCCTTTCTTCATTTTATTCGTATTTCCTTCTTTTCTTCCTTCCAACCTCCCTCTATCCTCTTCTTTCCTTCATCCCTTAGATTGAGATCTACACCTAGCAATGCTCAGGACTAGCCCAGCTCTCAAAGGCTCAGCTGTCACTTAAATTCTCCCCATCATTCAGCATTGAATGTGCCCATCTTTCCAACAGGGTGAAACAGTGCATTCAGAAATGGAGCATCCACCCCAGCCCTCATCTCTTACTTGAGCATGTCTCTGGTTGATACTGATGTGCCCACAGAGGGTCATTCCTATACACTCTTCCCTGAGCAGGACCCAAAGAAAAATGCCATGGTGGCTGTGAGTATATGACCCTTTTCCTCTAGTGAAGAGGTAGATGAGCTGTTCACTGTGGGTGAGCTACTCAGCTCATGTCCCTCAGGGTGTTCGGGAAGCTGAATTCTGGCAAAAGGAAGTGTCTGAGGTCACATATGCAGCTCTGGATTCTCTGAAGGGGCACAGGGCCCATCATGATCAGCCTGATTTCAACCCAAAATGATAATGATTATAAAGGAAGCTTTTCTCTCACCTGATTGTGTGATAAAACCAGGTAAGGGCCATGCACACTCCCATGATTGTTGCTACAGTGCTTTATCCAGGCTGCTAAAGCACCATGTGAGCAAAGACCAAACAGACAGAGCCTCAGCAGCAGCCAAGGATACTCAGATGGTTCAGGAACTCACAAGGATGATGCAGTCTTACTGGCTGCTGGCTTGAATGCTTCAGTCTTACCTTTGCATTCTGGCAAGGGGTCACTCCACCCAACTGTGTCTCCTCTCAGGATACAATGGCTAGATTTTGCCCCAACTAATCTGTACCTAAAACAACCAAGGGAAGAAGAATTATGTCAGTTCATAGATATTTTAATTTTTTTGTCAGTTGTCCAGAACAACATCTTTAATCAACAGTGTGTAGTGTGTGGAAACAAAAAATAGTCTATACAAAGTTCATCTGCACTTTCAAGGGAAGACTTGTATTTTTAAACCAATGTTGCATCAGTAAGTGTGCTCTAAAAATTTAATTAGAAAAAAATTGTAAATATTTAGATAGGCTTCTAAAAAGAATGTTATTCAATATTGAAGACACAGAAGACATTTTGTACATTTTAAGTGATAAAGTTGTTTCTGTATTTTATATATCTTCATTCTAAAATTCAGTTCAATATAGACCTAAGAGAATACTCAATGTATTATAAGGGTCAGAGAGAAGGTACAGTGGAAGGATCCTTGACTTGCACATGGCCAACCCTTGTTCTATGCCTGAGTACCACATATGATCTCCAGAGCACAAACAGGTGTGATACCTGAGCACAGAACAAGAAGTACACCTCGAGCAATGCAAGGTGTTGCACTTCCCCACTGGCATATTGTACTGAGCAAGTTGAAAGCCCTACTTCCAATTCAACACTAATGACACTGATCATCTAAACTCTATTTAGCACAGGGAACACAGGACATATGCTTACAACAGGACACATAAGCACAAATGGCATGAGATATGACAATCTGCAGACCTGAAATGATGAAGGATTTTGAAGTCACTCTCAGAGTCAGGTCATAGCTAACAGGAAAGTCCTGCACACAAGGGTGACACCTGTCCACAGAGTGAAAGGGACAGGTCATGTCCAACCATCTTTCACTTAGTGACACACTTTCAACTCATATTTAATTACAGGCTGTGTGCACACAAGAAAATAAATAACATGGGCAAACTCTTATCACATTCTTTCTTTCTTTCCCTCCTTCCTTTCTTCTTTCATTTATTTATCCTATCTTCTCTTTTCTTATCTTTCCTTCATTTTTATTTTTCTTTCTTTCCTTTTTCTTTCTTCGCAATATATTTTTCCAACTCTATTTCTTCTTTCTCTTTTCTTCTTTTATTCTTTTACTATTTTCAGTTTTCTTTCTTTTTCTTTCTTCTTTCAACTTTCTTTTTCTTTTCTTCACTCTATTTCTTTATTCTTTATCTTTTCTTCTCTTTTCTTTATTTTCCTTCCTTCTTTCTTCTTTCTTTGCCTTCATTTGTTTATTTCTTTCGTTGTTTATTGAATCACCATGAAATATTGGTTTTAAAAGTTAAGTGAGTTTCATAATACAATGCAACAACACCCATCACTTCTCCAATATTCATTCTGTCCACTAATTTCCCATTCCCTTTTGTACCCAACCCCAACTTTACCACTATGCCCAACATTTGTCTTCTCTTTCTCACTCTCTCTACCCTTTTATCCTTTTAGATACTGTGATTTACAATCCTGTTTCTTAGAGTTTCATGCATATCAATATACCTCCTCTCAGCACTCAGCTCTCATCCATATTGATCATCTCTAAATATTATTATCATAGAGTCCCTTCTCTGTTCTAACTGCACTCCTCACCTCATTTCTGTTGTCTTGGATATTATTTTCATGATATTTTTAAATATTTTACAAATGAGTGCTATCATTCTATGTCTACACTTTCCCTAAATCACTTCACTCAGCATAATACTTTGCATATCCATCCATATATAAGCAAATATCATAACTTCATTTTTCCTAAAAGCTGTTTAGATATACTATAGTTGTGTTTTTTTTATTCACTCATCTGGTTCTTGGGCACTTGGGTTTTTTCTAGATGCCAACTATTGTGAGTAGTACTGCAGTAAATGTAGAAATGCAGATAACTTTTCTGCAATGAGCTCCTAGGGATATTCTGAAGAGTGGTATCATAGGGTCTATGAAGGTCACTTTCAGGGGCGGAATCCATATTGTTTTTCCAAAAAAAAAAATTGAACAGGTCAATAATCCCAACAGCACTCAATGAGAGTTCCTTTCTTCCTTCATCCATGCCACTACTCACTGTTGTTCTTTTTGATATGTGCCAGTCTCTGTAGTGTAAGATATCTCATTGTTGTTTTGATTTGCAATTCCCTAGTGATTAACAGTGTAGAACACTTTTTTTCTGTGTCTTATTTTCATCTGTATTTCTTCTTTGAGGAAATTTCTGTTCATCTCTTCTCCTCATTTTTCATGGGGTAAATGGTTTTTTTTTTCTGGCTAATCTCTGTAATTACCTTGTATATCTTAGATAGTAACCTCTTATAATATAAATATTGGGTGATTAATTTCTTCCATTCTGTAAGTGTAAATGGATAGTTTTTTTCCTAAATTTTTTTATTTAAGCACCATAGTTAATTCAATTTATTTAAGCACCATGATTACAGAAATGTTCACATTTGGGATTCAGTCATCAAAAGCACACCATCCTTCACAGTGTTAACTTTCTCGCCACCAGTGTTCCACATTTCTCTCTTCCCCATGCCCTGCCTGTCTTCAGGTAGGCATTCTACTTCTCTCTCTACCATTGTCATGATAGTTGTGCACTTAGTGCTGTAACTACACTCACCACTCTTTATGGTAAGTTTCATATCGTGGGTTGGTCCTTCTGGCTGTCATCTCTATTGTCTCTGGATATTTTTACCATACTATTAATTTTCTTATTTTCTACAGATGAGTGAGACTATTCTGAATCTATCTCTCAACCTCTGATTCATTTCATTCAACATAATAGTCTCCATGTAAATTCCTTATATTAAAATTTCATTACTTCATTTTTCCTAACAGCTTCTTAGTAATCCATTGTGTAGATGTACCATAGTTGCTTTAGCCACTTATCTGTCTCAGGCACCTGGGTTATTTCCTGATTCTAGCTATTGAAAATAATGCTGCATTGAACAAATGAGTGAAGAGGGCATTTTTGTGTTGTGTTTTCATGTTCCTAGGATATATCCCTCAGAGTGGTATTGCTGGATCATATGGGAGTTCAATTTCTAGTTTTTTGAGGACCATCCATACTGTTTTCCAAAAAGACTGGAGTAGATGACATTCCCACCAGCATTGAATGAGAGTCCTTTCTCCCAACATCTACACCAGCTCTGTATGTTCTCCTTCTTTGTGTCTCTGTGGCATGAGATGATACTTCATCATCATTTTGATTTGCATCTCCCTGATGATTAATCTTCCTTTTGGTTTCCTTCAGGGCAGTGAACCAGGCACTGGTCCCTTTCCACCTCTAGAGGCCTGGGGGAAACCAGTTGATCTTTGAATCATCTGAATGATCTTTGCATCCTGATCATTCTTTACTTTGAGGTACAGAAACTTCTTAGTTTAATGTAGTCCCATTTGTTTATCTTTTCTTTCACTTCTTGGCCAATGGTGTTTCATCCTTGAAGATACCTTTAGTTTCAATGTCAAAGACAGTTCTGCCTATGTTTTTCTCTATGTACCTTACAGATTTAGGTTTAGTTTAGATTTAGATTTAGCTTAGGTTTGATATCAAGATCTTAAATTCATTTTTATTTTACTTTTTTGCATGGTATTATAAAGAGTTCTGAGTTCATTTTTGACAGGTAGTGATATGATTTCCCAAAAACACTTGAAGAGACTTTGTCGCATCACTTCATTTTGTTTGCTCCTTTATTAAAGGTTAACTTTTCTTATGCCTTGAGGGTCTGTCTCAAAATATTTAACTCTACTCTATTGATCTGAGTGCCTGCCTTTATTCCAGTAGCAAGCTGTCTTAATTACCACTGACTCATAGTTGAGCATGAATTTTGGGAAAGTGAAACCTTCCATCTTTTCGTCCTAGTTTTGCTGTAGCCATTTGGCAACTCTTTAGGTTCCATATGAATTTTAGGAAGATTTTATCTATTTATTTGAAAAAAATAGCTTGGGTCTCCTGATAGGGACAGCTCTGTACAAAGATTTGCCATATTTATAATATTAATCCTCCCAATCCATGAGCAGGGGATGTGTTCTCATTTCCTCCTATTACTTTTATTTCTTGAAAGAGTGTTTTGTAGTTTTCTTTGTATAAGTTTCTTTCCCCTTTAATTTGTATTATTAAGAGGTACTTAATTTTCTGAGGCACAATTCTGAATGAGATTTTTAGAATATATCTTTCTTCTCTTTCATTATTTGTACACAGAATGATCGTGGACTTTGGGTGTTTATTTTGTAGTCTGTTATGTTACTATATAATTTAATTGATTCTAGGAACATTTTCATAATCTTCTGCATTTTCTAAATATATTGTCATGTGCAAAAAGTCAGACCTTGACTTTTTCCTTTTCTATCTGGATGCTCTTGATATCTTTTGCTTGCCTAATTGCTATGGCAAGTAATTTCAGGATTATACTGTATAGAAGTGGCATAGTGGACAATCTTGCTGCCAGACTATCTTAAGAAAAAAGCTTTAATTTTTCTCTATTAAGTATAATGTCATAAACTTGTGATAAATGACTTTGACTATGATGAGGAAAGTTTCTTCAATTTCCATCCTGTTGAGTTTCTTTTCTCATGAATGAGTGCTAGATTATATCTTATATTGATATGCATCTTATTGATATGCATCTTTCTCTGCATCTTATCTATTGATAAGATCATATGATATTTATTTTCCTTTTTTTGTTTGTTTGGGAGTTTTTTGTTTGCTTTTGGGCCACACCCAATGACACTCAGGAGTTACTCCTGGCTATGCACTCAGAAATCGCTCCGGGCTTAGGGGTCTATATGGGACACTGGAGGATTGAATCACAGTTCATCCAAGGTTAGCAGCATGCAAACATTCTACCACTGCATCACTGCTTTGGCCCCAGTATTTATTTTTCCTTACTAATATTATATATTAGGTTGATTAACTTGTATATGTTAAACTATCCCTGCATCCCTGGGATGAATACTTGTTCATAGTGTATGATCTTTTTGATAATTTGTTGGACTTGTTTTGCTAGAGTTTTGTTGAAAAAGTTTGCATCTGTGTTCTTCAAGGATATTGGCATCAGGATGAAGTTTACTTCATAGAAATTATTTAGGACTGTTAATATTTCTCTAATTTCCTGGAAGAGCATGCAAAAAATGGCATTAGGTCCTCTTAAAATATTTGAATGGATTCACTCATGAATCTACTTGGGCCTGGGGAAGATTTTTGATTGCTATTTTAAATTCCTTGTTAGTGATAGATCTTTACAGGTACTCCAAATCATCTTGGTTTAGCTCTTGGAAGTTGTAAAAGTTCAAGAATTTATCCATTTCTTCTAGATTGTGTATAATTCTTTGAAATCTGAGTGGAGGTCTAACTGGGTGAAGAATTCTTGGTGAGGCACTCATTTCCTTTAGATGTTTTGTTCTTATTTGTATATTTTACCATATCTCACAATTGTCTTCAGGCTCAGATGGTCTTGTCTGGTAAGTCTGCTATCAATCTTAATGAGTGTCTTGTATGTAATTTCCCACTTTGACACTGCTCCATTTAGTATTCTATCTCTACGTGGTTTTAATCACTTTGATCAGAGATGTCTTGAAATATTTTTATTTGGATCTCTCCAACCTGATACCTTTCAGGCCTCCAAGATGTCAGTACATACATTCTCCAGCTCTGTGAATGTCCCATCAATGATATCTTTAACTGTTGCTTTTTCATTGAGCTTTGCTTCCTGGCACTCTGGGGACCCCATGATTTCTATGTTGTTCCTCTTGAATTAATCCAAAATACTCTCATTATCTGTTTATATTGTGGCTTTTTTCTGTCATTTCCTGTGACCTGGAGGTTTTTGAGATCTCATTTACAAGCTCACTGATTCTATCTTCAGCTTTGTTAGTTATTCTACCAGTAAAGCCTTCCAGTGAGTTTTTCAATTTGCCCACTGAAATTTTCAATTCTGGCATTACTGTTTGCAGTTTTCTCATTTATGTTTTCACATACTGTTAAGAGGTTGTTTTTTTTAGTGGGGGAGAGGCTATCTATACCATTTTTGTTTTTTTGGTTTTTTGGTGTTTTGGTTTGGTTTGGTTTGGGTCACACCCTGCAGCCCTCAGGGGTTACTCCTGGTTCTACGCTCAGAAATCACTCCTGGCAGGCTTGGGGGACCATATGGGATGCCGAGATTTGAACCACCATCCTTCTGCATGCAAGGCAAACACCCTACCTCCATGCTATCTCTTCAGCCCCCGTTTTGTTTTGTTTGTTTTGTTTTGTTTTTTGAGCTTATTAGAAATCCTAATAATTTCCATTCTGAAGTCTTTTTAAGAGAGGTAGCTATTACTGATAGATTCCTAAGAAACAATCCTTGCCCACTACCCATGCTGGGATTCTGGATGCTTTACTATGGCTTATTTTTTAAACTGGGATGTTTCTTAGGTTGGAGATATTTGAGAAAGCTATATGAAAAATGGGAGATTATTGTTCAGCCACTTTCAAAGCATGGAGTTGATTTCTAAATTCCATGTAGTGCCAGCCATGAGTCTATCTTCATAAAATGTAGCCTGGAAGCACACTGATGAATCTGTTCTATACTGTAGTGCTCACAAACCCTTTAGGCAAATGAAGGTTTCAGATTTTTTTTTTTTTGGTTTTTCGGGCCACATCCGTTTGATGCTCAGGGGTTACTCCTGGCTAAGCGCTTAGAAATTGCCCCTGGCTTGGGGGGACCATATGGGATGCCAGGGGATTGAACTGCAGTCCTTCCTTGGCTAGTGCTTGCAAGGCAGACACCTTACCTCTAGCACCACCTCGCCGGCCCCATAGTTTCAGATTTTTTACTTGAAGAATTTCATCTCTGTAAGTAATCAGCTGCATATCACAAGTTTCCCATGACTAATCACATTCATAATTTTCTTTTTTTGTTTATTTTTGGGTCACAGCCAGCAGCGCTCAGGGGTTACTCCTGGCTGTATGCTCAGAAGTTGCTCCTGGCAGGTGCAGGGGACCATATGGGATGCTGGGATTCGAACCACAGACCTTCTGCATGCAAGGCAAATGCCTTACCTCCATGCTAACTCTCCGGCCCCACATTCAGAACTTTCTAATGAATAACGTTTGTAGTGATTTGAGCAGTTGAAGAATCTTGTTCTATCTTGTCTTACCCCTTTTGAATCAATGGAATTGTGTTGAGTCAAAAAACAGCTTTGAGAATGGGGGTTGTTTCATTACTACTAGCATGTACACATGCTAGAGTTACGAATCTGAGAATTTCCATCCTCAACCTGATTATTTGTTTACTTGCTCTATACAATGCTGAGGATGTCATACTTACCCTTCACTGCATGAGAAAGTGATATTTGCACCCAATATCATGCCTTTTGTTACACTGACATGACCATTTTTTATTTCTCCAGGATCAGGACAGGACTGTTCTAGAAGGAAATACAAATGGAATTTTTCACTAAATTATAAGGCACCTCTAACTTATGTAGGCAAAAGATGTTGACCTAATTGGCAATAAAATACTGGGGGCCAAAAGAAAAAAGAAAAAGAAGAAAATACTGGGGGCCAGAGCAATAGAACTTTTGCTTTGCATGCAGCCACCTGGTTCAACCTCTGACATTCAATACAGTCTCCTAAGTACTGCCAGAAGTGACTCCTGAGTGCAGAGTCAGAAGTAAGTCTTGACATCTGGCTTCCGGTTTCCTCTTTGATGCTGGAGACCAGCTCTTGCCAGGTATGGGGCTTGGGGAGGCCCCATACCAGAGCCTTTCTCCCTAGCCTGGGTAATGCTGGGAGGCTTAGCAGGCCCCCAGCCATGCTTGTCTTTTTCCCCTGACTCCAGGCCTTCCCTGGGTGCCAGCTCAGATGGCCAGAAGTGGGTTCAGGTGGACTCTTAGTGGTCCTCAGGCTTCCCCCTCCCTCTGTGCTCCAGGGGGGAGGTGCATGGGGAGGAGGGCGGGCAGACATTTGGCTTCCGGTTTCCTCCTTGATTCTAGAGACCAGCTCTTGCCAGGTATAGGGTTTTTCTCCCCTGGACTTCAGCCTTTCCCTGGACACCGGTCTTGGTGGACTCTATAGGGGTCAACAGGCTTTCCCCCTATCTCTCCCTACACTAATGGGAATGCACTATGTGAGGAGGGCAGGCTGTTCTAGCACTGGTTTATGTTGGGACAGTCAGTGGAAATTTTTTCTCTTTGTTTTCATATTGATAGTATTGTTTGTATATATTCTATATATCCATAATATCCATCTTGTATTGGGACCTTGATACTGGCCTACAAAGCTCATTTCTAATATTTTACTGCCTCAGTCCCAACCCTTACTTCCCCCCATCCTCCCATGTAGGTGCAGCTAATGACATGAAGCTCACCACATAGAATGATAAGTGCAGTTAGAGAAATAACTACACTGAAAACTATCATAACAATGTGAATGAATAAGGGAAAAAGAAAGCCTGTCTCGAGTACAGGTGTGGGTGGGGTGGGGAGTAGGTAGATCTGGGAAATTGGTGGTGGGAATCCTGCACTGGTGAAGGGGGGTGTTCTTTACATGACTGTAATCATACAACTACAATTATATTTGTAATCACGGTGTTTAAATAAAGATCATTAAAAAAAAGAAGTAAGTCTTGAGTATTGCTGAGTGTGGGTCTAAAATAAAGCAAAACAAAACAAAAAAGTACTATCATTCTTTCAAGAATCATTAAAATTAATGTGTACACATCAGAGTTTAGTATAATGAAAAGATTCCAAAAAAAAAAAGAAAACGCAGGTTCCATGTCATCCTTATTATACACAATTACAGATTCTATGTCATACTTATTATTCACTATTGTCCACACTCTTTTAACCTAAATGTATCAATTAGTACTCAATATAAAAAAAGGGCATGTACTGCCTAAACTTTGCAATCCCAACAGGCAATTTAACTTGAATATTAATGTAATAAGTTAATAATATATACAGAAACCTTAATTAGAATTTTGTGTTACTAATGCAAATTCAAAGTTTAAAAATAAAAAAATCAGGGCCCGAAGAGATAGCACAGTGGCGTTTGCCTTGCAAGCAGCCGATCCATGACCAAAGGTGGTTGGTTCGAATCCTGGTGTCCCATATGGTCCCCCGTGCCTGCCAGGAGCTATTTCTGAGCAGACAGCCAGGGGTAACTCCTGAGCACTGCCAGGTGTGGCTCAAAAATCAAAAATAAATAAATAAATAAAAATATTTAAAAAATCATAAAAATGTATATAGAATCAGGGCTGGAGTGATGGTACAGCGGTAGGGAGTTTGCGTTGCATGCAGCTGACCCAGCACAAACTGCTGGGTCCCCCCAGCATCCCATATGGATCCCCAAGCCAGGAGTGATATCTGAGCTCATAGCCAGAAGTAACCTCTGAGCATCACTGGGTGTGGACCAAAAACCAAATGTATACAGAATAAATACTTTTTCCAAACTCTATAACTGGTTCCTTTTGCTTTCTGGTTTTGGGATACACCCAGTTTGGTCAGGGCAATTTCTGAGTCTGTGCTTAGGTGTGACTCGTGGTGGTGCTAAGGGAAAAAATGTTGTGCAAGGTAATTAACTAACTTTGTGATTCTGTGGAGAGAAAGGAACTCTCATTCGCTGATGGTGGGAATGCTGTCTAGTCCAGCTTTTCTGGGAAACAATATGGAGTTTCCTTAAAAAACTGGAAATTGATCTCCCATTTGATTCAACTATACCACTCCTAGGGATATACCCTAGGAATACAAAAATATAATACAAAAAATGCCTTCCTCACACCTATGTTTATTGCAGCTCTATTTACAATGGTCAGTCTCTGGAAACAACCAAGATGCCCTTCAACAGATGAATAGCTAAAGAAACTGTGCTACATATACACAATGTAATATTATATTGTTGCCAAGAGAAATGAAGTCATGACATTTTCCTGTACATGAATGGACATGGAAACTATTATGCTGAGTGAGAGGGAGAGAGACAGAGAATAGTCTCACTCATCTATGGGTTTTAAGAAAAATAAAAGACATTATTGTAACAATGCCCAGAGACCATAGATATGAGGGCTGGAAGGACTGGCTCACAATATAAAGCTTCCACAAAGAGTGGTGAGTGCAATTAGAGAAATAATTGCACTTAACAACTACCATGACAATGTTAATGAGTGAGAGAAGTAGAATGCCTGTCTTGACAGGGGATGGGTAGGAAGGAGATAGGTACATTGGTGGTGGGAATAGTGCACTGGTGAAAGGGGTGTTCTATTAATGGCTGAAACCCAATTAAAATCATGTATGTAATCATGGTGCTTAACGAAAGAAAAAAAACTTCATGTTCTGGTTTGGTACTTCTTACACATTTTCTCCCTCATTTCTTCTATCCTTCTTTCCTTCCTTTCTTCCCTACTTCCTCCTTTTCTTCCTTCCAACCTATCTCCTCTCCCTCTCTCCTTCCCTATCCTTAGTTGAGATCTACACCTAGCAATGCTCATGGCCAGCCCAGCACACAAATGCACGACAATCACTCAAATTCTTCCCATCATTCAGCATTGAATGTGCCCATCTTTCCAAAAGGATGAAACAGTGCATTCAGAAATGGAGCATCCACCCCAGCCCTCATCTCTTATGTGAGCCTGTCTCTGGTGACACTGATATGCCCACATGACTCTGCCCTGAGCAGAACCCAAAGAAAGATGCCATAGTGCCTGTGAGTGTACGACCTTTTTCCTCTAGTGAGGAGAGAGGTTACTGTGGGTGACCTACTGAGCTCATGTCCCTCAGGGTGTGCAGGAAGCAGAATCCTGGCAAGAGGAAGGGTCTGAGGTCACACATGCAGTTCTGGCTTCTCTGCAGGGGCACATGGCCCATCTCTGATCAGCCTGATTTCAACCCAGAACGATAATGATTGTGGAGGAAGCTTTTCTCTCGCCTGATGGCATGAAAAAACCAAGTAAAGGCCATGAACACTCCCATCATTGTTGCTCCAGTGCTTTATCTATGACCATGGCTGCAAAGGAACCATGTGAGCAAAGACCAACCCACAGGAAGAGCCTCAGAAGTAGCCAAGGATACTCAGCTCAGGAACCCACAAGGAGAAAACAACCTGCCTTGCTGCTGCTTGAATGCTTCAGTCTTACCTTTGCATTCTGGCAAGGGGTCACTCCACCCAACTGTGTCTCCTATCAGGTTACAATAGCTAGACTTTGCCCCAACTAATCTGTACCTAAAACAACCAAGGGAAGAAGAATCATGTCAGTTCACAGATATTTTACTTTTTGTCAGTTGTCCAGGAGAACATCTTCAATCAATAGTATGTAGTATGTGGAGACAGACAATAGTCTATACATACAAAGTTTATATGCACTTTCAAGGGAAGCACTGTAATTTTTAAGCCAATGTGCATCAATAAATATGCCTTGAAGCCGGAGAGATAGCAAGGAGGTAAGGTGTTTGCCTTTCATGCAGAAGGTCATCGGTTCAATCCCGGAGTCCCATATGGTCCCCCGTGCCTGCCAGGAGCAATTTCTGAGCATGAAGCCAGGAGTAACCCCTGAGCACTGCCAGGTGTGACCCAAAAACTACAAATAAATAAATATACCTTAAATTTTTAATTAGAAAAAATTGTAGATATCTAGATAGGCTTCTAAAAAGAATGCTATCCAATATTAAAGACACAGAAGACATTGTTGATTGGTGAGAGCACATAATTGAACATAGTAAAAGTGTTTTGTACATTTCAAGTGATAAACATGTTTTAGTATTTTATATGTCTTCATGCTAAAATTCAGTTCAATATATCTAAGAGAATACTCAATGTACTATTAAGGGTCAGAGGGAAGGTAAAGTGGTAGAATCCTTGACTCACACGTAGCCAACCCTTGTTCTATGCATGGTACTACATATTGATCCCCAGAGCACAAACAGGTGGAATACCTGAGCATATAACAAAGAGTATACCTCGAGCAAGCAAAGTGTCACATTTTCCTACTGGTATATTGTACTGAGTAAGTTGAAAGCCCTTTTTCCAATTCTACACTAATGACATTGTTCATCTAACCAAGGGTCTCAAACTCGCGGGCCGTTTGCGGCCCTCCGTACAACATTTTGTGGCCCTGCCCTAGAGGAATCTTTTTTTGTTTTGTTTTGTTTTGTTTTGTTTTAGTTGTTTGGGTCACACCCCCCAATGTTCAAGGCTTACTACTGACTGCACTCAAGGATCACCCCGACTTTGCCTCCTATGGCCCCCAGGTAAATTGAGTTTGAGACCCCTGATTTAGCACAGGGAACACAGGATGCTGGTATGTTTACAGCAGGACACATATGCACAAATGGCATGAGATATGACATTCTGCAAACTTGAAATGATGAAGGATTCTGAAGTCACTCTCAAAGCCAGGTCATATCTGACAGGAACATCCCTCACATAGGGGTGACTATTGTCCACAGACTGAAACTAACAGGCCATGTCCAACTCACTTTCACTGGAAAGACACACACTTTCAACCCATATTTAATAACAGGTTGTGTGTGTACAGGAAATAAAATGGGCAAACTTTTCTTTCTGTCTTTTTCTCTTTCTTTCCTTCTTTTTCTCTCTTCTTTCTATATTCTCTATTCTTTCTTTCTAACCTTAATTTTCATTTTTCTTCTGTTCTCTTTTCTTTTTTCTTTTCTTCCATCTTTCTTCTTTTCTTTCTTATTTCATTCTTTCTCTTTTCTTTTTTCTTTCTTTCTCTTCTTTTTTCTTTTTCTTCTTTATCTTTTTCTTTATTCTTCTTTCTTTTCCTTTTCTCTTTCTTTCTCTTTCCTTCTTTCTATTCCTTTTCTCTTTCTCTTTCCTCCTTTTTCTTTATTTTCTTTCTTTCTTATTTCTTTTCCTTCATTTTTTATTTCTTTTGTTGTTGATTGAATCACAATGAAATACAGGTTTAAAAAGTTCCTAATCGTTAAGTTTCAGTCATACAATGTAACAACACACATCACTTCTTCAATATATTCTGGCCACCAATTTCCCATGTTTCCCTCTTGTAGCAAACCATTTTTATTCTCTCTCTCAATTCTTTCTACCTTTTTTTCTTTTTAGGTGTACTGTATTACAATACTGTTTCTGAAAGAGTACCATGCATATCAATATACCTAATCTCAGCACCCAGCTTTTGTCCAGAGTGATCATATCCAAATATTATTGTCTTAGAATCCCTTCTCTATTTTAACTACACTCCTCACCTCATTTCTTTTTTTTTAATATTATTCTTATAATATCTTAATAGCCTACAAATGAGTGCCACTTTTCTATGTCCACCCTCTTTCTGATTCACTTTGCTCAGCATAAAACTCTGCATATCCTTTCATATATAAGCAAGTTTCATGGCTTCACTTTTCCTAAAAGCTGTTTAGATGTACCATAGTTTCTGTATCCACTCATTCGTTCTCGGACACTTGGTTTGTTTATAGAAATAGCTATTGTGAACAGTGCTGTAGAAATGCAGATAACTTTTCTGCAATGAGCTCCTAGAGTATATTCTGAGGAGTGGTATTTCAGGGTCTATGAAGTTGAATTTCTATTGGTGGGGGAGTCCATATTGTTTTTCCAAAAGTCTGAGTAGGTTAATATTTCTAAAGCAGTCAATGAGAGCTTCTTTCTTTCTATATCCATGCCACTACTCATTATTGCTCTTGTTCTTTTTTGATGTGTGCCAGTCTCTGTGGTATAAGATATCTCGTTGTTTTGATTGCATCTCCCTAGTAATTAATGATGTGGAACACTTTTTCCTGTGTCTTCTTTTCTTTTCTTTTCTTTTGAGGGGGTCACACCCGGCAGTGCTCAGGGGTTACTCCTGGCTTTACACTCAGAAATTGTTCCTGGCAGACTCAGGGGACCATATGGGATGCCGGCATTTGAACCACCGTCCTTCAGCATGCAAGGCAAATGCCCTACCTCCTTGCTATCTCTCCAGCCCCCCTGTATCTTATTTTTATCTGTATTTCTTCTTTGAAAAAGTTTTTGTTCATCTCTTCTCCCCATTTTTCATGGGATGAATAATTTTTTCTTGTTCATCTCTGTAATTACCTTATATATCTTAGATAGTAACCTCTTATCATATGAACATTGAGTGATACGTTTTTTCCATTCTGTGTATGATTTTTTTTAATTTCTTTGAAAAAAATGAAATATCCTGGAGCTTGACCACATATACCAACTTCCAAGCTGCTGCTGCCTGAACCCACAACTGTGGGTTTTGGGGCCAACCCTGCCTACAAGCATCTGCAGAAACCACATGATTGGAGGTGAACTGGCACTGCCCAAGAGGGTGGAACTTAATCGTAGCCAACAGCCTCTCAAGCTGCTGCTACCTGAATTCGCAACTGTAGGTTTTGGCCAGAAGCTTCTGTGGAATCCACATGATTGGAGGTGAACTGGAACCTCTCAAAAAGGGTGGAACCTGGACTGCCTCTCAAGCCTCTGCTGCCAACCCTACAAGAAGGTCCACTTCACTCTGCAGCCACAAATTTCCTATTCAATGAACCCTAGCACGACATGCAGAAAACATCACATTACAGACTCAACATAGGGAAACAATGCAGGCCAACACCATGCATAAAGAATGAAGATGGCAGCTCCAGTGACCCAAAAAGTGCAACTACACCTGTATTCATTGCAGTGCTATTTAGTCAGAATCTGGAATTAATCCAGGTGCGCAACAACAGATGAGTGGCTAAAGAAACTGTGGTACATGGGGTTGGAGGGATAGTGCAGCAGTAGAGTGTTTGCCTTGCACACGGCTGACCTAGGATGGACTGTAGTTCAATCCCCCAGCATCCCATATAGTCCCCCAAACCAGGAGTGATTTCTGAGCACAGAGCCAGTAGTAACCCCTGAGTGTCACCAGGTGTGGCCAAAAAAAAGAAAAGAAAAGAAAGAAAGAAACAGGGCCGAAGAGATAGCACAGCAAGCAGCCGATCCAGGACCAAATGTGGTTGGTTCGAATCCTGGTGTCCCATATGGTCCACCGTGCCTGCCAGGAGCTATTTCTGAGCAGACAGCCAGGAGTAATCCCTGAGCACTGCCGGGTGTGGCCCAAAAACCAAAAAAGAAGAAGAAGAAGAAGAAGAAGAAGAAGAAGAAGAAGAAGAAGAAGAAGAAGAAGAAGAAGAAGAAGAAGAAGAAGAAGAAGAAGAAGAAGAAGAAGAAGAAGAAGAAGAAGAAGAAGAAGAAGAAGAAGAAGAAGAAGAAGAAGAAGAAGAAGAAGAAGAAGAAGAAGAAGGAAAGAAAGAAACAGTGGTACATATACACAATGCAATATTATGCAGCTGTCAGGAGAGATGAAGTCATGAAATTTTCCTATACATGGATGGACATGGAAACTATTATGCTGAATGAAATAAGTCAGAGGGGAGAGAAAAACATCTTAGTCTCACTCATCTATGGGTTTTAGGAAAAATAAGAGACATTATTGTAATAATGTAAGAGACATTATTGTAATAATACCCAGAGACAATAGAGAAGAGAGCTGGAAGGACTGGCTCACTATATGAAGCACCCCACAAAGAGTGATGAGTACAGTGAGAGAAATAACTACACTAACTACTATCATGACAATGTTAATGAGTGTGAGAAGTAGAATGCCTGTCCCGAATACAGCAAGGGTGGGGGAGGATGGAGATGGTGGTGGGAATGTTGTACTGGTGAAGATTTTCTTTTTATGACTGATTCCCAACTACAAACATGTTTGTAATCATGGTGCTTAAATAAAGATATTATCAAATTAAAAAAAGTCAACCATCTATATAGCCTCTCGAATAAGGATTTTAGAGAAGAGATATAAAGGATGTTCATAGAACTCAAAGAAAGCATAGATTGAGCGAAACAGAACATGAATAAGAATCAAGAGGATATGACAATAAAAATCAGAAAACTAGAATTTGAGATAACAAGACTGAAAAACTTGGTAAGTGAAATGAAAACCTCACTGGAAAGTCTCTTCAACAGAGTAATGGCAGCTGAGGACTAAATCAGTGACCTGGAAGATGAGATACATAATAACTTTATACAACAAAAGAGAATGGAAGAGACTGAAAAAATGATCAGACAGTGGAAAAAATCCTCAAAGAATGTAAACAAATGAAAATAAAAGTCTTTGATGAACTCAATAGAAATAACATAAAAATCATTGGCGTCCCAGAGGCCCAGGTAGAAAACTCCCAGGAAGAATCAATGGTCAAGGAAATCATTGCAGAGAAACTCCCAGAATAAAGAGTGCATGCAACCAAATCATGCATTCCTGAAGAGTACCAGATAAAAGAGATCCGAAAAAAGACACCCCAAGACACATCCTAGACACAATGACAAACCCCATGATTTCTATGTTGTTCCTCTTAAATTAATCCAAAGTTCTCTCATCATCTTATTGTTTTAGGCTTCTTTCCATCTTTTCCTGTGACCTGGAGGTTTTTGAGACCTGATTTGCAAGTTCACTGATTCTATCTTCAGCACTGTTAGTTACTTTGCTAGTGAAGCCTTCCAGTGAGTTTTTCATTTTACCTACCCAGTTTTTCAATTCTGACATTACTGTTTGCAGTATCTAATTTTTCACATCTTTGTGAGGTTTATATTTGGGGGTGAGGGAGAAGCTATTTATTTCATGTTTTCTTTGAGTTCATTAAAGATCCTAAGAATTTTCATTGTAAAGCCCTTTTAAGAGAGATATATAGGTGGCTATTACTAATAAATTCCTAAGGAATAATCCTTGCCCATTACCCATGCTGGGATTCTGGATTCTTTATTATGGCTCATTTTTTAATCTGGAGGTGTAGCTTTTCCTCTTAGTTGGTGCCTTCCTCATTGCCATGGAGATATTTGAGGAAGCTTTATGGAGGACGTGAGATTATTGTTCAGCCACTTCAGAAACATGGAGTAAATTTCTGACTTCCATGTGAAGTTTGGTACCAACCATGAACCTATCTTCATGGGATGTGGCCTGGAGGTTCACTGGTGAGTCTGTTCTGTACTGTAATTCTCACAAACCCTTTAGGCAAATGATGGTTTCAGATTTCTTACTTGAAGAATTTCAATTTTGCAAATATTAGATGCACATCACAAGTTTCCCATGACTAATCACATCCAAAATTTTCTAATAAATAACATCTGAAGTGATTAAAGCAGTTGGAGAATCTTGTTCTTCTTTTTGTCTTACCCCATTTGAGTCATTGGAACTGTGCTGAGTCAAGACAGAGCTTTGAGAATGGAGGCTGTTTCATTACTACTAGCATGTTACAAATCTGAGAACTTCCATCCTCAATCTGAACTATTTGTCCACTTGATCTTTACAGTGCTGAGGATGCCATACTTACCCTTTACTGCATGAGAAAGTGATATTTGCACCAAACAGCATGCCATGTGTTACATTGACGTGACCATTTTTTATTTCTCCAGGATCAGGACAGGACTTTTCTAGAAGGAAATACAAATGAAATTTTTCACTTAATGATCAGGCACCTCTAACTTATCTAGGCAAAAGATGTTGATCTAATTAGCGATGAAAATACTCTTTTGCCAGAGCAAAAGAGCTTTTGCTTTGCATGCAGCCACCTGGCTTCAACCTCTGGCATTCAATATGGTCTTCCTATCACTGCCAGGAGTGATTCCTGAGTTCAAAGCTAGAAGTGAGCCTTGAGCATTGCTAAGTGTAGGTCTAAAATAAAGCAAAACAAAACAAAATTGTCATTCTTTCAAGAATTATTTAAATTAATGTGTATACATTAATTTATTGTGAATGAAAACAAAGATTCCATGCCATCCTTATCATACACAATTGTTCACCCTCTTTTAATCTAAAAATATCAGTCTACTCAACATGAAAAATAAAACATGTGCTGCCTAAACATTGCAATCCCTACATGCAATTTAACTTGAATATTAATGTAATAAATAAGTTAAGAATATATACAAGGGGGTTGGAGAGATAGCATGGAGGTAAGGCATTTGCCTTGCATGCAGAAGGTCATTGGTTTGAATCCTGGCATCCCATATGGTCCCCTGAGCCTGCCAGGAGTGATTTCTGAGCATAGAGCCAGGAACTCCTGAGTGTTGCCAGGTGTGACCCAAACACACACACACACACACACACACACACACACACACACACAAAGAATATACACAGGAACCTTAATTAGAACTTTGTGTTCCTAGTGGAAATTCAAAGTTTTAAAAATGAAATTAGTGGGCCCGGAGAGATAGCACAGCGGCGTTTGCCTTGCAAGCAGCCGATCCAGGACCAAAGGTGGTTGGTTCGAATCCCGGTGTCCCATATGGTTCCCCCATGCCTGCCAGGAGCTATTTCTGAGCAGACAGCCAGGAGTAACCCCTGAGCACCACCGGGTGTGGCCCAAAAAAAAAATGAAATTAGTTATAAAAATGTGTACAGAATAAAAACACTGTTACTAGACACTCAAGTATCAAACATATAATTGGTATCTTTTTGCTTTTTGGTTTTAGGGTTATACCCAGTGTATTCAAGAGCTATTTCTCAGTTCTGTGCTCAGGAGTGACTCCTGGAGGTACTAAGGGAACAGAATGTTGTACAAGGCAACTAACTTTGAGGTTCTGGCTTGATATTTCTTACACATTTTTCTCTTTCCTTCTTTTCTTCCTTCCTCTTTTATTCATTCCTTCCTTCTTTTCTTCCTTACTTTCATCCTTTCATCCTTTTTTTCTTCAATTCCTCATTCCATCCTCCCTTCCTTCTTTCTATTTTTCCAACCTCCCATTCTCCCTCTCTCCATCCCTCAGATTGATATCTACTCCTAGCAATGCTCATGGCCAGCCCATCACATAAAGGAACGACAGTCATTCATATTCTTCACATTGTACAGCATTGAATGTGTCAACCTATCCAACAAGAGGAAACAGTAGTATGGTCAGAGATGGAGCAACCTCCCCAGTTCCCAGCTCTCAGGACAGCCTGTCTCTTGTGGACACTCATGTGCTCACAGTGGATCATTCTTGCACACTATGCCCTAAGCAAACCCTAAAGGAAAATGCCATTGTGTCTGTTCCTCTGTAAGGAGAGAGATCAGCTGGTTACTGTGGGTGATCTGCTCAGCTCATGCCCCTCAGCCTTTTCGGGAAGCAGAATCCTGGCAAGAGAAAGGGTCTGAGGTCATACATGCAGCTCTGGTTTCTCAACAGGGGCACAAGACCCATCTCTGATCAGCTGATTTCACCCGAGAATGATAATGATATGGAGGAAGCTTTCCTCTCATCTGATGTCAAGAAACAATCAGGTAAGGGCCATGTACACTCCCAGCATTTTAGCTCCAGTGCCTTATCCAGGACCATGGCTACAAAGGCTGTGTGAGAAAAAGACCATGTGAGCAAAGACCAGTCACAGGAAGAGCCTCAGAAGCAGCCAAAAATGCTCAAAACAGCTGAGGGACCCACAGGGATGATGCAGCCTGCCTGGCTGCTGGTTTGAATGCTTCTGTCTTACCTTTGCATTCTGGCAAGGGGTCACTCCACCCAACTTTGCCTTTTATCACGATACAATAGCTAGACTCTTCCCCAACTAATCTGTACCTAGAACAACCAGGGAAGAAGAATCATGTCAGTTCACAGATATTTCACTTCCTGTCAGTTGTCCAGTAAAGTATCTTCAATAAACAGTGCCAGTAGATGGAGACAGACAATAGTTTACTGGTATAGAAATTTCATCTGCACTTTCAAGGAAGTATTGTATTTTAAAGGTGACACCATAAACCAATGTTGCATCAATAAATATTCTAAATATTTTTTTTGGTTTTTTGAGGGGGGCCACACCCGGCAGTGCTCAGGGGTTACTCCTGGCTGTCTGCTCAGAAATAGCTCCTGGCAGGCACGGGGGACCATATGGGACACCGGGATTCGAACCAACCACCTTTGGTCCTGGATCAGCTGCTTGCAAGACAAACGCCGCTGTGCTATCTCTCCGGGCCCAATATATTCTAAATTTTTTAAAGATTTTTTTAATATCTTTATTTAAGCACCATGATTACAAACATGTTTGTAGTTGGGTTTCAGTTATAAAAAAAAAAAAAAAAGAACACCGCCCTTCACTAGTGCAACTTTCCCACCACTAATATTTCCATCCCCATCCTCCCACGCTCCCTACTTGTTTTTGACACAGGTACAATACTTCTCTCACTCACTACCATTGTCATTATAGTTGTCAGTGTAGTTATTTCTCTAACTGAACTCACCACTCTTCATGATAAGCTTCATACCGTGGGCCAGTCCTTCCAGCCCTCATCTCTATTGTCTCTGAGTATTATTACAATAGTCTTTTATTTTTCATAAATCCCAAGATGAGTGAGACTATTCTGTGTCTATCTCTCCCTCTGACTTATTTCACTCAGCATAATAGTTTCCATGTTCATTCATGTACAGGAAAATATCATGACTTCTATTTTCCTGAGGGCTGTATAGTATTCCAATGTGTATATGGATCATGGTTTCTTTAGCCACTCATCTGTTGTCGGGCATCTGGGTTGTTTCCAGATTCTGGCTATTATAAATAGTGCTTCAATGAATATAGATGTCCAGAAGGCATTTTTATTGTGTTTTTGTGTTCTTAGGGTGTATCCCTAGAAGTGATATAGCTGGATCATATGGGAGCTCAATTTCCAGTTTCTTAAGAAATATTCATATTGCTTCCCATAAAGGCTGGACTAGAAAGCATTTTCACCAGCAAGAATGAGAGTTCCCTTCTCTCCACATCACCAATATTCTAAAATTTTCATTAGCAAATATTGTAACTATCTAGAAAGGCTTCTAAAATAAATGCTATTCAATATTGAAGATACACAAGGCATCTTTATTAGTGAGAGCATATAGTTGAAAATAGTAAAAATGTTTTAAACATAATTAAGAGATAAATATTTTTAATATTTCATTTTCTTCATTCTAAAATTCCAATTAGTAGAGACCTTGTGTATAATACATGTATTTAAGAGCCATGGAGAAGATATAGTGGATACACATCTTGCACATGGCCAACCCGTGTTCAATGTCTTGCGCCACACAAACAAGTGTGATTAATGATTAGAGAACCAGGAGTACTCCCTGAGCACAACCAGCTATCACTCAACACCCCCAAATTCTGCCCCTCCAATGGTCAGTTCCCACCATCTTTTATCAAGTGACACATCCTTTCAACTGTATTTAATAATAGACAGTGTACATATGGGCGAAAAAACACAAACTCTTGCTTTAAGAAAATGAAAGTTTTAGATTACTTACTTGAAGTATTTTATTTCTATAAGTATCAGCTGCATATCACAAGTTTCCCATGACTAATCACATCCAGAATTTTCTAATAAATCACACCTGTAGTGATTTGAGCAGCTGGAGAACCTGGTTCTATCTTTCTATCTTGCCCCATTTAGACATTGGAACTGTGCTGAATCAAGAAGGATCTTTGAGAACAAGGTTGTTTTACATGAGCTACGAATCTAAGAACTTCCAAACTCAATCTTAACTATTTGGTGACTTTTCTGCCAGACTTACCCTGCATTGCATGAGAAGGTGATGAATGAACCATATAGAATGTCAGTTGTTACTCGGACATCACCGTTTTTTATTTCTCCAGGGTCCGGACATGACTCTCCTTAAAGAGAACACCAATGGACCTTTTCACTTCATTATCTGGCACCTCTGAGCCAATATTGTGTCTGAGCTTTATTTTTTAATCTTAGACATCAGACTTTCATTTCATGACATTTTAAATACAATAAGAAAGCATATACTCAGAATATAGGCTTACTTAAGTTTATGTTTCAAAGAAATTAAAGGTAAAATCTGTAAATCGATGAATGTTCCAAGTTAACAGAAATGTACCTAATTAAGGATAAAAATACTATCAATCTTTCAAGAATCATTTAAATTACTGTGCACACAAGGAGTTTAACATGAGGAGAGATGCAATTCTTCAAGACTTGATTAAGGACTGTTCTGGTACAGCATGTCTACCTCCATGGTGAGACCCCAGCACCCAGAAAGAGATAACTTAAAGTCATCAAAACCATCCTTACTTTTACAGAATTCTTCTGCTTTGGACCACGTAAAATTCTGGAGGCAAATGAGTTTCCTGGAGAGAGATTCAATCCTATAGAAGCCTGGCCGGCATTCATATTCCACAATGGTGCCCGCTGGGAAGTAATTCAGGCTATTATAAGGCTTTTGGAGAGCTGCAAAAAGTAGTCTTGTAGGAACATTACAGCTGCCTACATGTGGCAATAAGGAAAAAGTCATATTAACGTATTTTGATCAACTCGGTATTACAGCCTGGACTTATCTGAGCATTAGATTCTCCCAGGTTTTTTGTTTTGTTTTGTTTTGTTACTTTTCTGTCTATTGGTTTGTTTCATTCTTTTGGAGCCACACTAGGAACTGCTCTGATATTACCCTGGCTGTGCTCAGAGGTCATTCCTGGCAGGGCTTTGGGACCATGTGGGGTGTTCAGGATGGAACTCTAGTTGGCATTATGCAGCACCCTCTCCACTTTACTATTGCTCCACCCCCAACTGTCAGTACTTGTACAACCAGGAAATTAGCTGGTCTACATTAGCGGGTCAGTGGTACATGAGAATGTCACACATTGGCTCTCTTGCCCTGATTGCTGGAGGCCAATGTGGTGGGCACATGGCACAAACTCCTTGGGTTTGCTCAGAAAACCACTCCATTGCAACTGCCAGGATGGTACCAGGTACCCCCAGCACAGACAACAGCATTTTATGATCACACAAGCACCCCAGACACTGCATCCCAGTTAGTCACAGCCAACAATCATCGATACTGCTAAGCCTTTTACTCATGTAACCAGGTGAGCCCGTGACTCCAAAATCAAGCAGACCAGCCAATGGCACCATGACACTGCTCAGTCAGTCAGGGGCAGCAGAGATGGGCCAGATCTCAGCTCAAAGACTGCTGGCCTCAGGGAGGAGGTCAACTTCTGAGGTCCTGCCCCCACCCCCACCCCCCGCATTGGAGTGTCCCTCCTCATAGTTCAGGTACCTGGGGAATCTGACATTCTGCAGGTAGAACAGCTAAAACATGGACATGCTTTGTGGTTCAGCTCATTGGCCCTGACCTGATCTCAAAATCTTGTTCCCAGGTTCAACTCTCACCCTGGAGGGGGAGCCCAGATCTTTGCTTGGCTGCCTGGAGCCTTAGAAGGCCGAAACTGCAGGCAGGTTCCAGGCTCCTGAGAACTGGACTGTGCCTACAGTGTCCTGGGTGAGTTCCAGTTGAAGTGAACCAGGGCCCACCCAATCCCGGGTTCCAGGGCCCCACACAGCACTCTCTGCCCTGCACAGACTGTTTATTCTCTCTATAGGCAACTCAGGAGCCAGAGGTAGAAAAAACCATTAATGAAGACGTGACCTATTCTAAGAAGTGGCACCGTCAATTAGCTGGAGTGTAAGGTGCTACACGGGAGGCCCTGGGGTTTAATAAAGCCAGAATACTATCAATTACAGTCACCAAAGAGGGACCCATTAACCTCGTTAGGACACGCTCCCTTCCCGTAGCTCTGGGCAGCCAGGTCTTACGCTTGCAGGACACTTGCAACTGGGACCACTGGCCGTTTTCACAATGTAGAGAGTCAGGCAGGCCTGGCAACTTCACAAAGCCGGGGTCACACTTATAGGTCACGATGGTCCCCTCAGGACTTCTGTTCACCCCCTTCAGGTTGTGCTGTGAGTTGGGCATCTCTGGGGGGATTCCACAGTCACCTGGGGAGCAAAGGGCACAGCTGAAGATTACCAGATCCCCAGGGGGCATTCAGAGAGGGGCCCCAAGCTCTGCACTAACACTGGTAGCTAGGAAGGTCTGAACCAGGTGTGGTCTAGAGGGCATAGGATGCGGCTGATGGAGCCAGACTCAGGGTTGACCTCATAATAGCAGGCCTATGTCTAGGGTCCCAGCTCATTCGAGTGGGGCAACAAAGGGTCAGTCTGACCCATCCTATCTGAGTGAGTAGCAGAGGGGTCAATCCTGGTCCATCTGAGCAGATGCAGAGGGGCCAGTCCCAGTCCATTTGAGTAGGTAACAAAGGAGTCAGTCCCAGCCCATCTAAGCATAACTTAGACAGGTCAGTCCCAGCAACCTCAGTTTCTAGGTCTCATGCCATGGTGGATCTTTACCTTCACCAGCCTAGCAATTCAGAAGCACCAGAGCGTGGACATATTAGCTGATCTGGCCTGCTGATGACCCCTGTTCTGCCCTGGACCCCTACACGGTGTCCCCCTGTTGGACCCCCTGCATCCTGAACACTTTCCTCTCGCCACACACTGCACCACCTCAGAGTACTAGAACTCTGGGGGGAGCCTGTCCCCTCACCATTTGCTCCTAGAGGCCCCAGTAGCAGCAGCAGCAGCAGTGCACCTGTGCTGGCACCCAGCACAGGGCTAGGGATGCACACAGCAGGGCACATGGCTCAAGCCAGGCTGCAAGAACTCAAGTAATGAGGTGAGGGTCCTGTCGTGGTCCATGTGCTGACTCACAAGGGACAGCTTCGGAGCTCCAGAGGTGGGGTACAGTGCCCAGCAGACACCTGCTGACCAGAAAACAGGAACTCTCAGCCAGGCTGAGAACCAAGAAACTTCTGCCTGGAAGAGGCACCTCCCCACCCTACCCTGCTCTGCCAGGCAGGTAAGGGGCATACAGGGGGAAAGTCAGGCCCCACCTCCTGGATCCTAGGACTGCCCTATTATGAGGACTCTGCCTGCCAGGTGTCATCCAAACACCTCATCCAAACACCTTGGGATGTGAGCTCATCTGGGCAACCTAAGGACATACCCTGGAGCAGGGGGGGGGGGCTGGTCTGAGTGGCATAGTGGCTTCATGGTGAGTGCCAGCGGTGAGGATTATGATGACAATTGGAGCCACAGTGGGCAGCTCTGGTCTGGAGAAAGTGAGCAGAGAAGCTTCCATCCAACAGAGGCAGGAGCTCTGCTCTGTCAGAATCCTCTCCTAAGTATCCAACTCCCAAAGCCTTAGTGCTTAAGTCAGATAGTTCAAGGGTTAGGAGTTCTGAATGTTGCCCCAACATTGCATGAACTCCTAAGCTCTAGTGAGGGTGACCCCTGGTCAGTGAGCTAAGAGCAACTTCTGAGCACAGCTAGGTTTAGTCCTAAAACATGTCTTAATAATACAGTTCTTTTTGTTTTTGTTTTTGTTATGGGGTCACAACTGGCAGTGCTCAGGCATTATTTCTGGCTCTGCACTTTGAAATCACTACTGGCAGGTTTGGGAGACTATATGGGATGCCGGAGATCAGCCAACTCCTATTTCTTTTTTATTTTTTTGGGGGTCACACCCAGCAGCGCTCAAGGGTTACTCCTGGCTGTACACTCAGAAATCGCTCCTGACAGGCTCTGGAGACCATATGGGATGCCGGGATTCGAACCACCATCCTTCTGCATGCAAGGCAAACGCCAAACATTCATGCTATCTCTCTGGCCCCTCTTTTTTATTTATTTATTTATTTATTTTGGTTTTTGGGTCACACCTGGTGTTGCTCAGGGGTTACTCCTGGCTCTGCACTCAGAAATCGCTCCTGGTAGGTTCAGGGGACCATTTGGAGTGCCGGGATTTGAACCACCATTCGTCCTGGCTTGGCTGCATGCAAGGCAAATGATTTACTGCTGTGCTATCTCTTCACCACCTCCCTTTTATTAAATACACTTTTGTCACTGGGGGAATCTTTAGGAATATATGACCATTCCCAAATACCCCACACTCTGAAGGCACAAGAGAAATCCAGTTTCCATGTATTTGGTTTACCTAGATCTATGTATCTAAAAGTCATCCAGGTGAAGAAGAAAACAGCAGATTTGCATCTCTAAAGTTAGTGATGGTCTTTGTTGCTGTATTCCAATTGCTTTGAATAGATGAAGCCAGATCACCAGTGTCTGGAGTGGAGACACTGGGCATGGTGCCTAGATAGGACAGGTCGAGAGGGTCACTAGTTCTGTGTGACAGACCCAGCATAGGCCTGAGGCTCATCTATCTGCAACCTGTGCTCAGCACTTGAGGCACTAGCAGCAAATTCTTGGGTGATATTTTGTGGTAGGTTCTGCGGGTGAGTTTCTCGGGGGGGGGGGGAGGTTCTGTGTGGGTTTCTATTGGGTAGGTTTTTGTGGGTTTTATTTTCTTAGAAGGTTTCTGTGGAACAATTTCTCTGAAAGAATTTTTCTGGGATTATAAATTTGGGTGGAATTTTCTGGGATGGTTTCTATGTGTGGGGTCTCAGGGAAGGTTGTTTTTGGCTGAATTCTCTTGCTTGGTTTTGAATTCAACTGCTTCTAGCATGCAAACTATATGCTCATCTTCATGGGACCAACTATATGACCAACTATATGTTCCTTTTTTATGCCAGACTTTATGCCATACTGATTAAGAAATAAGTTAGAGACATACACTTTACATACCCCCCAAGAGTTTTAGAAATAAAATAATCTGTATAGAGTTTTCTAGTTCCCCAAAGATACATGTGTGAGATGAGGAAGAAAATCATTTTTTAAAAACGTTTTAGGAGTGTTGAGTGAACAGGATTAGTCCTGTACAGTGACTTAATCAAAGGTTCCTTAGTCCTGAGAAACACACCAAAAAAACTGTCTCTCATTTCATACCAAGCTTTGTGTACTAAATCTAATGTAGGGTTTAGAAAGCAGAGGGGCTTGGGTGGGAGAAGTCTGTGTCCTGAGCTAGGATGACAAATGACTTTTGGTGCAATAAAGAAAAGCATGGGCCAGATGAACATGATCCAAATTAAGTGAGTTGCATCGGGCCAAGAACAGTCAGAGCATAGAAAGAGGTTAGGGGAGATATGCAGCAGGAGGCATTAGGCAGCCCTGGAGGTGGGAGGATGGAGATGAGGGATTCAGAGATATGGGCAGAGGTTGTGAGTGAGACCAGAGCCAGTTCTGAATCTCGATTTACTCTGCAATAGTCTAGATAACACATGTCTCCAATTAGGTTTTAGAAGACAAAGTTCTGTCAAGGGGAAACAGTCTTGTTATTCCAAAAACCAAATATCTGTCACCCTGCTAAAGTTTCTGCTAGGGTCTGGAGTTGAAGGACGAGACCACTCAAGTGGATTCAAGTGAAGTAACACTTTATTCCATCTACCAACAGCTCCAAACTGGCCAACCAGGGTCACCTACTAAATAGGCAACCCCTCCCAGAGTCACAAGCAGTTTATATAGGAGTTTGCACAGGGAAGTTCACAGTGGGAAATGGAAGTTTATTCTTTTTTTTAATTAAATAATTTTTATTTTAACCAAGTGGATTACAAATCTTTCACAGTAATATTTTAGGTACATAATGACATTTAATCAGGGGCATTCCTACCACCAGTGTTTTCCTCCCTCCACCGCTGTTCCCAGTATGCATCTCAATCTCTCTCCTTTGACCCCTGGGCTGCTAGTATAAGTGGTCTCTTCTGTGTCTAGCTTGTTGTAGATTGGGTTTCAATTCTGTTGTTGTTGGCTTATTCTTAGATAGTATGGTCAGATGCCTTGGGCAACTCCATGCAGCTTATAACTGGATCTTGCATTATGCTGCTCAAGAACAAGTAACTACATACATAAAGCAGAATATGCCCAATTGGTCTTTCTCTGGACCCAGAACAACTGACTCAGGGTCCTTCACATTTACTCCTTTTTAAATAAACCTGGGTCAAATCTTTGACTCCTTAGTTTCCCATCCAGGCCTCTGTCAATGGCTGCATATTGGGACCTTTGTACATGCATTTTAATTGCACCTGTGCAAGCCTGAATAAAACAGGTAAATAGATCTTGTTGACCATAATCAGAAACCTAAACAAATTGCATAAGTCAAAGTTTAGGAGATGGATTTCTGAGTTGACAGTTTGACCAACAGACCTTCTATCCACAGTTCAGCTAAGAGTACAAATATAGTCCATAAGCAAATGAGTGTGTTCATTCCAGCCAGACGTCCCATGTTCACCACCATCTGCAAGAGTATCAGGATGATCTGAACTCTGTCTTGGTCTGGAAGCTTAGTCAGCTGAATCTTCAAGGGGGTCCTTCTCATCTAGGTGGGTGAACCCCCACCTTGAGAAACAAGGTGGGTTCTCTTCAATTCTGCAATTTTAATAGCTGTTGGAGTGGAGAGGACAACAACATAGGGCCCTAGAATCCAGTTGCTTAAAAAGACAGGCTGTGAAGGATGGTGCCCTTCCTGCAGTGACTCTATCAGAAATGCCTCCCACACCTGATGCTAATTCTTTTCAAGTTAGGCTGTAATTCCTGCTAGGTTTTAGCTAGTTCTTGTTGCACTTCTTGCCCCTACTCTCCTGATAGCTTTCCTGCTAACCTTTACATTTTTCCCAGAGATTTCATCACCCTAGAAGTCATTAATGGGAGTGTGGAAGATGGTCCATTTTCTATAACTTCTTCAGGATGGCAAAAGAATGGTAGACTACCTGCAAAAGGGGTGAATTCTCTTGTTCCCTTAGCTTTTAATGAGGGCCCAGGCAATTGACTGGTTCTGGTTTGCAGTTACCAACATTTGAAATTATTATCATTTAGACAGAGGAATACCATTTTAAATGACCAGGCAGTAAATGGTCTTCTCTATCCTTAGGAGGACAAAGCAGTAGAAGATGCTCTCTCTGAGATGGACCTGTTTTCTGAGTATTTAGGCATCTGTGTGAGATCACACTGGCAGTCTTCCTCAGAATAAGCTCTCTACTGTTATATAGGTGTTGCCTCAAGAGGAGGCCTAGAACTCCCACTAGGTTCAGTAGCAACAATAATTACTTCCCCCATTGCCCTGCTTATCCTAACTTCTCCCTGGTAATGTTCTGGCCTCTGCTATCCTAGTCAGACTAGTGATAGCATTTATAGCTTTTAGTTACTTCATGACCAGTTTATTACAACCAGTAAATATACTTACATGTGGGTTATCCAAGAGGAGTGGGCTTTAAGTTAAGCACATTAGAATACATTTAATTCAGTCAGCTACAGAAAAATAGCTTTTCTTTCTACTTCACCTTGAACCTTGCCAGATGGCTAAATAAACTTGGCTTATTTCTTTACATAAACCCAACAAGACTGGAGAAACTCCATTTGGGGCACCCCATTATTTACGTAGAGTTTCTGGGAATTGATCTAGGACAGAGTGGGTGGTTTATCAATAAAGGCATTAATACTTTACCAGTTATGTTAGGGTTACCATAGCTAGACTGATGTAAAAATGCAAAGGTTAGGTTAGCATTATGAGCCAACAATAGCCCTGGGCTTCTCATTCTCTGTAGGAGTGACCTGGTAGGAGGGAATCTACCCATCACCCTCCAGGGTTGAGAGAAACCCTGGACTCCAGGACTTTTCTAATGCTTAGAGCAAGGTCCAGGCCATGGCCAATAGTTGCAGATCTAGATATTCCTAGACGATTTCTGATATCCTTAATCCATTCTGCCTCTATGGTCTTCCTGAGGTTAGCATAGTACTTATAACAGTACCCATTTTAACTGGACATGCTCCTGTCATTTAACTTCAACCCTTTTCAACTCTGTTTCACTCAAAGAGGGCTCTGGGGGTTCCCTGTCTGACTTTTAAGATTTCCTGTCTATATGAGGAGTAATCCTCACTGCAGAGAAGAAAACTTTCTACTTGCATTTATGCAAACCAACATAGTACCATGAAGCATAAAAAATACTGAAAGTGCCAAGAAAAGAGAAAAAGTAAATGTTTCTCAATTTACAAAACACACAGAACAACAATTATACATATAATTTTATATTTCCTGTGATTTCGAAAGGTCCAATTTTCTAAGAACACTAGGCTCTTAGAATTTAGAGCATCTATAATCCTCAGAGACAAAGAGAGGAGGGATGGAAGGTCCAGCTCACAACATGAAGCTCACCACAAAGAGTGGTGAGTGCAGTTAGAGTAATAACTACACTGAGAACTATCATAACAATGTGAATGAATGAGGGAAGTAGAAAACTGTAGGGAGCCAGATTCACCCTCACAGTCTTGGCTTAAGCACAGCCATCTTGTAGCAAACTGCCATTTTCTAACAGGCCTGTCCTTTAATTGAGCTATATATGTTGTGTATGTGCCAACTGGCCATGAGTTGACGCAGATCAAAAGAACCATAAGGTCACACTCTTCTGGCTCAGGAAACTCAGACCTATAGATAGAGCATTTGGTGTGATAATAGGATGTTCCTCAGGAAACTTGTATTAAATTAACAGGCACATGCCAAACCTTTTAAACTGCATGATGACAAATGCTTGCTTGACAAATGTTTGCATTGTCCCCTCTTCCCTTTGTGTAAAAACTGTATGTCATGGCATTTCAAAAATAAATCGACGCCATAATCAGAATCCTTGGTGGTCCCCTTTTCCCCACCCATTTCCTTTTCAGGTGCAGATCCTTTCCACAACCACGAATAAACTAAAGCTGCAGGCCGGCACAAAAAATCTGTCTCAAGTACAGGTGAGGGTGGGGTGGAGAGGAGGGAGATGTGGGACATTGGGGATAGGAATGTTGCACTGGTGAAGGGGGGTGTTCTTCACATGACTGAAACCCAACTACAATAATATTTGTAATCAAGGTGTTTAAATAGAGATATTAATAAGAAAAGAATTTAGATCATATAAGCTCCTTTTCCATAGAATTCCCTATACAAAAACATTAGATCATTTCTAATTTAGAGAAATACTAATAACAATCTAGTTTGACCATACATTTTCTTTCCTTAGTACACATACCTCAAATCTTCTGCACATTCCTTGACATTCATTCTGTAATTTTCCTTCTTTCCAATTTGTAACTAACTGGTCACATTTTCACAGAATTCTCTTTGTTATTTTCCCCAACATTAACAACACTATCCATTATCTTTCTTGCACATCTATACTTTCTCTAACCTCTTCTCTCTTCATCCTTCGACTAGGTGGTCCCACTGCCCTGGCCACTGCCAACTTCTACAAAAAGGAGCTAATTGTCCTTTAAGGTACCTATTAAATACCTGTAAATAAATTTCCCATTTTTTAACATAAGCACAATTAAGTACAATTATGTTTAAGATAGCCTTTATTAAGCTTACCATGATTCATTGAGATTTTCACACTTAACGCTATCTTAAAGCCAACATTAAGTTTAATGTGGCAAAATTGACATAAAATTGACTCACTTGAACAATATCATGCATTCACATGAATTGGGAAAAGTAATTAATAACCTTGTATGAAAAAGTAAACCACAATAATTTGCAACATTCTCCACCTTCTTCCTCATTCATAGAAACCTCTAAAGTTCTTCTACAGTTGAAAACTAAAATGGCCTATTTCTTTCTTTTTTGGTCAGTTATCAGCTGTTTACTCGTTAGCAAACAGACAATAAATTATCTGGGTTATCTAGGAGGAGGAGCTAAGAATAGATTCCCTGCTCAGATAACTGAAGCAAATTCTGCCCCTTAATTGCTGAAGAATCAATTCATAATATTTTCAAAATTATATACTCTAGTAAAAACCACTAAAAGTTAAAGCTGCTCTTTGTATCCTGCTTGGACTACATTTTAAAATGGCCAATTTTTCCCTTTAGTCTGTCATTTATAAATGACTCCTTAGATTCAATAAATGCCCAAAGTTGAGGAATTCCTTAGGGGCAGGTGATAAAAGAGAGAGCTAAACCTTGGGCATTCTCTTTTTCAAAGTATCCTTAGCCTTTTCTCTGGAGTATTTTAACTTCTTTAGGCATGAGTTTCCAAAGTTTCCCAATGCCCAATGCCTTAATAGTTCCCTTTTTACCAGCTAGAGTCAAACTGATCTTATCTGCATTCTGACAATCTCCAGTCAGTTCCACTGTTGGGAGGAGAGAAGAGACAGGTAAAAAATAACAATAACGGCCCAGAGAGATAGTACAACAGCGTTTGCCTTACAAGCAGCCGATCCAGGACCAAAGGTGGTTGGTTCGAATCCCAGTGTCCCATATGGTCCCCCGTGCCTGCCAGGAGCCATTTCTGAGCAGACAGCCAGGAGTAACCCCTGAGCAACGCCAGGTGTGGCCCAAAAATAAAAAAATAAAAAAAAAATAACAGACTCAGAAATGAAGCAAGACAGACACATCCTCTGATGATAATGCCATTTGTACAGGTCTAAGTACTTCTTCTCATTTCACCCTGACTAACAATTTTAGCATTTCACACAGACAACAAAGGGCTGAGCACCATACCTTTATACATACAGTTTATGTTCCTCTGCCTCCCCCTAAGAATGTCAAGAAAAAATAAATACTGACGTCTCCAGGGCAAACTGAGCCCTGTCAACTGATTGAGAATGTCTAGAGTTTCCCAAACCCCCCCCCCCACTCTGTTCCTGGGCTGTTGCTAGGGGAGTAAATAACTGATACCAGAGTTGCTGATTAAATAGTTATCAAAGATAGACACAAGCCTCAACCAAAAGCACACAACACAACACAAATTTTGCTAAGCTCAAACCAAATTCCACCAACCCCAAGGGGTTGGCATTTTTCTTAGAGTTTCCCTCACTCATCCTAAGATCATCTTAGTTATGACACATAGGGGCTGGAGAAATAGCATGGAGGTAAGGCATTTGCCTTGCATGCAGAAGGATGGTGGTTCAAATCCCGGCATCCCACACCTATTATTTTCATATACCAGGGCTGGTTGTCAGTGACCAGGCCAAACAGGCCAAACACCATGACATGGTCCTGAACTCCGTGGTTCTGCAGTAGCTCTCTATGCATGACAGCAAAGGCCCTCGGCCAAAGGAAGTACAATGTTTGGCTCCTTTTAGCAAGCGTTTCCTCACCAACCATATGTTTTCTATGAGCGACAACTTTTTTCTAAAGAGAAATTTCTGGCAAAGCCAGAGAATGTGTGTTTGTGTATATGTGAATCTCTTTGTATCTGTATCTGAGGTCTGTGCATGATTGTGTGAACATGCATCAGAGCACCCATGTGTAAGTATATCTTGTGTGCAATACAGAAGTGTGTGTGAGCATAACAGTGTGTTTCAGTTTTCTGAGTGTATATGGTGGTGAATAGAACCTGGGAATTGTGCGTGTATCAGTGTGTGATGTGTGTAAATCTATGTATATGTATGTGCATACATATATTTTCATGGTGGAGGATGCCATATTATCTGGATAATGTTTTGTATCTGTATGCATAACTCTGAGTATGTGTTTATCTAAATACATGTTCTTTGGTATCTGTGAGTGTATTAGTGTCTCCATGTGTAAATCAGTGTGTGTATCAAGTTAGACAATGTACATGAGTATTATGGTGGAAGATGCTCAAGTATATATATTGGTATCTACCGTATTTTCTGGCATATAATACGACTTTTGAAACAAAAAAAGTCAACCGAAAATCGGTGGTCGTCTTATACGCCAAGTATATCCCGAAAAATGTTTCAATATGCCACTAAACGAAAATTGTCTGAATATTGCCACAAAATGAATTTTCCAACTCGATCCTGCACCAATCACTCAAGGCTACTTGGACCACCTCTCTAACTCAGCCAATCCAAGCAGGCTTTTTAAGCATGCAAATTAGACAGTGTTCTGGACCTGAATCTACACTGTAAAAAGCCTGCTCAAATTGCCCAGAGTCAGAGAGGAAGTCTACTACAGTAGAACCTTTGAATCTTTGCTTGTTGTGATTGGCTCACTGTGGTACACACAGTTGCAGCACAGGAACGTTCTGTCTGTTACAGCGAATATAGGCCTAAACCTATGTTTTAACTGTAAAATTAGGGGTCGTCTTATAAGCCCAGTCGTCTTATACACCGAAAAATATGGTATGTGTAAATCTATAGTATGTGTATAATTGTATCTGTACTAGTGTTGATGAGTGTTTGAGTATCTATGTATGAGTATTTGTGTCTGTCTTACACATACACATATATGTATGTGTAAGAGTATGTATATCAGTGATGGAGGATACTAGATTATATGTATAAGTATTGGTGCTGTGTATAAGTCTGTGTATCCACGTGAGAGTTTGTGTATGAGTGGTGGAGGATACTTAAGTATCTATTAGTATACTGAGGCCTATATATAAATCTATGTGTATATGTAAAAGTCTGTGTATCTGTGGTGGATACTGCTTGTATATCTGTATTTGTGTCTGTGTGTGGGTCTATATGTACGTGTGAGAGTTTGTGTATCAGTGGTGGGGAATATTAAAGTATTTGTGTGAGTTTGGGTGTCTGTAAATTTATTTGTATGTGGGATAGTATGTGTATCAGTGGTGGAGGATGCTTGAAGGTCTGGGGAGTATTGGTGCCTGTGTATCTGCAACTTGCAGAGACCAGTCTCGAACTGGCCATCAGTGTGTGAAGGGCATATCTGAGTCTTTCTGTATACTGCGAATGTATCAGTCTGCGAGTTGGTGTCTGGTTGACCCAAACACTAACTGACTTCAAGTCCCTCACAGGTGGCATGCGATTCAGCTGCAGGAGCCTCAGAGAAACTCACTTATAAAAGAGGTGACAGTGTTCCCTATATCATAGGATCTGTGAGGACACATGAGAGAATGAATATGAAGCATCCGGGATATTTCTTGGCCCACAGAAAATTTAGATAAATATTTACTGCAGTAGATGCAGTGGCTGACATGGACCAGGACCAGCCCATTCTTCACAGTATCTATAAACTAGAGTGTGTCATGATGTGGGCTCTGAGATATGCATCACAGAGCTGGAAATGAAGACCTGAGATCACCAGCTAGTCCCCTTTCTGTTCCCCACACTCTAGAATGTGTTCTTTGGCAAAGACAGGCCATTCACCAAGATCCCCAGCCTGCCTGAACCTTGGCTCCCCTTCTCCCTGCTCTGGAGTCCATCTGCATTTCCTGTTTGGACGTGGCTTCACTATCAAGAAGAAGGACTCTGAGGTCAGGCCAGCAGGTGCAATGAGAGAAGACATGTGTCTCAGGGACTGTGGACCCCACCCTTGGTCTGAGCTCTAATCTTCCTGCTTCACTCTCAGACAATCATGGTCCCCTGTGTGACGTCACTGTCACTCCATGAGATGACAAGGGAATCAGCAGCAGAGCCCAGATTTGAGCCAGGACCTGACATCTGCCCCTTCTGATTGGAGGCGTGGCTGAAGCTGGAAGCTTCTTGACTGTCCTCAAATGTTCTCGTTAGTGGGTAAACATTTCCCAGCTCTATGTTACAGTGTGAGGCAGCTGCCTTTTAAGAGGGAGTATGTCTCCAGGGTGAAGCCAGGTGATGACATAGCAAGATGGCTGCTTACCTTGGCAGGAGCTGTGCTCACTTTTGGGACTAATGTCCTCCTAGGGCCCCTTTCTCAAGTCCCTCATAGTCTTTCTTGACTCTCATTGTTGCCTTTCCCAGACACAGGTCCTCTCTAGTTTCTTTAGCCAACACTAAAGAGATGGTTGTTAAACTGTTTCTCAGTCTGTTTTCATTTTTTTTTGTGGTTTATTTATTTACTTATTTTTGGTTTGGGGGCCATACCCAGTGACACTCAGGGGTTACTCATGGCTATGCACTCAGAAATTGCTCCTGACTCAGGGACCATATGGGACACAGGGGATTGAACCCAGGCCTGTCCTGGGTCAGCCACGTGGAAGGCAAATGCCCTACCGTGACACTATCACTCCGGCCTCTGTTTTCCTTTTTGAAAAAAAAAAATTTATTTAAGCACCGTGGTTACGAAATTGTTGATGATTGAGTTTGTCATATAGTACATATTTTCTGCCACCAATGTCACCAGTTTCCGAGTTTTCTTTTCACCCAGCCTTTTCTAAGACAGGCATTTTACTCCCACCACCACCCTCTCTCTGACACTGGTTTGCACTGTAATAATGAAGGGGAACCATACATATCACTTTATCCCCTTTCAGCACCCAGGGTGTCCAGAGTGATCAGTTCTAATTATCATTGTCATAGTGGAACTTTCTCTACCCTAACTGCAATCCCGGCTCTTTGTCACAAGCTTCCTGCCTTAGACTGGTCATTCTGGCCCTTGTCTCTATTGTCTCTGAATACTATTATCATACTGTCTTTTATTTTTCTTAAATACCACAAATAAGTGAGATTATTGTATGCCTATCCCTCTCTCCTTGATTCAGTTCTCTCAGCATAATAATCTCCGTGTCTTCCTTACACCCTCAACTAAAGGGAGTGAAACATTCCTGACCCTCAAATGATTTATGTTAAATTCTGGCCAATAAAAGTGGCAGCGAAGCAGCAGAAAAGTTTGGCTGTCTCAGTAAGATCCAAGAAATTTCTCAACACCTCTGGCCCAAAATGCAATTTTGAATCTGTCTGGTTTCTTGTGCAAAACTGCAAGCTGAGATTCCACAGAATTACCCCCACACCCACTGGGCACCCATGCTGTTAGCTCCGCCCTGCAGCTGAGGCTCTGATGAACTCTGGAACTTGTTACCCCTGTTGCTTCGCAACCCCACTCTGGCCCAGAAGATCATCTCTGCAGGGATCCCCTTTCTTGAAGGTTTCATTTCACTCCCCATTTCCATGCAGACTCCCAGATGATCAGTGGCATAGCTGTGCCCCTAGCCAGGCTCAGGACACCCCCAGGCTTTCCCCTTGGTACTTGCTAGCTCAGGTGTGGAATCTCAGGGCTCAGTAAACTTCAGAGATACCCCAGAGATTTTCTGAGCTGATCCTTCCCCAGGGAGCTAGGCAAGGTAGAAGATGCTTTAAGTGAGATCTATTTATCTATTTATTCCACACCTTCAGCTGGGCTCTCTGCAGAGTCTGTGTTGGGCTGGTCTGCAGGTGTCTCTGGGGGCTGTGCTAAGAGGTAAGCCAAACTCAGCTGCTGCTCAGCCCTGGGGACCAGCACTGTTGCTCAGCAACCGGCAAAAGGGCACAGAGGTCACAGGCCCTGGACTGGGACTCTGACTATGACACCGGAGCCCAGGTCTGAGGTAGCCACCTAGCTAGGGACTGTGGATTTCAGGGGAAGAGGTGCCCCAGACCTGGAAGCTGAGGAAACCTGCTCTGTGCCAAGCTTTGTTAGATCCAGAGCCATGCCTGACTTCCAGCTTAGAATGAATTCCTGGGCCCATCATGCCTGCCCATTCCTTGGTGCATAGAATTCCATCTGCTCCTCCTATTTGTGGAAAGTCAGCAGGAAACATCAGTATCTGGGGGATACCTTGCTGTGAGAAAGAGTAGTAGAACTATAGGGCCGGCGAGGTGGCACTAGAGGTAAGGTTCTGCCTTGCAAGCGCTAGCCAAGGAACGACCACGGTTTGATCCCCCGGCGTCCCATATGGTCCCGCCAAGCCAGGGGCAATTTCTGAGCGCTTAGCCAGGAGTAACCCCTAAGCATCAAACGGGTGTGGCACCAAAAAAAAAAAAGAACTACCAGAGTCCTGGGTTCAGGACAGCTGCATCTCAGAGGTCTCACACAGCCTCATCAGTGAATCCCATTTTATACACCCGCTGCATGGGCCTCTCTCTTCTCCCTTCCCTCAGCAAGCTCATTGTGTGGCATTGTACTGTGACAAGTGATTTAGAGCAAGAGAGGACCCTCTCACTTCTCCTTGTCCTTCCCTGAGTGTCCCTGGTATAGGCAGATACAAACCCTCTGGAAGCAGATGCTCCTCTGGTATACCCAGGGGCCCACCCGGATCCCAGGATATTCACAGACCAACCGGAAATGGTAGATTCTGCAGCTTTGAAGCTAAAATAAGGAATGCCTGTGTTTTCTTTCTTTTTCTCTTGTTATTGAGGGAGCCTAGATAGATAGCGCAGAGGGAGGGTGTTTGCCTTGCACACAGATTCAGATTTGATCCCCAGCATCCCATATGGTCTCCTGAACACTGCCAGGAGTGATTTCTGAGTGCAGAGCCAGGAGTAACCCCTGAGCACCAACCAGGTGTGGCCCAAAAATCCACCCAAAATAAAACCTTCTCTACCACACTGTCTCCTTAGAAATCAATATAAATACCATAAAATCAATAGAAATTGCAGTGGGTGATGTGATGAACCACCAATAATCTTCTACTTCTACTTATACTGATGTATGCTACCCTGTTTATTGGAGGCTTCTAAGTCTTGGAAACTGGTGGATCCCAGTCCTCTAGACCTCTGTCTCCAAAGTGACCTGGCTGTGCTTTGTTCCTCTGCAATGCCCAGGGGATGATCACTTGTGCTTGGTCTGTGGCACCTCAGGCCTCCAAATCCTAATGATTAATCTTTTGTTTTAGTCTTAGCTCATGAAATGTCAAAAATCCTCTAAATTCAGAGCTTCTTAAGTTTTACGCCTAGTAAGAAAGGAGAGGGAAGTGGATCTCAACTTATCTTTCATACAGGAGGTGTGAGCAGAGTTTGGAGCCAGAATCTCATGATGCATTATGTGGGGTCTACCCTGAAGATCTGATAGGTCATGCAAGAGCTTAGGAGGTTTGAGATTGAAGACGCTCACTCTCATTGCTCACATGCTCCTGTGTGAGGTCTGGGTTCTTTTCAGGTGCATATCTTATTCTCAAGTGCACTTCTGTGCCACTGACTTTGCAGATGAAAAGACAACATTAATCCCATGGGTGAGACAAGCCCTCCTGTCCTACGGGGAGACTCAGTCACCCAGGTCTCTGCATCAGTGCTCAGGGCAGGAAGGACCTTTGCTTATCTGAGAACCAGTGCATTTTGGCTAGTGAAGCCCCAAGATGAGGGGAAAGAGCTGAAATGTGCCCAAGCATGAAGGCAATAAACTGTGAGGTTGGCAGGTGATAGGGAAACTGAGCAGGGACAGTCCTGGGCAGGAGATCCTGGAGGCCCCAGGGAGGTCAATACAGGAGTAACCTGAGTGAGCCAACGGGGGTGAGACTCAGTTAGGGAGGGAGCAGACCTGCCTGATAGCCTCTTCCTGCTCCTATGGCTGTTCTTGGAAAGACATGGGAGGTGGGTGACCCAGAGCCCACCCACCCCCAGCAGGGGGTATTAATACAGGTATTACAAGGTATTAATATACAAGGTATTAATACAGAATAGAGAGGGACCCTCCCGCTTGGGAGCATTGGAGTGTCAGCAGGGCAAGATTCTCAGAGCACTCAGAACTGTGGGACACCCCGGGAGAGACAGCATTCTTTGGGGTCCCTCCCCACTCTGGTCTCTGTACCTCAGGGTTCTCAGGGCCAGGCCTTGCATTGTTCCATGAGAGGGGATGCCTCAGCAAGCAGGCAGCACATCCACAGCCTAAGCAATAGGGTACACCAGACTCTTTCACTCAGGAACATTCAATTCCCCTGACAGATAGGTGTACCACATGGCGAGTCCCCTCCTGGGATGTCTCAGAGTCACTGGGTCCTTCCAGGTTCATTTGCCAAAAGTTCACCCACCCATCCACCCAGGGGCCTGGCTGTGCCCTGGGAGAGCCTGGAGGAATCTGGACCTGGCAAAAGAGCACCAGCAGGGATGCAAATGCCACTGAGTGGCTGGAAAGATAGCACAGCAGTAGGGGGTTTGCCTTGCATGCGGCCAACACTGGACATGGACCCTGGTTCTATTCCCAGCATCCCATCTGGTCCCCTGAGCCTGCCAGGAGCAATTTCTGTGTTTAGAGCCAAGGGTAACCCCTGAGTGCCACTGAGTGTGACCCAAACTCCCCCCTAAAATGCAGCTGAGATGCTGGAAGAGGCCAAATGAACCCCAAGAGACATGTATCAGGTCAGGAGAAGAAGGCTTAGGGAGACAGCCTGGATCTGTGGGTGTAGGTGAAGGTACTTGGGGCCGAGAGGGTGGGCCCTATGCCTAGCGACTTCCAGAGTGAGCCAGAGAAGCTTCAGCATAGATGTGACTGGCGCAGACTGCCTTATGACCAGGGTCATTTATTTCTGCCTCTGCATCACAGGACCTGGAGAGAAGAGTTCCTGCATCATTGCCAAGGACCAATGTATGCTTCTGTCCAGCATACATCAAGCCAAGGGGTGCAAGGGTGGTTGTGGTGGGGAAAGAGAGAAGCTTCTTTCTGGGTTTGGGACATGGGTGGGACGAAAGCCATTTCTGATTTCTAGCCGGATCCTCCGTACGACTCGCGCTTGCTCCAGGCTTTGATCTCCAAGGAGAGTTTGTACAGCTCCATGGCCAGCTTCACTTCCTCGGGGCTGGGGAGGCACTGCATGAGCTTCTTACCTGCAACCACTGGCTCACAGCCTATATGAACCGCCTGGAAGAGATGGGGTGGGGTGCAGAGTGAGGCCCCCATTTCCAGGGTGAGTCACTGACTGCAGGGAGAGCTAATAACCTGGGCTCTTAGGGGAACCCACCGAGGCCCACAGTCAGAAGAGCTATGAGTGATGACAAAGACCCATCAGAACCAGGTACATAGGCCCAGGTAGGGTCAGGCAACAGTGAAGCACAGACCAGAACCAGAGCACAACATCAGCTGCAGAAAACCAAAGTTTTGTTATGTGCAGGGACCTGTCCATAGGCCCTTCTTGCTGCCCAAGAGAAAGCCAGCCAGTGCTACAGAGGTCTGCACCAACACTGACCTCTCACATGGCTGAAATGGCTTAGGCAAGTCCCAGCAAAGCAGGTCACAGTGTAACCGTTTATGCTGTGGCACAAGTAGTGAGTGAGACACCCAGTGCACACCTGCCACTCCCACTTCTCCATGGAGAAGCACCCATGTTTGGAGGAGCACCCAGTGCACACTTATCACCCACTTCTCCACAGTGGATCACAATGAGCTCTAACCACTCCCACTTTTTCATGGTAGAGCACCCATGTATGGAGGATCATTCATATATGGTGGAGCACCCATCTCTCACTTCATGGTGGAGCTCCATGAGCTCTGACCACTCTCATTTATCCATGGGGCAGCACCCAGTGCACACTTACCCACTCACACTTGGGCACCTGTGGGTACCATGTCCTGTTCTCTGAACAGCTGATGGTTTGGGGGCCGACCATGTCATAGCCAGGTTCACAGTGTACGGTGACTGTCTCCTGCTCCACATACTGGCCCTTCTCCACAAACAGCAGACCATGTGCTATCTGTGGTTTCGAACACAGAGCTACAAGGGAAACACAACATAGGTCCCCCAGGAGGGTTTCAGAATAAGGTTTGAGGAGCATGAAGATCACAGAGGGAGAGACACCATAACCCCAAAGCTCAGCCCCACACAAGGTAGTCGGGTGAACATTCCTGAACAGACTCAAATCATGCCCATGTTGTTGGGAAGAAAATGGCTGCAAGAGGGTCCTGGACTGTCTGTGGTCCTACATGGCCTGGCTATGACCCAGATGAGCTATTCTATACTGGAACCTGAGCCCACAACTATAATATCTCAGAACAGACCTTTCAGGGCCCTACAGGGTCTTTTTATGGGAATGTTCCACCATACCACATCCAGCAGTGCTCGGTTGTTACTCCTTGCTCTGTACTCAGAAATAATTCTTGGTGGGCTTGGGGGACCATATGGGATGCCAGGGAGTCAACTCGGGTCAATGGCATGCAAAGTAAATGCCCTACCAACTGTGCTGCCACTCTGGCCTCTCCAACTAGGTCATTTTTATTCTCATTATCTTAATAATTTTCTGTGTGAAATAGAGACAGTGGTGGTAAATTAGCTTTGTAACTATTGTTAGGGTACAATCAAGAAGCAGCAGCCTTCCTGGCAATTCCCAGCCCACTGGGCTGGCAGCTCCATGCAAGGGCCCAAGGACAAACACTGCAGGGTGGCCTGCATCACCCTAGCTATGTGCAAGAGTATAAGTGCTCTATCTGAGCACATTTTGGGACCCTGGGAGAACCTGTCACCAAACCTGGCATTGAAACACCCTTCTCCAGGGGTTGATTTCACCAGGAGTGACCAAACCTCCAGGGCTCCCGAGCACTACTGAGATATCCTCCCCATAAAGTGGCACAGGGCAAGGATGGGCTCATGTTCCCCATGATAGAGCACATGCAGGCATGTGTGAGGCTCTGGACTTGATCCCTGGTACTATGTTCTCTGCCTCCAGCACTGCTAAAGTAGCTCTGGTGGCTCCCAACACAATGAGCTGAGACTGGCTGAGAATGAGCCTATTTGAAGAAAAGCAACATACACCACCATCGAGCTCCCAGGCATTTGTTTTGATAAGGCATGGCATGTGTGGGCCCTGAGGGAATGACACTTCTTTCAAGCCCTTGGGAACTACCCAAAGCTCCAGCACTGGCAGGTGCTGACTGAGATTAGCAAAACCCTCCCAGACACTCTCGATTCTGTCAGTCAATGCAGATGCAGATCTACATCCCAGCTCCATGGGCAGCTCAGGGTTTCTAATCTCCTGATTATCCCAGGAAAAATCACACAATGCTTTCCAATGCCCTCCATAGAAACACAGAAACTTCAAGTAGATTTGAAATCATCAATAAAGGTATTATAGCGATAACACAGAAATAGTTCTGGAAGATAATCTAGGAGAATATTTTTGTGGTCTTGCTTGTTGTAGGCAAGTTTTGTTTTGTTTTGCTTTTTGGACAAAACCTGGTGGCACTCAGGAGTTCCTCCTGCCTCTGCTCTCAGAAATCACCGGGCAAGCTCAGGGGACCCTATGAGATGCAGGGGATCAGCAAATAGCTTTTAAGCAAGAAGCAAAGTCTGAAACCTCAAGGGAAAATGGGAGAATTGTCCAGAGCAGTATGTGGAATTTATGGTTATCAAGATGTAGACAAGCACATGCACATGCTAGGTGTAATGACAGCATAGTCCCATGAACAACTTTGCTCCATCCACTGTCTGTCCAGTGCCACTGTTCCCAGCTAAATCCCCATGGAAATGCTGACTTGGTGACTGTGTCACCAAGAGAAGACAGGGAGGTCAATGAGCATGTTTCAGAGAAGAGCTCAGAGCCTAAAATCACAGCTACCTCAGGGCAAGGTCAATGTCAAGCCAGACATTCACTCGAGACATCCTGGAGCCCTGCTGTGGTCAAAGGCACAACACTTGCTGAGCTGCTTCACTCTGATTAACCATTGCTGGCCAGCATACCTCCTGAGTCTCATGGCACTACAGTTTACTTATTTGTATTTTGATAGATTTTGTGGTGTTCAGAAGTGGGAATCCACCTTACAGTGTTCAGGGCTGTGTGATGCTGGAGCCAGGAATGGATTCCTGAGACTAAAGGAGCAAGACATGTGACCTTTCATCTGAGTCCCTTCCACAACTCCTGGACTGTATTTAAATAACTGTACAGAGCCAAGGCCAAAACATGGCTCCTAGAAATCTCTAGAAACAGTCTACTGGTAACTGTGATCACTTACAGCTGACTGATTCAGTGGATATTCATGCTGTAAGTAAATCACAATTTAAATAGATATTATATGTCCAAAGAAGGCCAAAGAGAGAGGGGGAAGGAAGGAGCCAAAAGAAAGGGAGAAAATGAATTTCCAAGAACCCCAAACATCCTCCTGGGGGGGGTGTCCTGTGAAGCTCTGTTACCTCTACACTGGGGGGCTGTGGCCGACCAGTGGGAGTTCCTGCAGGAGATTTTGGGCTCCCCAACCAGAAGATACCCTTCGTCACATTCATACTTCACCACGGTGGTAAAAGAGAAGAAGGAGCTCACGTCTCGGTGGGAGCCATGGGCGATGGTAGGAAACAACCTGCAGTCTTGAGCAGTTAGAGGACAACAGGGTTAGAGGCAGAGATTCGAATGCTCTACTCTGTCCACAGTGCTCAGGAACCTGTTCCCTCAGTTGCATCACTGCAATGACTCACTGAGTTCGTGTGCACTGATCAAACATGCTGAGAGCTTCCCAACTGTGAGAGCTGTACTCAGCTAATCTCAGGCCCAGTTCTCTAAGCATCCCAAATTCTATTTCCATGCCATGATGGCTGTTTTGAGGAAATAGTCATCATCATTTATGTCATGATTGTAATTCATTCCTTTGGAGAAAAGAGGCTAGCTCTCACAAATGTGTCCCTTCACTTAAAAATTTTTACTTAGGGGCCTGGAGAGATAGCACAGTGGCGTTTGCCTTGCAAGCAGCCGATCCAGGACCAAAGGTGGTTGGTTCGAATCCCGGTGTCCCATATGGTCCCCCGTACCTGCCAGGAGCTATTTCTGAGCAGACAGCCAGGAGTAACCCCTGAGCAATGCCAGGTGTGACCCAAAAACAAAAAACAAAAAAAACAAAAAAAAATTTTACTTAGGTGGCATAAATTAATTAACTTTCATAGCAACAGAACTGAGTTCTCTGTTACATTCTCGTAAACATTTCTATTGAGTTTGTAGAAACTACTGTGCATTTCAATAGTTATAACTACATTTATACCTAGGCTTACAGTTCCTAAAATACCTCAGATTGTTGCTTTGGAAAATTTACTCCATATTGGCAAGCACAATTTTGGCTTTTGTGATGGGAAATTTTCTATGTCTTCTATCAAAAAGACCATAGAAGGTAGAGTTAACCTACTTAGAAAGCCAATGTACTTTAACATATGAAGCATTAGTAAACAAAAGAAACTCATGTGAAAATTAACATATATGCACAATCTTACTACCCACTTTGTTCTTGACATAAAATAGCCTTTCTCTAGAACAACTTTCATTTTCTTTTTTTTTCCTCTTCTTTATCTTTTTTTTTTTTTTTGGTTTTTGGTTTTTGGTTTTTGGGCCACACCCAGCAGTATTCAGAAATTGCTCCTGGCAGGCTCGGGGGAACCATATAGAATGCTGGGAATCGAACCTAGGTTCACCCCTGGTGGGCCACATGCAAGGCGAACACCCTACTGCTGTGCTATCTCTCCAGAGACCCCCCCAAATCTCATTTTCAAAGCTTTTCAAAAATAATAACATAGTCCATAGAACTTTCTCAAAAAGTTATTTTTCACTACTCTGTGACTCGCCCCTTAATTTCTCAACATTATTTTTCTCCCAGGTCTACAGAAGCCAACCAGTTTCATGCCCTAGCAACTCACCACACTGCACAGAAGGGGACAGCCATAGCACCATGGCCCCCAAAAAGCACGATGCCAGAAAAGGACTCTGCATGGGGGCCATGGTGCTTCTGGGCTCCTGTGGGCCCAGCCTGCCGGACCCCTGAAAGATGCAGACTCCTTTCTGAGGGGAGGCTCCTGAGCAGAGGAGTCAAGGCCAGCTGTGTCACCCAAGAGAAGAGGTGTGGCCAGAAGCTGGAGTGCTGAGTGGACTGTGGGCCAGAGGCCCTGGCCCCCCTGAGGAGAAGTGTGGGCCTGAGGCAAGCACCCTGGATGGCTAGTGGCCTTTGTGACAGTTAGAGCTGGTCTGAGGCTGGTCCCTGAGATGGAGCGTGGCAGCATCAACTCTCAACATGTGACAAGGAAGGGGCCTGTCAAGGGGACAGTCTGTGTGAGAGGCAGTGACTTCCCACAGAAGAATGAGGGCTCAGTTCTAGAATGTCTCCTTCCTCCCCAATTAAGAACCAGTCTCTGTAGTGATTGATTCTCACTGGCTTTCCCTGTCCTGAGCCCTGGTCTGTGTGTAAAAACACCTCCTGATTCACTTTGCGAAGCTGCTCAGTGCGAAGGGGCCTTCTCTTTAGACAGCAGAAAAAGTGCATGTTCTGACTGTGCCGTGGTTGGGTGATAACTTGGGAAGAAAGGAGGTCACTGAGGTCAGGTTCTTCTCCTCAGGACCTGAAGCCAGGAACTGTGCTCATCACGTGCTGAACCCACCAACATCCCGTCAGCAGTTTGGGTCCCACAGGCTGAGAGGAAGTGGAACAAGAAGCAGCTTTCTGTTCAGAAACTAACCAAAATGTTGCCTACCCTGGGAAGTGGTTCCCAATATCCCACAGGGCCACCAGCCCTGACACAAAACTGTCCAGTTCCCACAGTGCAGAAAGGTCCTGGAAGCAGGTGATTCGGGACAGGGAGCCACTGGCCAGGCCTACCCCTGCAGGACATACCAGTCACAGCCTGTCAGGAGTCTATAGGGAGCCTCAGTACTGGCACCCTTGTTCTGCCTCCCTTGCGCTCCTACCCACCCAGCTCAGCCTCTCCCAGGGCTGCAGGTGATGGGGGAGGTCATAATTCCTGAACCTTTCCATGGTAGCAGTGCCTCAGAGCTCTGTGCCCCATGAGTTCAGGAAAGCACTGCCTTGGGGTTCTGTGCTCAGGATACAGAGTCTGAAGACTGAGGTCTGAGTGAGTCTCAGGAGCAGGGACTGGAGGCTGTAGGGCATAGGGAACAGAGGGGGCATGGGGAAAAGAGGCTGCAGAGATGGCAGCATGGCTTTCCTTCACTGCTAATGAGGGAACAAGGGCAGGTCCCACAGACCACCCTGAGGCTCAGCCAAGTGGGGCTTCTTCCATCAGCAGAGAACAGCAGCACCTGTTCTCTGCAGGGTGTGTCTGAGCAGCTTCATGCTGGGGCTGAGAAAGGTCTTGGCTCTAAAAGAAGACCCACCTTCAATGTCCACGTAAGCATCAAGACTATGCCTGGGAAGCAAAGTCGTGACTGTGTGGGTTTACATAGACCCTTTGGAGGGAACCTTCAATGGAGAATTTTGTTATTTAACTCATATTCCTTAACTGTGATTTCTTTAGCACAACCTTCAGAATTTAAGGTGTGGGAACATGATGGGAGGTTCTTTCTTGATTTGGGGTTTATAGATACCTAAACTCAAAGTGCAATGAGTGGGCTCAGCGTGGAAGGAGTTGGTGAGCTGGAGGACCAGACAGGAGCCAAACTGGGAGTTGGTGAGCTGGAGGACCAGTGGACAAACTGAGAGGCTCATGTTGGATGGTATTGACAAAGTTTTTATTCTGGTACATGCAGGGGGTGTTGGGGAGTGGTGGGATGCTGGGAGTCAAGGCTCCATGAGATCCGTGTGGGCTTAGAGTTCTGATGGCTGCAGTTGAGCTCTCTTGGCCTGCTCTATCTGTAGCTCCAAGAGCTGAATCTCCAGGGAGAGTTTGTACATCTCCTGAGCCAGCTTCGCCTCCTCAGGGCTGGGGAGACATTGCATGATCTTCCAGCCTTTGGCCACTGACTCACAGCCTGCGGGGAACTCCTGAAGGGCAGAGGCAGCTTCTGTGAGGAGCAGAGCTCAGGGGCAGGAGCCTAGGGCCAGGGCCAGGGGCACCAGGGCTCAGGATGAGCAGGCCACACAGTCCCAGAATTGCCTTCCCCCGGGAGTACAGGGTTCCCAGAGAGTTGAACCACTGAGAATGTTCCCAAGTCACCAGCAAGGTGGGTAAAGTTCTGATTGGCACTGTGACGAGACAGGCCCCACTGTGGCTAGTTAGACTGTGGTCTGTGGGCATGGACACTTCCCAATGGTGGCACTTACCCACTCACACCTGGGCACCTCAGGAGACCAGGTTCTGTCCTCTGAGCAGGTGATAGTATGATTCCCAACCAACTGGTATCCAGTGTTACATTGGACAGTTATTTTGTCTTGCTCCTGGTACTGAGACTCACTCCTGGACAATTTCCCATGTTTAACCTCTGGTCTCTGACACAAGGCTAAAGTGCAGGCAGCATTTAGGGAATAGATTAGTTTTAAAACATATAATTTAATTATATTTAATTATAAAAGTTAAAATATAAAATTATTATATTAAATTATATGATTTAATTATAATCAGATTATAATGTGATTTATTATATGTAATTATGATTTACTTATTTTAGGTGCTATTGATCTTTTGTTTGTTTTGGGGCCACACCTGGCTGTGCTCAGGGCTTACTCCTAATTGTGTACTCAGGGATCACTTCTGGTGAAGCTCTTGGGACCTTCTGGGGTGCTGGGGATCAAACCCAGATCAGCCACATGTGAGGCAAGTGCTTCCCCTGCCGTACTACTCCCCACTATTCACTTCTTTTTGTTATGAGGAAAATGATCGTTATTGTCATAGTTTTTGAGCATTAGTATGCATCAGAGATAGGACTTGTACATATTGCTTTGTGTCTTCTGAGCCTCCCTGCTGTGCTCAGGTGGTCTAGGGACCACCGATGATTTCGGTTCAATTCAGGGCTTATGGGTGCATTGCTGTCAGCTTCCTAGCAGTTCTCAGAGGCCAAAATCACACCCTGGGATGCTTTGGGGATCATATGGTAGTGGGATGAAACTCCATGGGTGCAGTGTACATCCTGACACTTGTACTACCTCCCAGGCCTTCATTGATACATATACATATGTGTATATGTATGGGAATATATATACATATATATAATTTTTGGTTTGGTTTTGGGGTCATAATTGGCAGTACTTGGGAGCTACTCCCAACTCGGTGGTTGGGGGATGAGGAAGCCATCCCAACAATATTCAGGTGGCTAAGGGGTGCCAGAAATCAAACTCAGAACATGCAGTCCATTGACTTTGCTCAGAAGTGACCCCTATAGAGCCCCATTTACCTGGAGGAAATGACATCCTGAGAGATGAAGGTCATGATGTTTTCTAACATGGCAGTGCACAATGATCTATGACCCTGGATTTGGGACCACCCCTTCTTTCTTGGTTCCTGGAGAGCCCTAAAGGCAACCTTTTCCCAATCTTCTCTCTCTCTCTCTCTCTCTCTCTCTCTCTCTCTCTCTCTCTCTCTCTCTCTCTCTCTCTCTCTCTCTCACTCTCTCTCTCTCATGCCACAGGCCTCATTGCTCTACACCTGGGGAGCTGAGCATTTGTAGGAAGTATGAGAAAACTGACTCTATGGGCTGGGGCAGTGGTCCAGGCAGTAGAGCATTTGCCTTACACGTTCTAACCTGTTGCCACACCCCCAATCCTCCTACCTAATTTTACCTGCTAATAGACCTCCCATTTTTGGGAGGGATCTTTGGGAAGATTAGATAAGGCTTTGACCAGAAGGGCAAAGGGAATTTGCCTGGATGGAGGTCAGAGGAGAGATGGCTGAAAGAAGCTAGACGCAGGGCAAGCTGACAAGACCATGTTTAAGATTATAGGCCACACATGTTGGCCAGGGCAAATAAAGCTAATATCTCCCAAAGCCTGCCTGTGAGTGGATTTTCTCTTCACCACCCCAATAGCTGAAGGGGGTTTCAGGGCCACCTGTCATGGGCTGGAGGAGAAAGGCCTCCCTCTGCATCCACCACCGTCCATGCCCATCCTAAGGGCTCTAATGCTACACTAACCTAGGATGGACCACGGTTCAATCTCCCCCGGTGCCCCATATGGTCCCCCAAGCCAGGGGTAATTTCTAAGCACATAGTCAGGAGTAACCCCTGAACGTCACCGGGTGTGGCCCAAAAACAAAAAAGAAAACTGACTCTAGCTGTGTCTTATTCCTGTGAAAAGGAAAAAGGGTTCTTCGTGTCCCTGTAGACCCCATTTTCTGTCTGCAGCCACTCTCAGAATGCATGACTGTTTATCTAAAGCAATGCACACTGCGTGAAACATCTGTGGCACAGCACCTGCAGCAGCACCTGGATGTTCCCATTTCTGCTAGCCACATTGGGAGACTGTGGGTTACCTTTACACTGAGGTGCTGGTTCTGACCACCTGCCCTTGTCGCAGGAGAGCTTGTTCGTTCCGACCAGAGTGTACCCATGGTGGCAGGTGTATTTCACCTCTTCCCATAAGAACGTTAGCACCTTCTCATATGACCCATGAGCAATGTCAGGTGGGTAGATGCAGCCTGGACAGTGAGACAAGAATAAAAAGTGGAAGCATGATTGGCAAGGCCCACCCTTGAGTATGTGAGTCTGTGGCTGCAGAACACTCTCCTCTCCTCCAGCTTCTTCTGCCTACCCCACAACCTGGGCTTCCCCCAAGTAAAGCAGAATAGACATTGGGGTTGACACCTGTAAGATGACACCCAGTTATTAACCCAAAACAAAGGCAGTCCCCCATCTTTCTCTTTCCCCTAAACCTCTTCCTTTGATATGTAAAAGTCCACCTGGATCTTACTCCACCCTGCCCCACCTGTTTTAATTTTGTACTGGGTTTAATAAAGAAAGAACAGTTCTGGCTTTTGGCTCAGACAGAGATACCATGAGGTGAAGTGCAGACTGACTCCATGGCTCTCTCCTGACTGGCGTGGTTTTTTTTTTTTTTTTTTTGCCACTACCCTGCTTCTTCAGACTTCTCTACCTAGGAGTGGAAATACGCATGTAGAGATTTTATTTTACAGATACCCCAGGTTGGACTATGGCCTTTGGGGTGATGGTGCTTAATCCCAGGAAGTCTGGGAAGATCTGAGGTGGCCAGTCCCAGGTGGACCTCAGAGCCATTACACACACAGTGGTCAAACAGGAGTGGGCAGGTCATTTGTCCCTACTTACTGCCCTAGCACTAAATCAGAGTGCAGCAGCTAGATACTAACTCCACACTAACTGGACATCAACTCCCCCATTCTAGTCACAATCCTCTATTTCATGGTTTCTCTGCTGTATAAGCCATGGGACAACACATCACAGAGGGATGGCAACACAGCATGAGATTCTCGACCACACCCACAACTTCCCTGTCCTACTAGGGGTGGCAGGTCCACACCTGAACATACCTGAGGGAATACTGGCCCACATACAGTAGTAGCTCTATGGAGGTGACAAAACTTGTGATTTCTGGTTATGGCCTACCTCATCTCTTTCAGCAGACTCCAGTTAAGGGGTCTGGGTGTGCTCTCATAGCTACCAGAAATGGGTCCTCAGAAAGAGGTTTGGCTACTATTGTCATACACCTGTAAAATCACTTTACTTTTTCCTCTTACCTTTTTTGAGTTAATTAGCACAAGTATCCTCAAGATGTCAACCCTGATCCTCAGGTGATTTATGTTAATCTCTGGCTAATAAAAGTGGCAAGGAAGAAAAGAGGGAAAAAAAGATGGCAAGGAAAGCAGCAGAGATAAGATGCTTGGCTGGTTCAATAAGATCCAAAAAGCTTCTTAAGAATGCCTGGACAGGGGCCGGGAAGGTGGCGCTGGAGATAAGGTGTCTGCCTTGTAAGCGCTACCAAGGAACGGACCGCGGTTCGATCCCCCGGCGTCCCATATGGTCCCCCCAAGCCAGGGGCGATTTCTGAGCACATAGCCAGGAGTAACCCCTGAGCGTCAAACGGGTGTGGCCCAAAAACCAAAAACCAAAAAAAAAAAAAAGAATGCCTGGACAAAAATGCATTTCTCCCATGGCTCTGTCTGGTTTCTTGTGTGAAACTGCAAGCTAAGACCCCATAGAATTATCTCCATAGCCAACCCTGCTCTGTCCTCAGCTCCTAGAAGTGGGGCACATGTCCTTGCCTCCGCCATCAAACCCTCATAGTTCAGGCCTGGGAACTTTTTAGGAAAGGGAGTATGATGACCCTTAGCTTCGTGAATTCAGGGCTCCTGCTCTCAGGACCCCAGCCTTTGTCCCATGTAAGACACCTTCATTGGGACACTCAAACTTTCCTGTGACTGGCCCACAAAACAGGCCACTGCCACTGCCGTCTCTCTTTCTCCAACTTGTCAACAACAGCATCAAGGCTAAGATATAACATCCCTAAGACACCAAAGGCCACTTGGTAGGATTCTTGGAACTGCTTGTCCTGCAGGGACAGTGCTCACTCTGACAGGCACCAACACTGGCACAGGCATTGCTCACTGGCCCTGCCTACAGGACTGTCAGCCCTAGTCCCACAAGGGTGACATCCAACACAGGATCTATGCCACCATGACTGTTCATGTGTCTCTGAGATATGGCAGGAAGTTCTCAGAACCTGCTCCCACATGGGAATGTGCTGTGAAGAACAGGGTTCAAGTGCCAGCTATCAAGACACCACCATGTTTCCTGATGAGGTTCTATAGAGGAGTGTTCACTGTAACTTGAAGATTTGCCTTCATGTATAGATGGGCTCAGTGAAATTAAGGTGAATCTTAGGACCAGAGTGAGTACAAGGGACCCATTTACCAACAGCATACAGGGCCTTCTTTGTCAGTGGTGCATTTGCCCCAGAGACTGTGACAGCTATACAATAAGAAATCCTGATGGGAGCAGTCTATAATAAGAGAAAATTCTATGGGAGAAAACAATCTATGGGAAGAGAAAATTCTATGGGAGAAAATAGTGTATGTGAGAGAACATTGTAGGAGAAAGTCTAGAAGAGAGGAAAGACTAGGGGAGAGGACAGTCCAAATAGTCCATGGAGAGAAAAAGGCACAGTGTGAGGAGATGTGACTTCTGAGGAGCAGGGACAGGTGGATGGGGCGGGTCCCACTCTAAAAGTGGAAGCCTGTCTATGGGCTAGAAGAATGGAAGAAGAAAGAGCAGATGGCACAGAATGACAACAATCTTTAGAAAAGTCGTCTCATCTTTAAAAGAAAGCCTCACTTCAAGTCAGTTCGTCTCTGAGAGGAAATCTCACTTTGACAACATAGAGGCAAGAACAGGAGAGAGGCTATGAAATGGAATAAGCACAGCAAGAAGAGATACTGAGCTGGGGCCAATTGTAGGGTTAGGGGTAAACCTGGTAGTGCCTCCTCCTCGCTGGACCCCAATTCCCCTCAGGGCAACAGCCTTAGTCCAAGCACACCCAGTATCGTGCACCCCAGGCTTACTGTTCTCACAACTGGGCTCAGGATACCACGAGCCATCACTTTGGCAGCTGGATTCAAATCGGTCCTTTTCACGGCACATGTAGGTGATGGAATCCCCATAGAAGTAGGTGCATGTCTGGGCAGAGCTGCGTCTCCTGTCGAACACAATCCGGCCATTCTTCAGCACTGGTTTTGGGCAGCACACCTCTAAAGAACAAGCAGGGATAGTGACAGTCCCACTTTGAGGAGCCCTGACTGTACAGTGGAGGCCTCTGACACTATTGTCCCATCCTTATGGTGTTCCTTTGTCACCCCCCTAACTACATTTTCCTAGAAGGCCTCCAAAATGAAGTGTTACATTAAGCCTGCATAAAATATAAAATTTTAGAACTTCCAAGCAGTGACCACTGGTCCCTCATCCACAGCATCCTTGCTAAGCTCTATGAAAATATCCATCTTGTCTCAAGAGGAAGGGTGTCAAGTGCTCTGACTCCAGAACAATCCTTAGTGAGGGTGTAATACAGAAATATTGGGCAATAGTTAAATCCCTGTTCATATTTCAGCAGATTTTATAACTTTCATAAGTATCATTTGCTTCTGCTTTTCACATGGTTAAAAATACCCTTGGGTCCAAGAAGAAATCTTCAAGGGCTGAGCTCAGGCTTTGCATAAAGGAGGCTCAGGTTCAGTCCCTGCCAACACATGGCTCCAAACACCAGAGGGAGAGACCCCAAGAACAAAGCCAGGAGTCTCTCAAGCACTGCCAGGTGTGGCAGAAAAACCTATATAAATACAGACATATAAAGAATGTCCATATTAAATAATTAAATCACTAGGACCATATGGTTCAAATTAATATAATTCAAAATACTTCTGCAAATAAGAAAATTATATCAGTCACTTTTTGATAAAGATCAACATAGAAGACTTGTTTATATTTATTAGTTATATCTTGTATATAGACTATGTATGCATAGTAATTACTTTGGTGCATAAAATAATGACAATAACTTTGTTATATTTTAATTACTTTTATTTTAAAAATTTTATTTTATTTCACCAATGAGGTTAATAGTTGCAACTACATTTCAATTTCAGCATGAAATGAAGAATCTTCCAATAAATTGAGCTCAAATACAGTTTTTTTGTTTTTTCTGATGTGCACACATTTTTTTTAAATTACATCTGTAGAATCAATTTTCTTGTATCTATATGAGTCTCAGAATCATCACTTACCACAAGGTCTATTCTGACATAGGAGGAAGGAAAACTCAAGGAAAATCCTATGCACCTGCCTCTCTACATGCCCTCTCTTTCCCGTGCCCTTTTCCAAAAACAGAGGGTGTCTGGTGGAAGAGCTCCCAGACTCTGCATGCTGAAGTCTGGGTTCAGTCTCCTGAACAGAACCAGGAGTAATCCCTGGGCTATGGACCAGAAACAGAAGTCAAAAAAGATTCAAAAGAGCAGGCTGCCTTCATAGTGTCTCCCTTTTCTTCTCCGGAAGCAGGTCACAGCCACAATCCCTAGACTGAGGATGCACACCAACTTTCTTGCAGCTGTTGTGGTTTGTGAACACACCCCCAAAGAGTCCTACTACCAAGCACCCCAAAGTCTGTATAGAAGGACAAGCCACTCTACCACAATAATGCTGATTCCCAGATGCATGGCCTTTGCCCTGTGAGTGACATGTGACTGCAGGAGAAAATGAACCAGCTAGGCAGCCTTGTGAATCCCAGGAAAATATTGTCCTTCCTTCTTTTTCCTTTTCCTTCATCCCTTCCCTCCTTATCTCCTTCCTTTCCTCCTTCCTTCCTTTCCTCCTCCCTTTCTTCCTTCTTCCTTTCCTACTTCCCTCCCCCCTTCCACTTCCTTCCTTGATCTGCTCACCTCAGCAGCCGAGTCAACCCTCCCTACAGCACAGATTCCCCTCCCCCACCAGAGACTCACCCTCACAGGGTAGAGGTGAGGACCAGGTGAGATCTTCCTGGCAGGTTACTGTGGTAGGCCCACTGGCCCGATAGCCAGGATGACAGTTAAACATCATTTTGGTCCCAATGGAGAATAACTTGAACTGGCTCAGATAGTAGTAGTTGTAGGTCCAGTTGGCATGCAGGAGTGTTGGGAGGCCAACACAGCTATCTGCAAATGAGTAATCCCAAAGAATTATGTGGTCAGGGGCCATCCAACCACCTGAGGCCATGTGCCTCAGTCAGTTCTGCCTGTGGTTTGTGGGGCATCACTTCAGATGAGTTCTAATACCACAGGTGCTGGTATCTCCCATGTCCCATGCCGCCCATTTCCCATTGGCCCTCAGAAGGCCAAGTGTTGGCTTCCATCATGAGTCTGACTCATGGAAACTTAAGAGCTTTCACTAGTATCCACCATGCAAGAGCTAGCCCAGGGCCATTCTCTCACATGGTCACCTGGACCTGGGCCTGGGCCTCACCCTTTCCAGAGCTATGTGCACTCAAGTACATCACACCAAATATGTGGGTGTCATTACTCTGTGTTGTCTTCAAACATGTGAAGTGTTGTGTGGAGTTGCGCTCTGTTTTAAATGAATTTATTAGATACAAGTCTCAGAGCATAAAATTCATTCACTCAAAGAGAGAAAGAATCCAGTAGCTTTTAGTATTTTTTTAAGTAGACAGATTTGTTTGCCCATTGAATATTTGCATCAACTCTGCTGTGAAGTCACTCCTAACTGCTCTCTCTCTTTCTCTCTCTCTTTCTCTCTCTCTCCTCTCTCCTCTCTCTTCTCTCTCTCCCCCCCTCAGATGCATCTCTGTCATCTCAATATAGTCACACCACCTGTATCCTGCATATCTGGTTCCTCTACCATAGATGGGTCCCCAAGTTCCCCACATACAGAGTGCAGTCGTGGTTCACAAGTTGCTCTTATCCATGTTCATAGGCTTTGGGTCAAAAGGCCATTGTAAATTCACTGGCATCCCTTCTAGCAGTTGTGGGAAGACTTCAGAGCTCCTCAGAGTAACTCAAGGTGGCAAGGAGAGAAACACCTGGTCAAGAATCCTTCTGTGGCCCTCCCACTGGGTGGGAGGACACAGGAAGTGACCTCTGCTATGCTGGTGGTTACTGAGGTGAGGTCTTTTTTTTTTTTTTCTGGTTTTTTGGGCCACACCCGTTTGATGCTCAGAGGTTACTCCTGGCTAAGCACTCAGAAATTGCCCCTGGCTTGGGGGGACCATTTGGGACGACAGAGAATTGAACCGCGGTCCTTCCTTGGCTAGCGCTTGCAAGGCAGACACCTTAACTCTAGCGCCACCTCACCAGCCCCTGAGGTGAAGTCTTGAGACGCTGCTGCAGGAATGCTCACTGTCTGCTACTCTGTTGCACATTACTTCTCATCCTGTTCTCATTCCATAGGCAACCCCACTGCCTAGTGGGACCATTTTCCCAGTTGCTGGGCCTGCAGGGCCTACTGTCTCTCAGGCTTCCCTATCCACTCCCATATGCTGTACATTGGTGGAATATGTGTTTCTCAATAACTCTTCTATTGGACAAAGACCCTGAGTTCCTTGCTAATTGGGGCAGTTTAACTAAGTCACCCATGATACGCTCTCCAAGTATCACCATACATTTCCTAGGAGCCATGAAGTACTCTGCATTTAGTGATGATAAAATTAACACCCCAGGAATCCCTACTCTACCCATCCACATCTCTAGAGCCATGACTTTGAAACAGTTGGGAACAGTCCTAGGAGAAAAGCACCCAAAGTCATTGGGAAGAGTCACCCAGTGATCACTCATTATGTCCTAGACTAGTATCCAAGTATTGCTTCAAACACTTTTTACAAAGATCTTTTTGACTTATCATTTTTGGTGTCAGCATTAGAAGGTCATCTAAATATCTGAGCAATTTACTATATATTGTTCAAAACAACCATCATGGGAGATGGCTTTGTTAAAACAGAACAAATTTCTGTCAACTTCAAGAAACCCCTAAACCAGAGCCAGAGCACAGCGGTGTTTGCCTTGCAAGCAGCCGACCCAGGACCTAAGGTGGTTGGTTTGAATCCCTGCATCCCATATGGTCCTCCGTGCTGCCAGGAGCTATTTCTGAGCAGATAGCCAGGAGTAACCCCTGAGCAGTGCCAGGTGTGGCCCAAAAAAACAAAAAACAAAGAAAAAAAGTAAAGAAAAGAAAGGAAACCCCTGAACCACACACCACTGAACCACACTTCTGCGCTCACATCCACTGAGGGTGCTGAGCAGTTCCTGGGCATTAATTTCTCCAGACAAGCATTTTCAATGCAACTTGAGTGAGCCTGGTTGGTGACTGAGGGTGAGCAGACCCTGAGTACAGCCACGTGGTCCTTACTCACTAATCTCACAGACAGGTGGGGGAGGGCTCCAGTTGCCTTCAACTTCACAACGGATCACCCCGTCGCCTACACGCTTGAAGCCTTCCTCACAGCCAATCTCCAGGGAGTCTTTGTAACGGAATGAGCTGCGGAAGCCAGCTATCAGCTTCCCATGTTCCACCTCTGGGTAAGGGCAGCTGATTTCTGGAGAAAGAAAAAAAGAGGGTTGAGAAAGCAAACGTGATGATGGCGGGTCCCCCCTGGCTGGCCTAGAGACAAGCTTGCACAGGCCAGATAGGGGTGGCAAAGCTCACAACCATGACGCCACAACTTGCTGGAGCCTCTGTCACATGAGGGCCCCAAGATGGTCCTGCTGGAACCTGAGTGGACAGCCATGCCCATATTATTGCGGCACCAAGTCCTCATACCTTTTCACTCATGACCCGCTCTCTCTGTGGGACATGGGAGGAAGTGGCTGAAGGGGACACAGATCTCAGAGAGTCAAAGAGCCAAAAGCTTGGGTCCTCAGAACCCCACAGTTATTCGTCAGCATTTGCCTGTCTAGTTCACCCTCAGCTTCCACCCAAGGAGTCCCTGGATGCCCCCCTAGACTGAGGAAGCTTCTATCAGTCCACCTGGGGCCCGGCTTTCGCTCCCACTCAGAATCTCCCCTAAACACAGGAGTGTCCTGCCTCTGCCCATTTCCCAGGCAACCACCACCCACAGTCCCACACTGCATGGACGCAAAGATATGCTGCGGAGAATGGGTTGCTGGGCCAGTGGCAGTGGGGAACCAAGCACAAGAGCTGCAGGCCTGGGTCCTCCCTGTTGTGCTCTGCTGTGCCTCTAGAGCTGAGCGAGCTATGAGTGCTCTGTGACAAAGCTGTGGCCAAACCTGCTTCATGAGCAGCATAATGCAAGGATCTGGCAGTGGGCAGGTATGATGCTCCAATGGGAATTAGAAGGGGAACCACCTGGGCCAAAACTCTCGACAGGCAGTGCATAGTCTGTATTCTCTCCTCCCTGTGAAGAACTAGGAAAACTAAGCTGACACCTGGATGTTTGTGCTGGCAACTAACCTGTGCCAAAGAGCTCTGGACAGGCAGCCATGTCCTCTATATGATAGACCTAACTTCATCACAAAGCCTGAGAAACTGATCTAGAGTCAGCGGGTGTCAGATATGGACAAATGACCAACAATTGATCCTTCTTCTAAGTCATTGCGTCCTCCCATGAGCATGTCTTGCTTTCTCTGGATCAGAACCAGCAGTGTGACTTACTCCTACAAGCAGGAGGACTTGGGGTCCAGATACTTTGGGTTTGATTATCCACTGAGCAGGAGATAGAAGCTGTTCCTATGAGTGAGAACGGAGAGTTACAGCTGTAGGTGACGGAAGAGCCATAGGTATAGAAGTCCTTGTTCCTGCCGCTGTGCTTCCCATTGCTGATGTCTGGAGGGGGTCCACACTTGGCAACTATAACAAACAGGGTGAGAAAGGGAGTCAGTAGGCAGGCATGCCGAGCCCAGGCACCTAGAAGCCTGTGCACAGGTTTGTACTCACCAATGCACTCCGGCAGCTGATTACTCCACTCAACACCTCTGCCTCCCACATCACAGTAGCTGGTGTCTGAACCAACCAAGATGTACCTGAGAAAAGTAGACCAGAGACCTGTGTGCAGTTCTTTCATTTGGAATCCAAAGGGCCCACTGCTAAGGTAACTCCTTGTAAATGTGCTAATTTTGGTGCTACCAATGACAGCTGCACATCCTTTGTGTTCTTTGGAACAGGAGCCAACATATGTGTGTCCCAGAAGGATCTCACGGTCATCTTTTGGGAAGTGCCACACAAAAAGGTATGAACTCCAAGTTTGAAGGGCGATGGATATTTTGTTTTGTGCTAGAATGGTACTTCCAGGTCTGGCTTCCACTGCAGGGCGGTGGCAAGCAGGGAAGCTCTCCTTCCTGTGCACCCTTTTTCTCCTCTACTCTGCCACCTAGGTCAGAGCACCTAATCCTCATGGACCCACATTTACACCCACTGCCTGAGCCCTTTGGGTGGGGCAGCGGCGTCTCCTCAAGGTGGAGGCCTAGGGAGGCAGCAAGAGGCACTGAGGTCCTGTCTTGTGGGTAGATTTCCAATCCCACTCACCGCACAGGCTCCTCTGCCCTGCTGGCTCATTACCAGGCACAGACCACGAGCCATACACAGGGTTTCACCAACTTCCACAAGGAATCCAGGCAGAGACTCTTGTCATACCTACATCTATTCTGTCCAAGGAAACCCTGACCAATGTGTCAGACATCAATAGATAAGACAAGGAAGTTAGAAACTTTAGAACTTGGAAAGGAGGAAAATAAATATGTTACCAATTGGTGGGACAGCAACCCAGGTAACTCAGGAGACTGATATATCTAACAGCAAAAATATTTTCTCCTTGGGGCCAATGTGAAAGCACAGCAAGTAGGGCTTTGACTTGCTGGGTTTGATCCCCAGCATTCCATATGGTCCCCCTGATCAATAATAGGATGGCAGAATGATAGTTCAACAGGAGGAGCATTGTCTTATGTGCAACTGACACAGACTCAATCCCCCAAAATAAAATCCCCAAATGAAAACCCCCAAAATGGTCCCCCAATTCCAGCCAGGAGTGATTCTTGAGCATAGAGCAAGAAGCCCAGAGCACCATGGATGTAGCATAATAAGTAATAAAAAGTAAAATCAGAAACAGATTTGGAATTTGGAATAAAAAATAAATTTGAAATAAAAAACCCTCAACAAGTAATGGGGGGAAGGGGCAAAAGGAAGTAACTCACAAATATATCTCTAAAATGCAGAACAAAACTTAGTCCTCTACTAAGTTCCTTACTGTCTGTGGAGTTTCTTTCTCTCCTGCTTTTCAATACACTTTTCTATTGCTAAAAACAAAAAGACCAAGACATAACAAATTCAACTTCATTTTGATAGAATATATATACATTGAACCTCCAAAGAAACCTCACATTTATCCATTAAATATGAAATATTTTCAAAAATATGCTGCTTTCTAAAGTTTTAGAACAAGTTGAAAGTTAATGGAGGGACAGAAATATACATACTCTTTAAAAATGTGTAATTTCTAGAAAGAGCAAATTATCAACAGTCAAATTTTCAAACCTATATTCAGTTATATAATATATATTATATATATTTAGTTATATATTTAGTTATATAATTTCTCAGTCTGGGAACTTACCCAACAAATTAAACAACATATGTACAAAATGATATAGCACAGAATGATCAGGCACTGTTCGCATAGCAAAATAATTGAAAACAGCTATATGTCCACCAAAGAGATGGTTACTATTTCATGACACATGAATCCAATATAGCTGTAAAAGTGAGTCAATGAAAAACCAGTTTATATACAAACAAGGAAATTATGCTTGTATTACTGACAAGTAAAAAATAAGTGAGAGTTAAAATTACACTTATTAGTTAGAGATACAAAATAAAAACATAAACTTGTATAAAGGAAACATTAATACAGAACATAAAATTAAATAAAAATCCTCCATTTAGGGATAAATGGGACACATAAATATGGAGTGAAGATAAAATTCTCAACATATATGGGTTGGAGCAATGGTACAGAGCATTTGCCTTGCACAAGGCCAGCCAAAGTTTGATTCTCAGCATCCCATATAGTGACCCAAGCCTGCCAAGAGTGATTTCTGAGTGCAGAGTCAAAAATAACCCCTGAATGCTACCAGGTATGGCCTCAAAACAAAACAAAATAACAAAAAAAATTTTCTTGGGGCTGGAATGGTGGCACAGGGGTAGGACATTTGTCTTGCACATGGCTGACCTAGGACAGACTGTGGTTCAATCCCCCAGCATCCCAAGCCAGGGGGACCCCCAACCCTCCAAGCTAGGAGTGATTTCTGAGCACATAGCCAAGAGTAACCCCTAAGCATCACTGGGTATGGCCCAAAAACAAAAAACAAAAAAAAGAAAGAAAGAAATTCTTAATATATACCTTTCATATCACTGTTACTGGTACATGAACTTTTAATTTAACTTATATCATTAGCTTATGGCCATTATCAATATAGTAATTACATATAACAAGCATATCATTTATTTTATTATATAGAATATATAATATTAAAAATATTATTATTTGGGGCCGGGCGGTGGCGCTAGAGGTAAGGTGCCTGCCTTGCCTGCGCTAGCCTAGGATGGACCGCGGTTCCATCCCCCGGCGTCCCATATGGTCCCCTAAGCCAGGAGCGACTTCTGAGCACATAGCCAGGAGTAACCCCTGAGCGTCAAATGGGTGTGGCCCAAAAACCAAAAAATATATATATATATTATTATTCAAAATATTAATTATTTAAACTATGTTATTGACTATAGCTCATTTTAAAGGTATTGTTTATACAGTCCCTCACCCTTCTGAACAGCTGAATGATATCTGAGATCCAAAAGACAGGTCTGTCTGAATTACCACATGCCCATTTCGTATTTCTCCTGGGTGACTGCATCGTTTCTCTCAAAAGAAGAAAAATGGTGATTAGATCCCAATACTTAAGAGATACCTTTGGCATATAGACTTATGAATTAACTTTGACCTCTGTTTCCAAAAAGACCCAAAGTTCAAATTCAAGCATTATTCTGATCCCAACTCACTACATTTTTATTATAAAGCAAAATAAACACAACCAACATTTCATTTTATTTTTTTTTCTTTTTTCTGGTTTTAAGAAAAGAAAAAACTCCTGTTACATCCTTGTGGAAGTGGAGTCCACAGGCTGGGTCCCACACACTGGCCCAGTGAAGACAAGTCATTCAAACAGACCTATACTTCCCCAGGTAAGGCCAGAACGCACAGAACACGGGCCCCATACCTACTGGACCATCCTGTTAGACTGTACTGAATCTCAGTGTCTTCTCCCACACAACAAGCACATGGGGAAATGTTCCTTTAAAAGCTGCATTAAGACTTCTGAGACACATGTGTTTTGTTTTGTTTTTTTTTAATTCCACACATACTCTTGTTTTTTGGGGGGGTTTATTGTTTGTTTTTTTTGGTTTTTGGGTCACATCCGGCAGTACTCAGGGGTTACTCCTGGCTGTCTGCTCAGAAATAGCTCCTGGCAGGCACGGGGGACCATTTGGGACACCGGGATTCGAACCAACCACCTTTGGTCCTGGATCAGCTGCTTGCAAGGCAATTGCCGCTGTGCTATCTCTCCGGACCCACATACTCTTGTTTTAATACATTCAAACTGAATGTGTGCAATTGGACCTACAAAACTGTCAGTAGTGATCACTAAACATAAAGCCAGGAGTAGCCCCTGAGTAAGACAGAGTGTGGCCCAAACTGCCCCCAAAGAGTCAACAGGAAAAAGTCAACAAGCACTTCAAAATAACTCTTTCCTGAATTCTGCTGTCAAGAACAGACTGATCTGACAGCACTATTAGATAGCGCCTGTTTTTTTCCTGTTTGATGTGTTTACTGACGTTGCATATATTTTAAAGTAACTGCCACTCATAGTTAATTTCCATGGAATCTTATTGTCTCTAATGCTTGTAGTTCCCGAGAGAAAACATGACCAAGAAAGAGAGAGAAGGGCACTCACTGACACAGGAAACCGAATACTTCCAGGTGCCTGAGTCCTGACAGACCAGGAACTGATTGGAGCCGCTCCGACTGTAACCAGGGCGGCACGTGTACTTCAGAAAGGTTCCACTTTCAAACTCTGTCAGGTTCGTCTTAGTCAGTAGAGATGCAAATGGCAAGGAGGGCGGGAAACCACACTTGCCTGGTAGCAAATGACAAGAGTCATACATTAGGGCACACAGCTTCTGCTTCAGCCTCAGGGCTTTGCAGCAGCACCATCCTTTCCTCCTCTGGTCTAGATGCCCTCCCTGTGTTCCACGGTTCAATGAGCTCACTTCACCTTTGTTCGTGGATCTGTGACAATGACAATGGACGGAGATCTGCCCTTCCCTCTCTATTGATTTGAAATGCCTTCTGAAAGTCTGCCAGGCAGACCTGGTCTGGCTCAGAGAATGTGCTCAGACCCAGAAGTCCTGCAACCACCTCACAAGAAAAACTTCATAACACTCTGGGGAAAAAAAACAGTGATACTCTGGAAACTGGTTTCCCCAGGGGAGGAAGATGGTGGCTGAGTGGTGAAGAAGGCATTGTTAAGTCAACATTTTCACTGCTTTCAGAATACTGAGTGATAGGAAAGAGGAAGCATGGAGTCTTTGAGATCAAAATCTTTTTTGCAGGGCCACAGAGATAGCACAGCAGTAGGGTGTTTGCCTTGCATGCAGCCAATCCAGGACTGATGGTAGTTCGATTTTTTTTTTATTTTTTATTTTTTATGTTTTTTTTTTTGCTTAGTTCTGTGTTTTGAAGCCTGGAAAATCTCTATAGAAGCAACTGTGCATCACAATACCTCACAGTCTTCCTGCTTGTTTCTGCAGATGAGCACAAAGGTGAGTGGCATCTGGTTTACCCTGAAAAACCCAGTTTCTTCCTCCACCTGGCATGGGCACTTGACCTTGACAACCCACACACCCCAGCCCTTTGGTAATTATCAACTGCTCCTTGCATCAAAACATTCATTTTTATTTTATTAATTCGCCTGGGAACATAAAGCTTCTAATAGTGTTTTTCTTGCTGGAATGAAAACTGTTCTGAATCGAATCCCAGGAGCTCAGGACAGACCACTGTCTGTTCTCATGAACCCAACCTTAACAGAAGAAATGCTTAGCAGACTAAGAGACAAAAACAGGTTATTGCAACTCATAGTTGGGTGCCAGATTGTTTTGTTTTTTGTTTTGCTTTATGTGTGTGTGTGTCTGTGTGTGTGTATCTGTGTGTGTGTGTGTGTGTGTGGTTATTGGGTCACACCCGGCAGTGCTCAAGGGATGCTCAGGGGATGCTCCTAGCTCAATGCTCAGAAATTGCTCCTGGCAGGCACGGAGGACCATATGGATGCCGGGATTCAAACTGATGACCTTCTCCATGAAAGGCAAACGCCTTACCTTATCTCTCCGGCCCCTGCCAGATTGTCTTGAAATTTCAAATGCAAAAGTACCTAAAAAACTGTCTTTTTATCCAAAAAGCAAATTTTTCTTAAATTTCAACTAATGCCCCTAAATTTCAAATCTTCAGTAAGTCACATCCCTGTTCATATAAACTCTTTGTTATTGGAATTAGATTTCTACACCAGCTTTATCATCCCTGATAGTCTTAGAAGTAACCAGAACATCTTCTTAGCTGCTGTTCACTAACCAATCCCCCCAGACTCACTCACCCAGAGCAGTGGTGAACAGGGAGGCAACCAGGGCCAGTTGAAGCAGAGCTGGGCCAGGTTGTTGCTTCAGCCCTGGGAAGGAGCAGATGACCTGTTGGAAGGGGCCCACTCTGGGGGCTCTGGGAGGAAGCACAGCCCGGCGCCTCCAGGACATTTTTCTGTGAAAGAACTCATAAAATGAAGAGTGTGTCACTGAATCCATTCTCATCCAAGCACGTTGGCACTATGGCTGGAATAGACACCAGCCAAGGGGAGGAGAGCTCTTGTTACCCTCCCCCTAATTCTATATTACCTTATCTGGATGGTCAGACCCACCACAACTGGGATGGGTCTGCAGTTGGTAATTAAGATATTGCCTGGGGGAGTGGGGAGAGAGCAGATGCAGCTAGAATGGATGGAGGACAGCTCAAAGAGGCTGCATGAAAATCTTAGCTTAGAAGTCATGTGGAGAAACGCACAAGGAGGTTAGGGCAATGGAATAAACTGGCTGACTCCTGAAACTTCATCTGACTGCTGTGGATCATTTCTCTGTCCTTACCCCTAAAATCTACAGACCTGCTGGTGAAAGGAGTTACAGGTGCTGGACTTAGCCGAGAAAATCCTCACCCCACCACCTTAGGACTTTATATTTTATATTTAAACAACAAGCTCTCAGGCATGGCCCCATCTTGTGCCGGGATCCCAGAGGTAGTGGACAGAAGCAGGATCCAGACTGCTTCCATCGGCAGGAAGAAAATGTGTCTACTACAGGAGATAGTCTTCAGGAAACAGAGTTTAAAGAAAATCTACATGGGGGAATCAATGCACCATATTTAAGGGTATAGAGATTCTAATTTGGGAGAACAAAGAACCATCAAAGAACCACAACAAAGTTGTAAAACATAAATGATAGTACACAGGGGAGGGCATTTGCCTTGCATGCAACTGACCCTGAGCATTGGCATCTTCCGAGCACTGCTGGGTATGGCCAAAAAAAAATGTTATTTTTGAGCCATACCTGGGGTTCTCAGGGATCACCTGGGGTGCTCAAGGATCTGTGCTTAGGGGTCATACATGGTAGGATTTAGGGAACCATATGGGATCCTTGAGATGGAACTGGCATCAGCTGTGTGCAAGAAAAGTGTTTGACACACTTCACTGTGTCTCCAGCTCCAAGAAGTATCCTTTGTTGTTTGGGGTTTTGTTTGGGGCACATGGACTGAGCTGAGAAGGGGGGGTTGACAGAAATCATTGCAGAGAATGAAGGAGCCCTAAGCTCAGTCATGTGTCATGCCAAAGCAAAACAAAAGTCAAGAGGATCAAAGTATAAAGTGAAAATTTTCCATATGAATTGTTATAACTGTTATTATGGTCACCAAAAAAATCACACAAGTTTAATCTATTTAGAAAACATTCCCAAATATAAATCTTTAGTTTTAAGAAATTGAACACAAATACTTAAGATCCAGAGAGATAGTTTTGAGATTAAGGATCTTGCCTGAATGAAGCTCACCCAGGTTCGATTTCTGGCACCCTACAGTGTCTCCACCAGGAGAGATCCCTGAGCTCAGAGCCAGGAGTCAGCACCACTGGGTGTGGCCAAAGCCCTCCCTCAAAATACTTAAAATGCCACTATAAAGAACATATTTATTGTTTTCTTTTTTGTTTGTTTGTTTGTTTGTTTTTTGGGCCACACCTGTTTGATGCTCAGGGATTACTCCTGGCTAAGCTCTCAGAAATTGCCCCTGGCTTGGGGGGACCATATGGGACACCAGGGGATCGAACCACTGTCCTTCCTTGGCTAGCGCTTGCAAGGCAGGCACCTTACCTCTAGTGCCACCTCACCGGCCCCGTATTTATTGTTTTCAAAAGAATATATCTGTGATCTTTGAATATACTTAATATACTTTTAGTATATAAATATATTAAGTATATAATATAAATATATTAATATATGCTTTTTTAACATACTTAGCATTTCTGGGGGCCAGAGAGATAGCACAGAGGAAGAGTATTTGCCTTGCAAGGGGCCAACCCAGGACAGACAGTGGTTCGAATTCCAGCATCCCATATGGTCCCCCAAGTCTGCCAGGAACAATTTCTGAGTGCAGAGCCAGTAGTAACCCCTGAGCACCCCAGATGTGACCCAAAAAACAAAAAAAATTAATTAATTAGCATTACTCTAAAAAATATACAGCAAATTGGTAGTTTGTTTTTCAGGGGTTTGTTGTTTGGACTATGTTTGGTCCCTGCCAGGGTTCTTTGGGGCTATAGATAACCCCAGCTATGTGCTGAGGCCACTCTGGCAATGATGAGGGCCATGGAGCACCCAAGAATAGATTGGGCTAGTTGACCTGGTGAAGGGACCATCCAGCTGGGAGATCTCAGTGTCTCTGGGTTGTGCTTCTGCCCCAGCATGTCTGAGCTGTGACCAAATACCTCCCACCATACTGCTTTTTCTCCTCTCTGCCCTCAGAATAGGGTTCTGATCTGAGGCTCCCATCTCCCAACTCAGGAGTGGAGTCTTACTCACCTGTCCACACTTAGTGAGCTGGAGAAATATCAGATCTGCCCCCCAGAAGTTCCTGGTAAGACTGCACAGAAAACCAGCTCTTTTGTGCAGTCTCTACACTTAGGGTGTTTTTTTGAGGAGGGATCATGGCTGTTTTTAAGGCACAAACTTCAGGATTCTTGTTGCTCTATTTTAAGGCACACCTGGCAGTGTTCAGAGGCTACTCCAAGCTTTGTGCTCAGGGGCTGCTCCTAGCAGTACTCAGGTAACCATTTAGTGCCAGGGACCAAACCTTCGGCCTCCTACATGCAAAATACACTCAGCCCTTCAATCCACCTCCTCTGATCAGAGTTCAAGGACTCTTAGCTGGCAGGAGTCAAAGCTGTACTCCAGGTTCCATGCACAACACAGATGGCCCACCTGAAACACATGACTCTGTGTGTGGACTCCGACAAGACTAGCTCTGCTTCTCTGAGGAGGGAAGACCTTGCCTGGGGTCTCTTAGCCTCAGAGCCCAGGCTAAACTGGGAACTAAACACCAGAGGGACCAGGGCCCGACTTGGCTCTGGGCAACACCCAGGCTGCACAAGTGGATGAAACCTTCCAGAATATCTGACTGACCACTGTGACCACCTGTGTTTTGACTTTGTTGTCAGGAGCATGAGTGTGGCAGGTTCCTGACCAATTTCAGTCCTACAATCCATCAAGCTGCAAGGTGCCATTGGCTCACTGTTTGTAATTCTTATTCCAGTCCTGGCAGCCAAAAACACCTTTAAAAGATCAGGTTAAGTCTTTCTTTCCAATGTGCAGCTGAATTTCTGTATCTTGCTCCGTAGTTTGCACTCCACTCTTGGTGGCCCTGTTGGATGGCTGTGCTGAATCTTCAGGGACTCTTCAGGCCTTCCTTCCCCACTCCACAGACCAGTGCTGGGCTCTCCATTGCCCTACCCTGCCTATGCTAGGCCCCTGACAAATCTTCTTCCACCTGTAAGAACCTTCAATACTGATTTCCAGAAAAGCAATTTCTTACAGAGGCCCCAACCCCTGTAACCACATCCCATAATTCTCTCCTTTCTCTCTACTCTACCCACTCACATGAGCCCTCTGCTTTCACTTCTCAGAGAGGCTCACCTATCCCAAACACATGCTGTCACATGATCAACAGCTGCCTGCCAGGTGTAGGGCCTCTGGTACCTCAGTTTCCACAGGTAAAAATTACCCAGCCCCCAGCCCAACTACCTGGTGCTCCACCCCAACTCTATTTTTCCCTTCTGGAAGAGGTTCCTTGAAGACCTGAAAAGGAGCTGATTCAACCTTTTGTCCTGGCACTGTGACCAGCACATCTACTACAAGTGAACTACATGAGCCCAGACTGATGTGTGTGATGCCAGAGGCCAGAGATGGATCCTCTCTAGCTCTCAAGGTGTTCTGTGGCTACAGGGGCCGCTGGGATATGGACAGTTCCATATTCTTCCCTGGGCTCCTGGTGGACCTCATGTAGAAATAGGGATGAAGCAGCTTATGGGCCTGAGTTCTAGATCTGTGATGCCATGGTCCAACTCTGAGACCCTATTGGAGCTATTTCATCTTCCTGTGTCTCCATCTCTCACTGCTAAACATTACCATTGAATTTAGACCCTCTTATAACAACCAAAAGACTTAGATAGCCCCTCTGGTCCCTAAAGTCTAGAATTCTGGAACTACTCACCAAAAACTAAGGTCACCCTAGTGAATGCATTCATGGTTCAATAATATCATCAATAATTATCAAATATCATCAGTAATATAATCATTTTTAAAACCCCAGAGAAGAGGGGCCGGGCGGTGGCGCTCGAGGTAAGGTGCCTGCCTTACCTGCGCTAGCCTAGGAGACGGACCGCGGTTCGATCCCCCGGCGTCCCATATGGTCCCCCAAGCCAGGAGCGACTTCTGAGAGCATAGCCAGGAGTAACCCCTGAGCGTCACCGGGTGTGGCCCAAAAACCAAAAAAAAAAAAAAAAACCCCAGAGAAGAGAATTCCTCAGAAACCAAAGTCAACATGTGTGCCATGTTTGCAATGTCATCTGAGGGGCACTAGAAAGCCCAGATTCTCCCTCTGCTAGAGAAAACTTTGGGGCATTATTACCCCATACTCCATTTATTAAAAAAAAAAATCTGACACCACAAATAGTGGTGAGTGAAGTTAGAGAAATAACTACACTAACAACTATCATGACAATGGTAATGAGTGAGAGAAATAGAATGCCTGTCTTGAATATAGGCAGGAGATGAGGGGATAGGGACATAGATGGGTGGCATTGGTGGTGGGAATGTTGCACTAGTGAAGGGAGTTGTTCTTTTTTTATGACTAAAACCCAACTACAAATGTGTGTAATCATGGTGCTTAAATATATTTTTAAAATAAATAAATAAATAAATAAATAAATAAAAGAGCTGAGCCTGAGAAGAGGTAAATAAGCTTCTCAATTTTCACCATACCCCAAGCAGAACCGGAAAGGCCTTTGAAGAAAGCACCCAAATGCCTCTTTCCTTCTAACCCTCTGGTTTGGCCTTCCAGAAAGTCCTCCTCCCCACCTTTCCTCAGGGGTCCACTGACCTGGATGCAGCTGTGGAGGAAACGGAAGAGTCTAGTGTGGTCCACGACTCTCTCCAGGAAGAGCTACCCTCACCTCCCAGGGCCCAGTCTTCTCGGAATCACACTCTGCAGGTAACTGTGCTGCCAAAATTCTCGGATCCCAGATGCCAGTGGTTGGCCAGTCATGGGCAGCTGAGTGGGGATGAAAGGAGGGGCCTGTCTACTCACTCCATAAATAATTAACAGCAGAAAAAAAGTGCCCAGTATTACCCGATAGACACACCCCTCACCTTTGCTAGCATGTTGAAATTGCTAACCTTCTCCTGCCAACCATTTCCCCTAAATGAAAGATAACAGAATTTTGATGCCAAGATTCCTTTCTTCTTTCATTAAAAACAAGAGGTTTTACAAGACGCAGTGGAACTTTCCTGGAACCTTCTGACCCTGCAGGGCTGGGCTGAACTGGGCACCGAAGGGTCCAGTGCCTATGGTGCCAATGTCAATAGGCTTTCCTGGGGCCCAGGAGTGATGAATTTCCTCCGTTGGCCTCCTGCTCACCCTCAAAAGTGGAATTGGGAGAGTTTCACTACTGGTCCCTGTTAGGTGCTAGGAACACAGCCCACAACTAGCATTCTCCAAGGCAGGTCTAAACTGACTCTCAGAGGAACACCAAGAATCGGTCTATGCCACCCAGAGAAGTGCAGTGGGTGGGTTTATACTCATCTCAAAGAACCTTGGTATCAGCAGCTCTCAGGCAGGGTCTCCAGTGATAGTCCCTTAAAGAACTCAGAAGCCCAGTTCCTCCCCCAGGCTCTAGTTCCCCTTGCCGCCCCCCCCCACCCCACCCTTCTGGGGCTTCTCTGGAATTTTGAGCTCTTCTCTCCCTAAGGTGTGCTCAGCTGCCACTGGTCTCAGGCAGGAGCCAACATGCTTAGTCCTTCTCACACTCCGAATTATTCATAGGAAGCTGCATCTCACTTCAACAAGGAAACCATAAGAAATGGGTCTCAGGGGCTGGAGAGATAGCACAGTGGTGTTTTCCTTGCAAGCAGTCAATCCAGGACCTAAGGTGGTTGGTTTGAATCCCGGCATCCCATGTGGTCCCCCGTGCCTGCCAGGAGCTATTTCTGAGCAGATAGCCAGGAGTAACACCTGAGCACTGCCGGGTGTGGCCCAAAAACAAATAAAAAAAGAAAAAAGAAAAAAAGAAATCAGTCTCAGAACTAAGAGAAACATTTATTCAGGGGTATGTTTCTTCTTCTAGAGAGGGAAGACCATGTGCAGTGTTCTCGGGGGTCCCTCCTGGCTGTGCTGGAGATTACAGAGGGATCTGTCACCTGCAAAGCAAATAGCTCACCCCTGGAGCCCCTCTCCAGCCTCTCTTGGGCATCTTTCTTTGCATAAGCCACTTAGCTACACCATCAGAGCAATAGTTTCGCCTTTAACTCAGTTTTCTTTATCTCCAGGAAATGTTTCAGTTCTTCCATCACTAAATTGTTTTCCTTTAATATTTGGGTAACATTCCTCATGGCTTCACAAAGGTCCTTACTCTGCTGAAAAGCAAGCTGGAGAGGAAAAAAAAAAAAAAAGTCTACTTTTATGTCACAGCTTAAACCCCGAGAGCCCACTGCATGCTTGGGAGCTAGTGAGTAGCATTTTAGGCTTCAACAGGCTCAGAACAGGGCTAGTTTAAATGGGATATGAGTCTCAGTCTTACGCAGTTATCTGGCTAGATCATAGTGCCATAGAAAAGCATGCACCAGGCACAAACTAAGAGAGGTTCTGCATAGAGCTCAGAGCTCAGGTTGGGACCACAAGCAAGGCCTGTGACTTTCCAAAGCTTTGCTTGGTCTCAGTAGGACCTTCTGTGCCCTGGACAGCACAAGAACAATGACAGTGAAAGGGCAAATCTACTGATACCAGTGAATCAACAGTGGGATTCAGCTTTACAAAGAGATGGGCCTGGATCAAATTCTAGACATACCAGTGTACATGCTCACTGGCATGGTTCTCAGGGGAACAGACAGCAGAAATGAACAAGCTCACACTAACCAGGGCCTGCTCCAGCGGCGTCCAAACAGGATCTGGGGTTAGTTCACAGGAGGGATGTGTGCTGCTCCACTCCCCATCCACACACTGTAGTTGCTGCACACCCACCAAGTGGTATCTGCACAGGGGGAAAATCTTAGATTACACAGACTCCTATGGTCCCTGTTCAGCCATAAGAGGGTCTGTCTCTCTAAGAGCTGAAAAATTAGAAGGGATCCCTTGGAACGGCTGTTTAGGGCAGTTGCCCCTGGGAATATAAGCCCCTGACTCTAGCAGGGGTCCTCAAACTTTTTAAACAGGGGGCCAGTTCACTGTCCCTCAGACCATTGGAGGGTCTGACTATAGTAAAAACAAAACTTAGGAACAAATTCTTATGCACACTGCATATATCTTATTTTGCAATGAAGAAACAAAACAGATACAAATACAATATGTGGCCCGCTGGCCATAGTTTGAGGACCACTGCCTAGAGCAAGGGGCTTGTGGTTGCTCCCCCCTGCTACATTGGCTTCTCTGGATGTTTGCTGTCAGACTAATAGAAAAACTGTTGGTTGGACTCACTACTTCTATTGTCCTGTTTCTTCTACCTTTTCCTTTTCTCTGGTTCTCTCTCTGACTGACCCCTTGCCTTAATCCTAACCTCAGCTCTCTCTTTCTCCCTTTCCCAGCCTATGGGTTGGCTGTAAGGCCACAGGCTTCCCCGCCTTGCTTGTTTTCCTCTTAAACCTGGTCTCCAAAAAACCCTTATCTTGTCATGATCCTGCCATTTCTTCTTGTCAAGGGTTGACAGCCAGGTATGACTCTGTGTGTCAGTGTCTGAGTCTGCAAATGTATATCTCGGGAATTTGGTCCTATTATCTGCAAAGCAAACAGCTCACCCCTGGTGCCCTCTCCAGCCCCTCATGGGCACCTTTCTTTGCATAGTCAAAGTTATATGGGTTCCAGTGTGACTGTGTATGTCAGTTTCTGGGTGTGCAAGTGTGGGTTCAGTACACCAGGTATAACTCTGTATGTACATCTCAATATTCTGGGGTGAATAAACAAGCATCTCAGTTTATGTGGCGTGAAGGATATTGTCTGCTTGTGTTGGGTTACACTCTGAACTTCAGGGGGTGAGCAAAGGTTTGTTGTTGTTGTTTTTTTTTCTTCGTTCTTTGGTTTGTTTGGTGTTTGGGCCATATCCAGTGATGCTTAGGGGTTATTCCTGGATCTGTGCTCAGGAATCACTCCTCACAGGCTAGAGGATCAAACCTGGTCAGGCCACATACCAGGCAAATGCCCTCCTGCTGTACTATTGCTCTGATCCAAGCAATATTATTTTTATTATTCATTAAATGTAATAGGCACCTGTCCTCTGAGAACTCACACACAGTATGTTTTAAACAGCCCTGAAGTCTCCCAACTAAATCTTAGGGACAGGCTACTGAGGGCCTCATGCCCTGGGTGCACCCTACCATAGAGCAAAGCCAGAGAAACTGAAGCCAGGAGAGCTGAGACTTATGACAGTCACTGGGTGCCTGACTCAGGCCAGTCATGCCAAGGATCTGCTCATAATAGTCCGATTCTGAGCATTCCTGTGACCTGGGTTTTCTTGGGGGTTTTCTTCAGAGACATATATAAATATTTTTTTCTTGTCAGAGAAACAAAGTGGCCCTTTTCTTGTGACAGAGGTATGGAATGCCTGGTGATGGAGAAGTAGATCTGGGAGCTGGTCCAAGCTGTATAGAGTCAGGGCACAGGTTCCTGGGCATCACCCACCAGTGCAGCCAAACTGCAGTTCAGAAGCTGCACCCTTACCTCTCTCTGCAGTGATATGTGATCCTAGATCCAGAACTGAAATCTCGTCCTACAAAGTAGCCATGGCTGGGTTTCTGGGGTGGGCTGCAGTCTCCTGGGGAACAGGTGTCAGATGACTGTCAGGACAGACCCCTCTCCAGCTTTGTTCTGATGTAGAAACCATGTGAGAAATTTTGGATGGGCAGGAGCTAGAAGGAAGGAAATTTCTGTTGTGCAGGTGAGAGGTCAAGACAGGCAGAGGCAGCAACAAATGGCAGAGAAGAAAGGAAATAGGGCCGCCATAGATTGTGATGTATGGTGGAACAAATTGACATGATGTGAGAGCCTGGTTAAAAAAAAAAAAAAAGGCAGGTGGAGTGGAGAGCAGATCTTGGACAGAGCAGCATGCCTGGAGGTGCTGAGTGAAGGGGAACTTGCACAAGTTTATCCCTAGCTCTAAATATATTCTCGTCACACAATCTGGCCGTGTGCTTCTTAGTATCCTGAAGGACCTGAATGCTTAGATTCATTCAGATGTTGGCAGCAGCTCTCTGCCTTTTCACTCAAACTTGAATGCAGCTTGAATGGGCAAAGACAGAATTAACTACAGAAGAGTGAAATATTATTTGGCAATAAAAGGGAGCTGTAAAGCCCCAGGAGTGGATGACCCTTTAAGAAAGAAGCCAGTAGGAACTGTGGATATCTGATTCCAGGTTCATCTCATGGAACTTCAGATATGCGAAGGGCTGTAACAAAACAGAGAGAGCAATGAAGGACATTTCTATGGGACTGAAAACATGGAAATGTAATGAGAAGCACATGGCGGACACATGAGAAAGCCTCTGACCGAAGCTCACCAGAGGTAAGTAAGAGACTCAGTGATCATCTTCTTTTGGTGAAAAACACCCCATTGGTAAGTCATATAGATTCACGAGAGTTATAAGCTGTGTGCCGACTTAAGGTCACTCAGTTGAGGCTGTGTGACCTGAGGTGCTGTGGATCAAATAGGGGCCATGTACACTTCAAGTCTGAACTCAGCCCATGGTGTTTGCTATTCCTAAACTGCCCTTTTATAAAGCCTTTAAATGATGAAACAAGCAGTGCTAGAATTTGCCCTTCCAGGTGAGTTTTTAAATAAATTATTCATTAAATCATTTTAGTAAAGTATGACAAATAATTTAAATAAAATCTGATCAGGATTGCACATTAAGGCCAATTTTTCCCACCTAGGATCATAGTATATCTTTCTCTTTTTTCAAGTTTTATTTTATGTTCAATATATTTTCATACAGTGCTCATAAATGGAATTATTTTCACATTTTAACCTTCATCTAATAATTAGTACTAAAAGGTTGATTTTAAATATTTATCTTACATCAAAAATTAACTTTAGCAGAATTCTTGAAGTTCTTATGAATATTTTGTATATAATGATACTTTGAAAATTATTATGGAAATATATACTATGGAAACAGCAGAGATTTAGGAATGTGTACATGCATGGTATTGACATACCACTAATCTTATCATTGCTTGTAATAGCAAAAATGCAGAAACAAAATCAGTTCTTCAGTATGAGACATGTGGGCTTGAGATGACTCAATGGAGCTGAGTGGAGGTGAACTGGAGGCTCTGTTTGAACCCTGGCACCACATGGTCCCTGCCTACCACCAGGAGACAGGACTAGACTCCAGCACCACCACTGGGTGTGGTCTCCTAACCAGAACATAAACTAAGGCATATCACATGTAGTTACTAAAAAGTGTGGAGATGGTTATACATCTTAGAAACATCTGGGCTAGAGTGCTAGCACAGTAGTATGGTGTTTGCCTTACATGTAACCGACCAGGGACGGACCAGAGTTCAGTCCCCAGCATCCGATGTGGTCCCCAGAGCCTGCCAGGAGCAATTTCTGAGCACAGAGCCAGGAGTAACCCCTGAGCACCACTGGGTGTGCCCCCCCCCCAAAAAAAAAGAAACTTCCCATGAAGAATGTCATATTATAAAAGCAATTTTAAAATGTGGGTCAATATCCCATTTTTGTGGAGTGAGAGACTTGGGCCCACCTGGCAGTGCTCAGAGCTTCCTCCTGGCTTTATGCTCAGGGGCCATTCCATGCAGTGCTTAGAAGGCCATAAGGGATGCTGGGATCAAACCTGGGTCTTTAGGGTGCAAGGCAAGTCCCTACTCACTGTACTATCTCTCAGGCCCCAACGATATTTCTTTTTTTGTTTGTTTGTTTTGGGGCCACATCTGGCAGCACTCAGGGCTTACTCCTGGCTCTGCACTCAAAAGTTACTCCTGGCTCTGCACTCAAAAGTTACTCCTGGCTCTGCACTCAGAAGTTACTCTTGGCAGGCTCAGGGAACCATGTGGGATGCTGGAAATTGAACCTGGGTTGGTGATATGCAAGGCAAATGTCCTACCAGCTATGCTATTGTTCCGGCCCCATATTCCATTTTTACATAAATATGTATGTGGGTCTGTGTGTGTATTTGTTGGTTTAAACTATCCCCATAAATGTAAGAAAATGTATGAAATAGGCAGCTAATTTCTCAGAGATCTATGAGGTGTAATGGTAGAAGAATGGTATACCATTAATTTAGATCATTTTGTCAGAAATGAGTTAAGGTTCACCACCACCACCAAACCATTTTGTTGCATTTTTTTTCTAATTTTTTTGGGGGGGCCACACTCATTTGATGCTCAGGAGTTACTCCTGGCTATGTGCTCAGAAATTGCCCCTGGTTTGGGGGGACCATATGGGACACTGTGGGATCAAACCATGGTCCTTCCTTGGCTAGCGCTTGCAAGGCAGACACCTTACCTCTAGCATCACCTCGCCGACCCTTGTTGCATTTTTCTAATAAAAACTTTAAGTCATGCTGTAAAGAAAAATTTTGTCATTGTTATGGGGATCGCACCCAGTGATTCCTGAGATGAGAGATGATGTGAGAGATGAAGAACAGGCCCTTTTATGTACAAGGAGTGTTCTTTGCCACTTGAGTCCACGACCTTAAAATCTAGAGACGGCAGGACAGGAATGCCAGTTGAGAAAGAAAAAAGGCAAAGGACTTGTGTGTTCATCTCAATGGGATGTCTTTCTCTCTTTTTATTTTTATTTTTGGTTTTTGAGCCACACCTGGTGATGCTCAGGAGTTACTCCTGGCTATGCACTCAGAAATTGCTCCTGGCTTGGGGGACCATATGGGACGCCGGGGAATCAAACCAAGGTCTGTCCTAGGTCAGTGCTTGCAAAGCAAAAGCCCTACCACTTGCACCACTATTCCAGCCCCATCTCTTTTTATTTTTTATTGATTTATTTTCTTTGGCCACAACTGCTGTGCTCTTGAGCTACTCTCATCCCAGAGCTTCTTGTTTACCCTAGGCCTAGGGACTGTGCTGTGGTGGGAAGCTGGCCTGGGATCTTTCATGCAAAGCTTATGCTTGGTCTATTGAGTAGCTGAGGCTGATCTCAGAGCCTCACTTGCTTCCTGCCTGCTGGGGGTGTGATGATCAGGGCATGATTAAGGGACTCTACTCACTGGATTTGCAGACAGGAGGAGAGGGTGTCCACATGTGGTCCTCTTGGCACTTGCTCCAGTTGCTGCCCTTGAGAACGTAATTGTCCTGGCACTTGAAGATGACTGTATCATTCTCTTGTGCAGGCTTTTGGGAACTGGACTCACCATTCTCTAGCACAAGGTCAGGACAGTGGCCCACTGGGGAAGAAAATAGACAGGGCCTGTTCCTCAGGCTTCCTTGTAAAGATGAATGTCTGAAACCCAAACAAGCCATGATCATAGAGGGTGAGAAAGATAGCGCCTGAGTATGTTATGTGCAGAGTGACCAACAGTTGGCTGGAACTGGCCAGCGATCATCTACACATATGCCTGGGAATTACTGACAGTGGTTCCTCTTTCTGCTAAGCAGGGCTCAAACTTCTCCAGTATGCATGCAGCTAGAAAGACACATGACTCATCATTTTACTGTTTGGGTTTGCTTTCCCAAGTGAGAGAAAGAAGAGATGCAGAGGACACAGACTGGTTACATGGGGAAAAGGCGAGCGCACTGAAGGCAGTGTTAAGGGAAAGCCAATGTAGATATTCTCAGAAACACTCAGGAGAAAGCAGATATGAGCTGTGTGTGCTCTCTGCAGCACAGAAGATAGAGGAGAAAACTCGTGGACTTAAGTAAATCCTTCAGATATTAGTTATCACATTTGTCAACTGAGAACAGAAACTTCCCCATTCGAGAGTTATTAGATCTTGGAAAGTATCTTTACATCATAGAAAGACATATGATGCATTAGCTTCAAGGTAAGAAGTGAGAGTGCATATCTGGGGTTCTCAAACTTCCCTTTTTATTTGGGTCACCTGGAAAGCTTTATACAATTCCTAAAGTTTTTCCAATATTCGTACCAATATGGTGAAGAGTCAGAACCCTTCCTGTTGGACCCTAACTTCTCTGTTTTCAGCTTGTTCATTCAATTCCTGTATGCAAACCACTCTGAGGAACCCTGTCATAGACTCTGTCTTAGTGTGTGCTGTTCATTGTTAAAAGTCAATATAGAGGTTATGAACTTGGTTCATTCCCTCTGTCTTTTGATTATGATTTTTAATCATCTAACATTTTAAAGCAGTGGGTCCTGAAACAACACTTTCCTAAAATAGCTTGATCTATGAAGAAACTCTAATTATGTAGAGTAATAGAATCTATCATTGTATCTACTTCAGCAACGCTCTATCGTTCTATTGGATTCAACCAGATTGGCCAAATAAATACCAATCAGAGCAGCTCCTTCTAAGAGGGAGCTCTTCACATGGGCCACCGAGGGCGAGAAAGGGTCCCTCACAGACAGTGAAAGGTTAGTTCCCAGAAGATGGGGACTGAGAAAGTGGACAGGGCTGAAGGAGGGTCCCTTACCATGGCACGTGGGCGTGGGGGCATCCCACTCATTGGAGGCCTGGCACGAAAGGTCTTTCTGGCCCACAAGATGGTAACCCTTCACACAGATGAAAGTTCCCATATGGTATTCTTCATCCTCCACACCAATGAAAATGCTATAGTTCACAGAGGGGAGCTCTGGGCAACTCATTTCTAAAAGAAAAAAGAAAGTTTTCCTTCGCTATGAGACTGTCCTTTCTTGTACTGTTAACCCTGCCTTCTGGAACTTGTCCACAGTCATGAGAAACTTCATTCCTCCCTTTGCAGAATTCCCATCAAATTATTTTCAAAAGAATAACAGGGATTTTACTCAAGTTTATTCATCAGTTCCTAAAGAAACCATTTTGGGGGCTTAGAGTCAACCAGACTGCTCATGATTGCTACATTGGCACCATTTTTATCCCCAGACAGGAAAAAAAGCAGGTAAACACACAATTCATAGAGTAAAATCATCAGTAAAGAATTCTCAAATCCCAGTGGTGGTTAGAGCACTAAGCTACAAAAGTTAGTTTTTCAATAAAGGACATACCTTTCATTCAGTTAAATTGAATTAAAGTTCTAAATCAAGTACTGAGGTTAATAAATAAAAACATACAAACCATGGGAGGTAGAAGTCAGCCACATAAGCAGAAGAGCATGTATACACCAACAATTCATCTTGGCATTAATTACTTGACCCAGGCTGGCAGTATTCTAGCATAGCTACATATCTAATGTACCTAGACAAAAATCAATCTTCTAAAATTGTTCAAGACTGAAAATCACTTCCCTCCTACACTTTTATGCCCAAAACTTTTAAAGCAAAAACAAAAAAAAACCACATTCAACAGGAAAAGCTGCCCTTCGAAAGTTGCTGCAAGAGGAACTTTACAAGAAAACGAAACCAACTGTCAGAGGAAATTTGGTTTCAGAAACTGCCCAGGTTTTCTTGTGCAAACCAGAGACTAGCCCCTTTGAACGAGAGGGCAAAACTGCCACCCCAGGAGCTCTCCAATGACCTCCCCTTTGTTAATATTTGTCTGGTTATAGTGCACTTTCCGTAACTCTCTTCAATGTTCAGGTTCTAGAGACAGGAAGGCCTGAGCACTTTCCCAGAGGGACCCTTATCTGAGTGCTCCACCCCAGCTTCTCCATCCAAGACTTCTTGGTTTTCCTCCAGCCAGAGCTTGATGCCAAGGAACAGCTTAGCCTTCTGGTCTCTGCTCCATAAAGTCACCAGGTCCCACAGCAACACTGTCCCATTGACTAGGCTGTTCAGGCTGCCAGCCCTAGCTCCTGAGACCAGTAAAACAGATGACAAAGAGAGAAGACAGGATAGACTGGTAGAATTGAAGCAATGGGCTTTTGGTGCTCTTTCAGGGCTGTTAGATCACACCTTACTTTTACCCAAAACAAAGGCATTCCCCCAACTTCCTCTTTCCTTTTCACCTATCCCTTTGATATGTAAATGTCCATCTAGACTGGAGTAGTTTGACATAGGTACTTTTGCCACTCACTCGACCATACCCCTCCTGGTTGGTAAATAAAGAGGCTTCCATTTGGCTTAGGGCACTAAGTGGGACCATGCAATGAGAACCAACCGACTTCATGATTCTCTTCAGACTGGCATGGCTTATTAATTCTTCTCAGCTACCCTGCTTCATACCCATTCACCTGGAGTTGGAAATAAGGCATGTGAGGTGATTTCACACACAACCCTCCACTAAGGCCTTGTTGATTACTTGGACTTTGGTGGGGAGAATGAGTTAGAGTCCTACACAATTTTGTTTTTGTTTTTCAGCCTCAACTAGCAGAAGCAGCGCTCAAGGCTCACTCCTGGCTCTGTGCTCAGGGATCACTTCTGTTGGGCTTAGAGGACCATATGGGAGGCTGGGGATTGGACCTTGCATGGCTACGTGTGAGGTAAATGTCCTCCCACCTGTACTCGAAACCTAAGTCCTTCACAACTTTAGATTCTAATAATGTGATGGGCAGACACAGTGAGAACTGATGCCATTCCCTGCCACCTGCTGCCCCTGACTATCTATAAGCCTGGAGTAAAAACAGCCTTTCTTGGACCTTCATTCCCTTTCTCTGCTCTCTGTAACACAAAGCAAGACTGTGCTAACTGAGCTAATACAAAGCAGGACTGGATGACACCAGTCAGGAGACATACCAGTACTATCACCCAGAAATGTGACACATACAACAATACTATACTCATCAGATGCTATTCTTTAATAATTTACAGTTTTTCTTTGCTCAAGTAAGATGCAAGCCTTGACAGTGAGCATATATTATAGAAAGCTGATGATACATTCATGAAAGCACAAATGTGTCAAAGATTTAACCAAGTCACCAATAAAATTTTAGAGAAGTCCTCTTAGGCAGTATTCTGGTGACCCAAGGAGTATTGTGTCCAGTGATCTCTTGTGTAGCTCCATATTGTGGGCATTTTTTCTTTGTATGCCACATATGCTGGTTCTTTTGTGTGTGTTTATGTGCATGATTTTGGGGACACATCTGGTGATATTCAAGGGTTACTCCTAGCTCTCCACTCAGGAATCACTCAGGGACCATATGGGATGCTGGGGCTCAAACCCAGGTTGATCACATGTATGGCAAGCACTTGTGTACTCTGGCCCGCACATATTTTGGTTCTTAAGGAATGCATGTTCCCTATTTCATTGTATTTGTACAATAAATTTATTTTTTGTTTTTGTTTTTTTTTTTGGGGGGGTGACTCCACCTGGATTTAGGTGTATCTACCTGAGACCCGCCTATTTCTGGCAGGGGTCTTGGGAACCGGATATTACGTGTAACCTAACCTGCAAGACCCCTCCCATTCCGGGAAGTGGTCTTGGAAGGTTATATAAGGCCTTTGACCCAGGGGATTAGGCCCTTTTGGTTTTTTGCCAGCATGGAGGTCAAAGGGAAGATGGCTGAAAGGAGTTAAGACGCAGGGCTAGCTAAGAATGGCTGAATGCTCAAAAAGTTATGATATAGGCCACACATGTGGTAAATAGGGTATGAATAAAGCTGATACTTCCTGATGCCTCTCTGAGTGAGTCTGATTCCCCCCCGGGCCACCTGAAGATGATGACCTGCCGGTTAATGGGGGATGGAGCCACGTGGCTGGGGCCTCCATCTCCACCATCCAAGTCCATCTTAAGGGCTTAATGCAACAGGGTGGGTAGGGTTCACACCCAGCAGCCAGGGTTACTCCTGGCTCTACGCTCAGAAATCGCTCCTGGCAGGCTCAGGGGACCATATGGGATGCCGGGATTCGAACCACTGCCCTTCTGCATGCAAGGCAAATAAATGCTTTACCTCCATGCTATCTCTCTAGCCCAATAAATTCATTTTTAAAAGTGAAAGAAATTTTAGTTTAGTTCTGTTTAAATGTAAACAATATAGAGATAAATTGCAATATTTCAGAAAATAATTTTAAAATTTCATCCCAATGATATTTCACATTTTCATAATGATTAGGATTCTTTAAAAGTGCTATATTGTTTATATTAGTCTTACTGATATTCATATATTATTTATAATATAGTCTATAACTAGATATCTCTAATATTTGTTTGTGAAATGTGAGTTATTTACAATAGAGGCAGGTAGGTTCTTGCCATACATGTGTCTTCCATATGGTCCCTAAGCCAGTCAGGAGTGATGATCCCTGAACACAGAACCATCACCAGGTACCTGGTATAGCCTTCCCCAAAATTATTCATGTTAGATATGCATATAGAAAATACAAATACCCATACCCAGTTTAACTAATCACCTTAATCAAACACCCTGTTTTAACATCCAGAGTACACACCTTGGTTTCCCTAATCCCCTTACCCTGTCTCCCCTAACACAGAAGCATACACCTATTTTAATCTCCTTTCACATCCTACCTGATTGGCTGACACAGAGTCCACATCCTACTTTCCCCTAATATAAATATCCATTTCCCAACCTACAAAAAACTGAGTTACTCTCTCTGAGTGGCTGATGAATGCTTCTTTGTGAATGCTTTCTACTCACCTGAAATCCTACCTCACCAGTAACTTCTACGTCCAGAGACTCTGACCTCACCAGTGACTTCTACATCTTGGGATCTGAACATACCAGCCTCATATACACCTGGTGCCTAGAGCAGGGACTCCTCCTAGGACAAGTGAGATGTTCTCTGTTTTAGTCTCATGCATGCTCAAGTGAGTTTTTCTGACATAGATTATTAAGTTAGCATCTATTTGGTTTAAAGTTGTGACAAAAGCAGGGCCGGGAAGGTGGCGCTAGAGGTAAGGTGTCTGCCTTGCAAGCGCTAGCCAAGGAACGGACCGCGGTTCGATCCCCCCAGCGTCTCATATGGTCCCCCCAAGCCAGGAGCAATTTCTGAGCGCATAGCCAGGAGTAACCCCTGAGCATCAAATGGGTGTGGCCCAAAAACCAAAAAAAAAAAAAAAAAATGTTGTAACAATAGCTTGGTTTGGGTTGAGGGACCCTGGCCTCTTTTCACATATATTGTTACCTTCTTTGTTCCAACAGTCAAGATAAAACAAACCAACATAATAATTTATACATTGATTATTCTGGTAGCGGTTCTTCTTGTTATTATAGTTTGTACGTATCAAGAAATGGGAAAAATTTGAACCAAACTTTCTGAAATGCTTTCAACTGTTTCTGAAGTGCCCCCTACTGTTTCTAAAAAGCACCCAGCTCTGGAAAACAAATGCATATTTCCATTAATTTCACGTGGTCAAGCTAAAAGCCTTGAGACTGATAATTCCCCACCTCCCACTGGTGCAAGGCCAGAGGAGACACCAACCACTTCACCTGCTGATATTGACTTAATAGATAAATGAATGTCAAAAATGAGGTAGTAATAGCCAATCAGATGCTGAATCAGAAAGCAGATCTGTAAGATTACCACTCACCCCACCACCACCACAGTTGCCAATTCTCAAGAAACTGCACTAACACAGACCCCAAACTAACTCCCTCCAATCAAGAAAACAATAAGTCTTCAATCTATGTGGATTTAAATATGGAATATCTTGGTTGATTTAAGATTGCATGCTTGGGGGCCAGGCAGTGGCGCTAGAGGTAAGGTGCCTGCCTTACCTGCACTAGCCTTGGACGGACCACGGTTCGATCCCCCGGCATCCCATATGGTCCCCCAAGCCAGGAGCGACTTCTGAGCACATAGCCAGGAGTAACCCCTGAGCGTCACTGGGTGTGGCCCAAAAACCAAAAAAAAAAAAAAAAAAAGATTGCATGCTTGGGGCCGGAGAGATAGCATGGAGGTATGGTGTTTGCCTTTCATGCAAAAGGACGGTGGTTCAAATTCCAGCATCTTATATGTCCCCCTGTGCCTGCCAGGGGCGATTTCTGAGCCTAGAGCCAGGAGTAACCCCTGAGCACTGCCGAGTGTGACCCAACCCCTCCCCAAAAAAAATGCATGCTCAGGGGCTGGAGAGATAACACAGTGGCAGGGCATTTGTCTTGAATGCGACCAACCCAGGAGGAACCCAGTTCAATTACCAGTGTCCCATATGGCCCCCCAGCCTGCCAGGGGCGATTTCTGAGTGCAGAACCAGGAGTAACCCATGAAGGCCGCCAGAAACCATTCAATCAATCAATCAATAAAATGTTTAAAAAAAAGAATGCATGCTCAGAATATGGTCCACATTCTCCATTTTTATTGAATTCCTTGATACCTGAAGTGATGGTGAGTGTTGGACCCATCAGGATTTTAATATTGTGGGTGAGAATTGCCTGAGTGCTTGCCAACTTTTAAAGTGAAAGATGTAGTTTCCTGAAGGAGCTAAGGCTAATCTTAATGTCCTAGATCACTCTGGAAGAATAGTTACAGGAGTTTCCTTGTCTTATGATCTGCTAATGGGAGAAAAGAGTTTTCAGAAATAAATAAGTAGACAAAATTACACCCATGCTGATTTGGAACTAACTCATCAGAGAGCTTGCACTGGGGCTTGGGAAAAAATTAATTCTGATGCCAAATGTAAGGGTAGGTATACAAAGATTTTCCAGGGAGCTTCCAAGCCATATGCAGAATTTCTAGGGAAATTAACAGATTAAAGACACAGTAACACAACAGCTTTTGAAAAAAAATGTTAGCCTTTGACAATGTCAATGAAAATCAGCTTGCTATATTATATCCCATTAGAGAAAGAGAAGATGTCATGGGATTTCTACTTGCTTCTAGGAATGCTAGAGTGTCCTATATATATCTACTTTCTTGCATTTCTCTTTTCAGAACTAGTATATTCTTGTTAGGTTTCAGCCTGGTTGACTGAAGGGGAAACAGGGCAGTGTTGAGGTCTCCCACTGTTGTTGTGTTGCTATTGATGTCTTCTTTCAGATTTGTCAACAATTATATTAAATATTTTGCTGGTCCTTCATTGAGTGCAAATATATTCAGGAGTGTGATTTTTTTTCTGTTGTACATATCCTTTGATTAGTACAAAGTGTCCATCTTTGTCCCTTGTATCTTTACTGAGTCTAAAGTTTGTGTCATCTAATATTAATATGGCTACTCCAGCTTTTTTAAGGGAGTTGTTTGATTTTCCTCCAGCCTTTTATTTTGAGTCTATGTTTGTTCTGACTATTTAGATGTGTTTCTTGTAGCAACAGAATATTGGGTTCTGCTTTTTTTTTTTTTTTTTTTTGGGCCACACCCGGCAGTGCTCAGGGGTTACTCCTGGCTGTCTGCTCAGAAATAGCTCCTGGCAGGCACGGGGGACCATATGGGACACCGGGATTCGAACCAACCACCTTAGGTCCTGGATCGGCTGCTTGCAAGGCAAACGCCGCTGTGCTATCTCTCCGGGCCCGGGTTCTGCTTTTTGATCCATTTAGCCACTCTGTCTCTCTTAGTAGGTACATTTAGTCCATTGATGTTGAGAGAGATCATTGTCATGGGATTTAGTGTCATCTTTGTGTAAAAATTTGGTGTGAAAGTAGACCTTTCAGTTTTTCTTTTAAGGCTGGTTTTGGGTCTGTAAAGTTTCGGAGCTGTTATTTATCTGTGAAGCTATGTATACTTTCTTTAAACCTGAAAGTGAATCTGGCTGGATATTCTAGGTGAAGCATTCATTTCGTTGTGTTTTGTCACTATATCCAACCACTGCCTTCTGGCCTTGAGGATTTCTTGTGAAAGGTCTGCTGTAAATCTTAAGGATGCTCTTTAAATGTAATTTCCCTTTTTGATCTTGCTACTTTCAGTATTCTATTCCTATCTATAGGATTTGTCATTGTGACTAGGATGTGTCTTGGGTGCTTTTCTTTGGATCTCTTCTAGATGTTACTCTTTGAGCATGCAAAATTTGTTTGCATGCAATATTAAGCTCTGAAAATTTCTCTGCAAAGATGTCCTTGACAGTTGATTCTTACTGAGGATTTTTTTTCCTGTGTCTCTGGGACTTCAATGATTCTTATGTTGTTTCTGTTGAGTTCATCAGACTTCTGTTTTCATCTGTTCACATTCTTTGAGTGTTTTTTTTTCATTGTATGATCATTTGTTTTAAGATTCTTTTCCAGTCTCTTCTGTGGTATAGAGTTATGCATCTCATCTTCCAGCTCACTGATTCTGTCCTCAGCTGCTGATAATCTGTTGGAGAGGCTTTCCACTTAGGTTTACAGTTTGTCTACTGAGTTTTTCAGACCTGTTTTTTTCAGTTTGGAGTTTTCTGATTTCTATCTTCGTATCTTATTATCTTGATTGTATTATCTTGATTCTTAGTTGTGTTCCATTCAACTTGATCTATGCTTTCTTTGAATTCTATGAATATCCTCCATATTTTTTCTCTAAACTCCTTATCTGAGAGCCTAACCAGGTGGTTGGCTCTTCTCTGGTTCTCAGAACTACCCTCTTCATTCTCTATACATGGACTTGGCCTGAGTTGTCTTGCCATTGTCTCGCTAGTTGTGTTATTTTTTTCTATGTGTAATTGTGGAGTTCACTGACTAGAAGATGCACGCAGCCGCAAAGTGAAGCAGAGCTCCTCTGATACTACCCTGTTAGGCTGTAGGAACCTACCTGGCTGGGGATTTTTGATGGGATTAAGTTTGCAGGGGATGTCTTCAGCCGCTTCATGCAGGGAATCAGGAAGCCTACAATTTATTTTTAATTCATGCTAGTATTTTACCATATCACATGCCTTTGTTCTCAGTTTGTCTTCAGGAAAGGTATCTGGATGTTCAAAACATGTAATACAATACTCCAAGTTGTAGATTCTTTTTACAGTGTTCATCACCATATTACTTAGTATTCTAGTCTTGAATATTCTGAGTTTTAAAATGTTCTATACATATAGTAAACCATGAAGCCTTTTTTAGCAAAGTTTCCCTCCATCAACGTTGATTACTCCAAGAATTGGAGAACTTTTCTACTTAATATGCCAGCTTTATATTTTGAAGCGCTTTGACCTGTTTCACCTTGGTCAGTTTTCCAAATGCAACCTATGAATCATCTTTTCTTTTCCCAGATGACCCTGAATCAATCATTTTGTCTGTCTCTGAGTGTATGTGGTGCCACTTCCATGTCTGTTTAATGTTTGTCCGTATTGCACATAATGTCTGTCTATGTTGTATATAGCCCTTCCTTCTTATATATAGCCATTTCTTTCTCCCAGGAAGATGATGCCACAACTGCTGCTGGTGTGTTCTTGGTGCCCACCCCCCTTTTCTCCCATTTTCCTTTATCCTGAACTATTGCATGCAACTGGTTTTGAGAGACCCTTGGCTTTTGAGAGACTCTTGGCTCTAGGACATTTCCTGATCTGTGACTGCTGTAAACCACTTTTTCAGACTCCACAAGACCAAGATGCCAGCTGAAGATGTGACCTGGAATTGTCCCCTCAGACTATTTCAAAAGACTTAAAGTGGATATGTATATCTCCTTTATGTATGTATATTTCTTAGTGTATTTCCTCAATATCTATAATTCTTTATTGTATATTTCATTATATACATATATATATGTAATTTCACCCCTTCTCTTTGGTTTTGCTAGTAGGGATTCATAGTAAATAATATAAATAGTATCCTCTGAGTTTTGTGTTTTTGGTAGAACTAGGTTATAGGACTTGTTTTGTTTGTTATTATTTCCCCCTTAAGCTCCAATAGTATCCTATGGCACCATTCTTTTTGCATGGGCACATTAAGTTGGGGAAGATTTTAAATATAAAGAGGAGTTACTATCCATTATGGATGGGCACTTCAAAAAATTTTTATGGGGGCCATCCATCCTGAACATTTTCCATCGTGACTTGACTTAGGCTTTAGTCACTCGACAACAATGATCATCCCTGAACCTTGGGTCCCATATTTGAATCCAGCACAGTTTTCTGCACCTACACCAGGAATCAACCTTCTAACAGGACAGGCCCTAGAAACTGCCTTGGCACTTACTTGCCCTAGAGTATGCTCATATACCATCCTAATAACACCTTAGAAATCAGCAATGGCTTACCTTCAAGACAGATGAGTTCCCTGCCTTCCCACATAAAGGTGAGATGAAACCGGGAGATACCTCAAGCCATCCTGACTTCAACATAGTTATCCTCCCAAAGTGGCTGGTGGATGCTTCTTTGTGAGTGTTCTATTTGCCTGAGATTTGACTTCACCAGTGACTTCTACACTCAGCGACTCTGACTTCACCATTGACTTCTACATCTTGGGATCTGACCTTACCAGCTTCATTTACACCCAGTTTAGGTGAGGGTTTGCTATCAAATAAGACAGAAGAACACTTTGTTTTTTGCCTTTGAATCTGAATCACTGATAAATGTCTGTACTGAGTGTCCCAACAAACAGTGGGTTGAGTGGCCCAAAAACAAAATGGTATTTGAAGAAGAGGCCTCCATTTGCTAGTGAATTTTAAAAATTCTTTTTACTGGTCCTTGTGGAAAATTTAGAAATTCAAAAGACCCAGATAAGAAAGTATCACTAATTGTGGAGTCTTTTTTTTTGGTTTTTGGGCCACACCCAGTGATGCTCAGCAGTTACTTCTGGCTATGCACTCAGAAATCACTCCTGGCTTGGGGGACCAGATGGGATGCTGGGGATCGAACCCAGGTGTGTCCTGGGCAGCTGCGTGCAAGGCAAACACCCTACAGTTGTAGTATTGCTTTGGTCCCATTGCCTTCAAATAACTCCCTTTAGAGATCTTTTAATTCTTTTTTTTTTGTTTTGTTTTTTTTGTTTTTTTTTTGTTTGTTTGTTTTTGGGCCACACCCGGTAACGCTCAGGGGTTACTCCTGGCTATGTGCTCAGAAGTTGCTCCTGGCTTGGGGGACCATATGGGACACCGGGGGATCGAACCTCGGTCCGTCCAAAGCTAGCGCAGGTAAGGCAGACACCTTACCTTTAGCGCCACCGCCCGGCCGAGATCTTTTAATTCTTAAAGACATTTGGACAGGCTTTTTTTTAAATTGTATGTAATGTTTTACTATATTTCATAGCATAATTGCCACAGATACAGAGCCATCCAAAGTTGAAATTCTTGTAAGTCCAAAAGGCACCTATAACCTCCGGAAGCTCTGAGCGTACAGGTTTCAGTCCGGTGTGCAGGCTTGTCTTGAGTTTTATCAGAGCTCTTTCATCTTTCCACCAGGAGCAGAAGTCAGAGGTGGGGAGTTGTAGGTGTCATGGGAGACCAGAATAGGATATGTGAGCGGTGTTGGCACCCAGCACTCTAGACAGCTGTGGTTTACTGTTGCTAGTGGGGCTGATGTGTTGGGATGCCTTGGGTCCATATAAGACTAAAGTTCAATTTCACCATAGATGTCTTACAAGGACACTTGTATACCCTCTTCCCCACATTCCCTTAAAGACTATGGGCCCTCTCTTGGTAAATCTTCTCCCAGCCCCATGCTTTTCTGGGGCAGTTTGAGCACAACAAACTTTCTTCATTCCTCTACCAGAGACCCTGCAAATGCTCAGTGAGTTTACTCTTGGCTCTGTGCTCAAGGATCACTTCTGATGGTGCTCTGGTGACCATAGGTAGTATCAGCGATCGAACCCAAGTTGACTGTGTCTGTGTGTGCCCTGTACACCTCTCCAGCCTCCTCCCTCATTTTATGTAAACACAAAAAGAAAAGAAAGGGTAAAAGAGTATGTGAGCATAGATCATTTTGCTTCAAGTTAAGGTACTGCCACTGGAAAACCAATATTCAAGAGACAAGAGTTGGGACAAGAAAATCATGTTTATTTGGGCAGTAGCAGTGTGAGGTAATGAACTTGCTGTCTTCAAACTATCTTCTCTGCATGGTTGGTTATAAGAATGTTTTTTATAGAAGGATAACAGGAAGAACAGTTTAGAGGTTGGTTGTAAGGATAAGGGATCAGTACATTTTGATTGAGAGCTCAAACTCTCAAACAAGGATAAGAGAATTATTGGTTCTTAGTCTTTCATCTAGTGATTGTTACATTATGCCCTTTGGATGGGCTTGGATGGAGGTGGATGGTGATGGAGGTCCAGGACCATGTGTTTCCAACCCTGGTGGGTCTGCAGTTTCAGGTAGGGGCAAGGAAATCATCCAGACAGGTTCCAGGAAATATCAGCTTTATTCATGCCCTAGCCACCACGTGTGGCCTATCATAACCATTTACGCTGGATTCCTATTCAGCCCTGCATTGTTCCTTGTCCCTCAGCCATCTCCTCTCTCCTCCTACTTCTCCATCCAGGCAAATTCCCCTTTCACCCCTCAGGCCAAGCCTTTTGTAACCTCCCCAAGACCCCTCCCAGAAACAGGAGGGTCTTTCTTGTAGGTAATGTTATAGGAAGAATGGGGGTGGGGTAACAATCTCCCCCTCCCTGGATATAAAAGAAGGGTAGTAGTTACAGTTACGAGCTTCTATTCTACAGTTTTCAATAATTTATCTCAGAACTAGGGATGGAATTCAGGACAAACCTATCATGGCACTCCCAAAGTGTATGCTGCCAGCTCACAGGCAGGGCACAAACCACTTAAGGCAAACCAGTGCACCAGACTGCCTCTACTGGGGAGGAAGGGTGAAGAGCCTGAGGGTTCTGAGCAGTCTAAGAACCAAGAGGTAGAGACTGTTGATTGTCACCACCCTGGGACAAGCCCTGCCACGAGATAACCATTTATTAATTTGTAGTTTCCCTGCTACATTGCAGAGTCCCAAAGGCTTGTTTGGAGTCTTAGCTTTGGCAGAAACCCTGGTGGCGTTGAAGCAAATCACTCACATGGGTTCATCCCCTACTCATCCCTTGGAGAATTGTACAAGTTGTCCTGGCTTTCCCCCAAGGGACTGTTTGATTATTAAGGCAATACTTACTGCTAAAGTGCTAGAGAAGCTTCTGCAAAAAAAGCCTCTCCACACTGGCTCTGCTGCTGCTCTGGGTGAGGAGGTTGAAGCTTTTCTCCCTTCAAACCCAATTAAGTCTCAGCCTTTCTGTTCTCATCCTTGCCCTTGGAGAATTTTTGGAGTAACCCATTTTCACCCTAATCACGATAATTTCTTCTTTGCATGTTGTTTGTCCCACCAGGGTGGGAAGAACCTCTGGATTGGTCCCCTACCCTTAACTGTTCTCCATCCAGGGGGGTGGTTCTACTCTTCCCAATAAAGATTTCTTGTCAGAGAGACTTAAGCTGGTTTTTGGTTCCACAGCATGTCTGTCTGCCTTCTGGTGCCCTTTAGTCTGCTATAGTTAGCTTGTAGAAATTTCTGAACCTGTGTTATCTCCCTAAACTGGTGTGGATTATTTCCTGTGTTTGGCATTGTTTCCAGACCCTCATTCCCCAATCCTGTAGGGATTGGGCTATGAGGCTTCCTCTTCATAGAATTTCTAATTGTTCCATTAAGATAAACAATTCAGTTTCTCTGCAACTGCCCCATGTTACAATGTAGGCCTGCCAAGCTTGCCCCTCCATAGCAAATTTATGGACAGGAACTTTTCAAAGGCAATGCAGAGTGACTTAAAAGTAATCAAAGGTAAAAATGATAAAGGTGGGATTAAAGGGGGAAGAAAAAATGATAAAGGTAAAAGAAATGACAAATTAAGCTCAGTTTAACTGATGATCAAGGCAGTACATATTTAATTGACAACACCTTGAAATGCCAAAGAACTTGACAAAAGTAGGCACTACTGGTTAGAACATCCAAACACAAATGATGTTTAATAATTAGAGGACAATTTGGTTGTTTTGGTTTTGTTTTGGGATCACAGACAGTGATGGTCAGGAGTTATTCCTTGCTCTGTGCTCAGAATTACTCATTGGCATGCTCTGGGACCATATGGTATTGAATCCTGGTTGGTCACACGCAAAGCAAATGTCCTCCCCTTTGTGCTATCACTTCAGGCCATGGTGAATAATTTTACTTTTTAAGCAGTTTTATTTATTCATTCATTCATTGGTTTTGAGGTCACATCTGGCAATGCTCAGGGGTTACTCCTGGCTCTGTGCTCAGAAATTGCTCCTGGCAAGCTTGGGGGATCTCATGGGGTGCCAGAAATCGAACCAGGTCAGTCTCAAGTCGGCCAAATGCAAGGCAAATGCCTTACCACTGTGCTATCTCTCTGGCCCCTGGAGAATAATTTAAAAAAAACTAACTCAAGCGTATTTTGTGAAACTGTGTAAAACACATTTGGTGTATATGTGATATGTCAAAAGTTCTCTTTTGATTTTAAAATCTATACCTTTTAGTTAAAAATATTTTATTGCATTTATTACAAAAGCAATGTACATTCCTTACACAATCCAGAAAACTTTCATTTACCCAGAAGATAAACTTCCCCAGAGATATGCATCCCTCTGTTTACTCTTATAATAACAAAAATAAAAATTATCCAGAGGAAATCCATTGTGGATTTATGGATAATAAAAGTCATTACCCATTTACAGGAAACAAAACCTATATTTTGGAAATTTAATTTCAGGTGTGAACATTATACTTAGAAGCTCAAGCTACCTAAGTGTCTAAAAAAAAAAAAAAAGAAGAAGAAGACACAAGGGGCTGGCGAGGTGGCGCTACAGGTAAGGTGTCTGCCTTGAAAGCGCTAGCCAGGACCTCGGTTCGATCCCCCAGCGTCCCAAGGGGCTTGGTCCCCGCAAGCCAGGGGCAATTTCTGAGCGCTTAGCCAGGAGTAGTCCCTGAGCATCAAATGGATGTGGCCCAAAAAAAAAAAAAAAAGAAAAGAAAAAAAAAAAAACAAGACACAAAACACTCGGCAATGCTGTCATCTTACATTCTGGTTAAATATGAGCAGATATTAATATGGGAGATTAAAAATGCTTCAGACAAGTGAATAAATCAAGAGAAACAGTCTGATTAGTAGGAGACAGTTCGCAGATACCAAGCACAGTGATTGTAGGGCAAGAATGAAGCCCTATGGGTGGGCCTGCCTTGATGGGGCCTGTATGGGAAAAATGGTTCTGGTCACTAATGCTGAACTGCCTGCAGCCCAGCCACTCACATCTGTGGCTTAATCTAAGAACCATTAAGAAAGCATGTTCAGGGCCCAGAGAGATAGCAGAGCGGCGTTTGCCTTGCAAGCAGCCGATCCAGGACCAAAGGTGCTTGGTTCGAATCCCGGTGTCCCATATGGTCCCCCGTGCCTGCCAGGAGCTATTTCTGAGCAGACAGCCAGGAGTAACCCCTGAGCACCGCCGGGTGTGACCCAAAAACTAAAAAAAAAAAAAAAGAAAGCATGTTTAGTTCCTTCTCCTGCTCCTTAGCCTCTCACTCAGCAAGGTGGGAAGCTCAAAAAGCTAAACAAACCGATATCCATCTTTTGGGCTCCCAAACCTCCTCCAGGGTCAGAAGTGCAATCACATTCTCAGTCACAAGCTGGGGAATAATCCTCCGGCTCATCCTAAAAACCAAGGGGCGGACACACTGAGGTTTGGCAGTCCTGCTGCCCCCAAGTTTCAGGTGGGAGACAGAGGTCAGCAAAGCTCAAGAACAGGTTCCAGCAGCTCTTGAAGGCACTACATGGGGCTCCTTCAACAAACTCACAAGCCCACAGCTCCTGTTGGCTTGGATCCCACTGGATCACAATCATGATCCTTCTGCAAGAGAGGACTGGACACCGGCTCCAGCCAGGGCACAAGGCTTCAGAAGATACAGATGAGAGGCCATGAGAATGAATCTGGGAGAGTCACCATAGGGAATCCACATTCAGGTCCTGGCCTCAAGGGGCCTGAAACAAAAAAAAACTCTGAATGAAAAGTTGCTACAGACATAGACTTCACCAGAGCACCGAAGAGACAAGATGTCTGAGGGCTGAATTTCTCAGGGACCCACTGTTGACCGACCTGGTGAATTTTTCTCACTTCCACTGGGTTAACCAAGCAGCTGGCCAGCACATGCACTTTCTGTCCAGCCGACTCGCTGTCCTCACTCGGAAACATCCCGAGGAGCATTTGCACTCAAAGCGCAGAACAGCCAACTGGGGAACTGTCCCAGGTAGATAAGAAACATCAGAACAAGCTTGACCCACAGCAAAGTAAAGAAAGCTCTCTGCAGGGCTAAGCGTCTCAAGGCACAGCAGTCAAGTCCCTTGGAGGGGAAGGGGATGTGGTCATGCTCTTTTGCGCCCCCAGGTGTCCAATGCCCACAATGCTCCTGCCTTGAGCCAACAGTCCAGGCTTTTCCATAGATCTCACCCCTGGAGGTCCACAGCATCAGGGGAGTAATGGGAGGGATACCATGGAATGTCGGTGTACAGCCCGCGCAGCATCTGCCTGAAAGCCAGAGGGGAGAGAAGTGTGTTACAACAGCAACTCAGAGAGAAAGAGCAATGACCCCCCATGTCCACATAAGTAAGCAAAAAGACCAGTGCCACAGGCTTGTGTGCTGACACCAATCCTACGGCCATGCCAGACTAAGGTTGTCCTGACCTGGACTGTTAAGTTACATGGCCAGGGTGGAAGAACAAGGTGGGGAGCCCTGGAGTGAGAGGCTGTGCAGGCCCCATGAGCCCAAAGACCCTGCCAAAGGTCTCTGCAGCTGAGAACCTGGGATTCTTTTTTTTTGGGGGGGGGGGAGGGGGTACCATATGGGATGCCAGAATTCAAACCACCATCCTTCTGCCTGCTAGGCAAACACTCTACCTCCAGCCCAACCTGGGACTCTTTGAGGCCACTCTGAGGCCTCTGTTCTGAGATCAGTCATCAGAGCAGTCAGTGTCTTCCCATCAAAGGAGCTTGGATATTTTACTCAGAAGTTCTTCCCCACGACAGTGCTTGCAAATATTCAAATGCAGGTTCTGACTCAGAGTCTCATGTCTAGTGAGCTCCTGGTCTGATCAGGATGGTGGGTCAAAGCATAGCAAGGGGAATTATGCCACCTGTTTCCTGTCCCTGAAGGTTAACTGTCTTATCCCATGACTGCAGTCCTGGCGCAAACAGGTAGGTGGCACTTTAGAAATTCTGAGATCTCAGGGGTCTTTACAGATGAGGGTGGGAAGGCTATCAGCCTTAGAGTAGTGTGGTCAAACATCACATATCTCTGTTCTTGGAGAGCCAAGGGCAGTACACGCCGAAGCTCCTACAGAACTTCTAGAACTTCCATAAAATCTGTGCCCACTTTCCCAGGTGGAGGAGGAGTCCACCCCAAGTGTTCTTCATGGAGATGTGTTTGGCTGCTTCAACTCGGCCCGTTCCAGCACTGGTGTAGCAAAGGTTTAGGGGGAGGGGTTAAAGGAGGGAAAGAAAACTCAGATACTAAACAAAACAAAAACAAAACAGAAGGCTTCTGATAGGTTCAAATGATTCAGCAAGTTTATTTCTCTGTTCTTCACATACATTCACAGAAACACAGCTGAAATAGTTATTCACACCTTATGTGGGCCTATTTTGACTACTAAGACCACAAGATTCAATCTGAATGCTAAAATGACTTAGAGATCTGTGTTGGAAAAACTGCAAGTTTGCCTGCACTCCTATCCCCACAACCCTTTCCCCTTCCCCTTCAAGTAGTTCTCAGCCAAACCCTGTCCCCTCCAAAGGATGGGCAGGTGAGCAGACTGTGTTTGTCAGCAAAACACCAGTAGGATGAGTCGGTGTCATCACTCTGACAAATATTTATATATAAAGTAAGAAATGTATACGAATAATTTAGACCAAACACATAAATACTAGTCAGCGATCTCCAGTGAGAGGAACACTGGGAAAGTATTGTGCCAACTCTTAAAATGGAGTCTGAATGCAGACTTGACTGTATCCTCACTCAGCTGATGAGGATTAAGACTTAAAGGCACAGGTAGACCAAAAACATTATCTCAGGAGATATGGGCCCATTTCACATAGGAAGATAAGGTCAGGGAAGCTCTGGCACAAAGGCTGAAGACAAACATTGCCTGGAGTTGGGGAGTAAGTGGCCCGTCCTTTGCAGGTCTGGATCAACACAACTGTGTCCAGAAAAGGCTGGTTGTAGACAGCCCAGAACCCACAGAAAGAGCCCGACTTTGACCTTTCTCCTAGACTCATCTCTCAGGTCCCCTTGAGAAGGTTCTACAGCCCAGAGGTCAGATGCTGCTAATGGCACTACTTCAGCCTCCTCTTCTGGGAGAAGCAAATGAGCAGACGGAAGGGAGGGAAGAACCAGTGGGCCAAAGGTGAGTGATGAGCCTAGAGATTTGGGTCTGCAGCTGAAACGGGCACCTAGATGTCAGCTTATGGGGCCCCGTTAGCATGAGCAGGCAGGGCCAAACCCAGAGTTCATGACCCAAACACTCTTCCTAATAAAACTGTTCTGAGCCACAGGACAAGTGCCACCCATCCAGGCCAGAGAAGGCTCCAGCCCAGCAATGGCAGGGGAGGTGGCCTGGACTAGGGGGCAGGCCCCTCCTCCCTCTCACCTCCTTCTGGAACCCATTTCGGCAAGCAACTGTGACCACAGCCCACTCCTCGTGAATTAGATAGACTCCTTTCCTCTGGAGCTCCCAGAACAATGGGCTTTCCTGTGCTGTGGCATGAACTTCTCTTCCCAGTCAAGAGAGCTGTAGAACTGAGGGCTACATCTTCCATGTAACTGTGGACAGACTCTGGACCAGCAGTAGCAGATATACAATGGCACAGGACACTCAAGAATCAAGGAATAGGGGCCAGAGCTGGAATGAGCCCCAGTCCCTTGAGCCAGGAATACCTGCTGAGCACTTCAGAATGGGGCCCTTGCTCACCCAGGAAAAGAATCACCGACCACAGGCAGCCACTTATCTCATGCTCTGGTTTTACCTAACTTTACTCCAGAGGGCTAAGAACTCCTGACAGCTATAAACTGAAGGGCTTTGGTAACACCAAATGGGTTCTACAGCCCCTAAAATATAAAGAGCTAAGGCTGAAGTGAAAAGAACCTGGATTAACCCCTTAAAGCAAGCAGCCTCCCAAGAGCTGCTCTATTTAATACCTCGGTCTGCTCAAACATTTCACCTGGAGATCTGTCCACAGAACCCCAAGGAACTCAGGAGTGCCAAGCAGATACTTTGTTCAAGAAACTGCCATCTCTATTCAGTAAGCAGGTCCTCACCTCCAAATGCTATATCATTGTGCTGCTCTGCCTGTCTGGCTCCTAACCTGGAAACGAGGGATCTGCACATTGTTCAACACTGTATCACCCGTGAAGTTCTAACTGGAGTGTGAAGGGACTCAGGCCCCCATCCCATGGATTTCAAGGATCCCTACCAGGGACCCAGGTCCAAGCATGAGTAAGTTTCCCAAGTTCCGAGGGGCTGTGAGAACACACCTGAGTAAGATTCATGGCAGGCAGTTTGAAGCAGTTAAAGAAGCACAGACTGCAAGGTGCTCCTCCATGTCACTGACCAATACTCAGGGAGCTGGTGGCACAGGCCCAGCCATCTCATCTGACAACCCAAATTTGTCTTTCAGCGAAAATGTCCCAAAGTTTTCACCTGGGCCACCAAGGGGCTAAACATTTCCTGTTCAACTCTACTAAGAAAAACAAACAAGACATAAGTAGGTGAACAGAGATAAGAGCTGGACAACATAAGATCCTAGAGTTCTTGATCCTCTGGGCTCAAGAACACCCAGGGAGAAAGATTAAATTCACTCAGGCTCTCCATATTTGGAAAAACAGCCTCAAAGTAAAGCTGCTTAGCTCAAATAAAGAATATGCTGGAAATCACTGGGAAACATTGACAGTCTGACAATTCTAGGCCTTTCTCCTCAAGCAATTCAGCCTTCAGTGGTGTCATCCAACTCCAGCTCAACAGCCCTAACTCATGCCTTGCAGACTTGCAGTCCCATTCAGAGAATCCTTAGGAGAGACCACGCTATGGGGATGAAAAACAACCTGGTTCACCATGCTCCGCATAGTGAATCCTAAGGCCCATTCTCCACACCTAAAGCCTGACTAATTGGGTTCATTTCTCCTGAGACAAGGCCAAACTCATGAAGTCTACCTGCACATGTTCTGCAGTCAGGCCCAAGCCAAGACCCCTGGAGTGCAAAGGCAGAGGGTGTCTCAGGAGAACCTTCCAGGGACACTGCTGAGATCAGGTAGAACCTAATAATCTCTTGTTAATCAACCTTCCTCAGACAGGGAGCAGCTGAGCTGCCACCACCCACCCTTCCTCAGATAAGCATGGGGCCACCAAAACACTGGACACCTGCATATCACCTGGAGGAAAGGGTAAGGGCTCAGAATAAGGGCTGACCACACACTTTGAGGAGACAAAAGAAAAGAGAAAACATACTGTGCCATTCTACCCTGCTTTCCCATCACAGGACAGAATTCAGACACCAATACAGTAGGGACAACAGGCACCTTCTTTTCCTGACCCCCGAGCCTATCCTAGTGTTCAGCTCAGCTGGTCCGGCAGGGTGGGAGAGCACATCAAAATGTGCAGGTGCTAAGGCTGGCATGGAGGACAGCCCAGGCTCTGGGTTAGCCGTGCAGCGGGTATGTGGGGCAGGAGCAAGAGCGAGAGTCCTTGGTGATTAGTGACCATGGCAGGAGCAGATTACAGGGAACACTCGGTCAGGTCACACCACTGGAATGCTGACATGAGTCTTCGGCTGGTCAGCCCCTTCTTGCACTTCCAGGGCACGGAGAGGGCTGAGGGGCTTGAGGGGCCGGCTCCCAACACTGTAATTTCTTGGACGTCTTATTGTGTTCGAACTGGACAGAGGCGTAAAGCTGTTCCTTCTCATCCTTACAGGGGTTTGGCTCTTGGGGAAGTTGTTCTGATTGGAAATGGAGGGACACCACACAAATGAAAGCCCGGCAGGCCATCCCCAAGGGCTGCCTGATATACACAGACACGACAGGCTCCCCATGGCAAGGCCTGCTCAGCAAGCCTCAGAACAGGTTGCAGATGGAGAAACTACTGAAGGACCTTCTCCAGAACAGGGAGGAAGACCCAAGACAGGAGCAGATTATTTACGGACATCTCCCAGGACACAGCTCTAGCCTCCACCCCAGGTACTCTCTGAGCCCCAAGCTCCAAATGAAGCACCTCTGGGGCATGTACCCTGACTGATTCCACAGAAGAGCTAGTGACAGACAGCCTTTCCCAATGGGGAGACACAAGCTACACAAAGCCTGAATCTAGGGTCCAGTTCCCTTTTGAATGCAGGTAAAAAACTGTCTCCTGATGCCAGGCATTCCAAGACTTAAGATTGGGTCCTGACTCATTCATTTAGAAAAATACTCACAGTTGGCTTGTCACGGTGAGTATTCACAGCCTCCACATTAAGTTTGATTGTTTCAACTTTGCAGCCTAAGGAAACAAAGAGTAGAGGATTTTGGGCTATTGAAAAGAGAAGATAAAAGAGTACGTATACCCAAAATACTCAGGCCATCACTCTCCACTCTATAAATGGATAAAACTTCCCTGATGTTATAACAGAGCTATGAACCTGAACTTTTAGACAGACCTGGAAAAACACAAATATCCTGAGCTTCCCTATTCCCTACCTCCCCACCTCCCACTCCTCCTGGAGTGTAGTTACCGTAGGCCACAGGGGTGAGTTTGAAGATGGTATGCAGAGGGCACCTCAAGTACGGCAACTCTCCTAAAAGCAAGGAGACAGGTAGATGAGGAGTCTCAGGTTGGAGCAAACCAAGCAGGAGGGCGACTCTAAGCCCTTGGTTTTCTGTGGCCCACCTGGAGCTGCACGTTCCTTCCCTAGGCTGACATTGTGAACACAGCCCCAGAGGCAATCCAGGGGCAGCTGAGGGAGTGACCACCCTGTCTGGGGCACCCTGCAGTCAGGCAGGAGGCCTGACTGAGGAGAATGAGTTGCCTGGAACCCATGGGTCAGAAAGAAGGGAGAGGTGGGATAGGGTGTCACCTCATGCCTCTCTTGGAAGAGCAAAGATACCTCCACACACGACCTTTACCAGAGGGGACGTTCAGCTCCTTTCCTGCCACTGCACTGGCCTCAAGCCATGCCTGGCCAAGGAGCCCAGGGTGCAGGGGACCACAGCTGCCAGGGGTCCTGTGCCTCCACCCAGCCCCACTCCCAAAGGTCACCTGCACCCTTATCCAGGAAGTAGGCCAGGAGGCAGCGCATGACAGCCTGGTGGCAGATGACGAGCACATTGCCCTGCCGCTCCAGCTCCATGATGACCGGTTCCAGCCGCTGTACCAGGTCCTGGTATGACTGTGAGGGACGCAGGGCAGGCTGGTGGCCACACTGATGCCTGGGTCTAAAGCCACACACGGCTCCAGGGCTTCCCCACCTACAGTCTCAAAATCCTACCTGCCCCTCCCCGCAAGAGGTCCCCCAGAGAGCTCACCTCCCCACCAGGGTAGCGGTAAAGGTACTTCTCTTGATCCCGCAGGGCAAATTCCTCTGGGTGCTGCTTCTCGATCTCTGCATAAGTCATCTCCTCACACATGCCCTGGAGGACACACTGGCTGACAGAGGGTCTACCAGAACAGCCCAGCCCATCTCTTCCGTTTCAAGAGATGTCAGCGGGGTTACAGGGATAGAATGGGAAAGGGGTGAGAGCAAGGGCACACAGTCCAGTGGGAAAGGCACCTGCCTGACGAGCAACTGACCAGGTCCTATCCCTATCACCCCACACGATCCCCTAAGCCCACACAGAGTAAACCCTGAACATAACCAAATATGCCCCAAATCATCCCTCATTAACAAAAAGCAGGGAAAGAAAATCTGGAGCAGGAAGCAGACTTAGTGTAAAAGATGAAGAAAAGAAATTAAAAAAGACTCTTGTGCTCCAGGACAAGGAAAACCCTTGAAAAGACATTTCTATAATACCAGAACAAATGAAAGAGACTTTCTAGGTCTTCTGCCTCCCAAAGAAACCTCCCAGGTCAGGAGAGTACCAGCGCTCTAACCTGCCCAGCTGCATTCCTTCTCACACTGGGGGCCTAAGCAGGCAAGACCCCACCAGGGTACAAAGGTCCTCCTACCTCCTGATCCCAAAATTAGTGACAGACTCACTAAGACCCACCTTCTCCTACCCAGTTTTCTAGAAGAACAATCCACATTACCTCTGAAGATTCCCATGCTAAAATTAAGGGTGTCTGCTGCTTTTAGACTTCAGCCTCTTACTGAGGGCATCAATCCTGCCCCATTCTCACATCATAGCATGAATTCTGTCCCCTACTCATAGCACCAATCCTTTCTTCTACTTATCCATCCTCTACTCAAAACACCAAACCCATCCGCTACACACCTGACCCCTACTCACAGGACCGATTCCTTCCCCTATTCACCGGATTCACCTGACCCCTTCCTTATTCACAGCACCAATCCCAATCTCTACTCACGGCATCAATCTCATTCAGAATCTTCCACTGCTCATAGGTCACCCCCAGGGACTCTGCAGTCTGGATGGTCCTCTTCAGCTGGCTGGTCCACACCTTCAAGTCTGCTATTTCCTGCTCTTCCAGAAACTGCCTCAGAGCCTGGGAAAACTGTTGGGAAAATATCCCATTAACTTTTCCCTTCTCTTTCTCTTCATACACACACACACACACACACACACACACACACACACACACACACGCACGCACGCACGCACGCACGCACACGCACGCACACCCACACCTGTAAACCAGGTGCATGACATATCTGAATCATAAAGTACTACAGTCAAATGAACCTCAGACACAGTTCAAATAAACTTTACAAGCCCTGGCCAACAAGTATAAGACAGATGGTGTTTCACGACAGGTAGAGTCAGTGAACAAGCAAACGCCTTCAGCCTTGCATGCCCACCTGCAACCCGAGCCCAGCAGGACTAAGGAGAGATCAAGGGGCAGAGCATCCGCCCTGCTAGCCAATGCTGGGCCCAAGAGACACACCTGCTTCCCCCGCACTGAGAGACCAGAGTCGCCGCCAATCTTCCCTAGGAGATTAAACTCGCTCTCCCCATGGCGACACAGGTATATGGTGCGTGGTTGCACATGGATGTTCATGAGATAATACACGATCTTGCTTTGGATATAGTCTTGCACCCGGTTCACCAGAAAGCGCTGGCCCACGTTGATCACCTTGATGAAGGAAAGGTCCCTGGGACAGAGGACAAAAAGAAGTTCTGGGAATGAAAACCTGGTGCTGTGAGGGGAGGGAAAATCCCTCGGTCTCTGTAGGCTCACAGCAGAAGCCTGTCTACTTCCATGCCACCACCATGGCCACGGGTCAGCCCCAGAGATAAGAGCCCCGAGTGGCCCCATGTTGTATAGAAGTATCCCCCCCCAGGGAATCCAGGCTCCTGTCCGCAGCTCAACAGACAACTCGCACAGGAACTGAGGATCCGAGCAGAGTTGCTCACCGTACTGGCAGAGGGCCTGAGACTTCCCATCACACTCCAAGCATAGAATCTTCCTCACTATAAAAATAAGCGCTTACTCCAAATTTCCCAAGAACCAAGGGTTGAATAACGTAAAAGATTATCCATAATTTCTGCCAGCAGAGAATCCCATCTTCCATACGTACAGCTTTACCACCTGCTTTACCACACTCTGGACTGCCTGGAGAAGTGCTAGTACACAAGCCTTGGGTCAAGGACCACCTCCGGAGTCCTGAAGCAGCCCCATGAAGGACTAGAAATACCATGGAGAGACCAGCAGAGCACTAAGCCACCCAACAGGTCATACAAATTCCTCCTCTTACTCCACTGGACTCTAAAGGACTCAGATGCCAGCACCTTGGCCACACACCCACTTTCAGGCTTCCATGTACCATCTCTAACTCAACTGGCCATAATGGCCGATATGGTCTGCACCCAGAGGAAAGAAACTGCCACGGCAAGAGGTGACACCAACCATCGTGACACTTCACCCACCTCACACAGCGTGTTCTATGTTAAGTAGCACATTACATACAGATCACACTGTTATTCAGTGCTTCCACTATACTTGAGGGTCACGTATGCACGACACAGTCACAAAGGGACACACATATGAGACCTTACAAGCAGTCACACTCACATGACGGACCCCAGATCCAGCCCCGACTCTACCCCTAGCTCAACACTGTAGAGCCACAGTCTCCGCCTGAGGCCTCTGTCCCTTTCCTGCTCTGCAGGTCATTGTGGGCAGGAGCTGAGCTCTGCTGTCATCCTTGGCAGGAGCCTCCCATCTACCAAAGTGACACAAAGGAAGAATTGCCTCAAGAACAAACCAACGCCTCTGGGTTCCAGTTTCTGATTCAGCCCACAAGGGTGCACAGACCACACCTGAGTCTTCAGCAGCTAGGTTCACGCCTTACTTGTCATAGCTGTCGGGGTCCAGGGGCCGGTAGGTGACCTGGTAGCACTCAATCCTCTTCAGGAAATCTTCCATCACATTTTCACGGTTCCTTTCAGGATAGTCAGGGCTCGACACCTTCACCTCCTGAATCAGAGGCAATTAGGGACAGTCAGAGGCGAGCCACTGCTAAGTGACAAGATTCTGGGGATGGAGCAGACAGCTGAAGCCACAGTCCCACTCAGGATGCACCAGGGCCTAGTCCCTTTAGGTAACACCCTAAAAAAACAGAGCTTGCTCTAATCACTCCCAGAATCATTGAGAATGGGAAGTTTGATGTGACACAGGCCTGACTTGGCCCACAGGCATCTTCTGAGATAGCCTCAAAGCTCATGGGAAGCACCACCATGATAGAGGTCTACAGGCTTTCAGGGGCTGGTCCCCACAGGCAGTGAGGGCTCCTACAGAGTTGCCCTGAGCACTGGAGCCAAGGGCACCATCCTGCCACACCAGCCCTACAGGTAGCACCCACCCGACCTGCTGACCAGCTGCCACACCACACACAGATCAGGCCCACAGGCTGGGGCTCGGTGCCTCAGGAAGATCGTTATTTCATCCCTCAGAACCCAAGTCTTCCAGCAGCAGGAGCACAGAGATACAGAAGGAGCTTGTGTAGCCCACAGAGGCCTTTCTGGGCCTGTGTGTGAGGCTGAGCAGCTGCCCCCAGTCTCCTTCCATCAATCACTCAGCTGGCCCTGGACCCAGGGCACCCACCGCCCCACACAGGCACCATAGACATAGGAGGTGGGCGCAGGGCATCACCCACCAGGATGTTGGCTGCTATGACATCAGGATCATCACATACGGATTCCACAAAGAAGACCTAGCCAGGGCATGAAGATCAAGCAGTCAGGCTGGGCACTGGGCACATGTCTGCCCCTGCCGGCTAAGGGGTTTCTACCAGCTCAGATCCAAGGGACGGCCTAGGGCTCCAATGAGGCACAGACCCAACCCCAGCACCGGCACCTTGAAGGAATTCTCCTTGGCAAAGTTCAAAATCATGTCCCTGCGCTCCCGGGTGGTGTTGGTGGCATCAAATACCTGGGAAGAGGCACACAACATAGATTGAGGGTGTGTGAGAACAGGGTACACTGTGGCTGGACAGGGCACAAGCCGCCACAGGAGGGGCCAGGAACAGAAAGCAAGGCTCACCGCAATCTGCCCGCAGTCCTCAGTAAGGTAGGCCTTCACGTCTTCCAGGGCCACCAGGGCACACTGCCTGCAGCACAGGGACTCAGTAGTGAGGGCATCACACTCTTATCATCACCCTCCCACCTGCTTTCCAGGTCAGAAGCTGCCTATGCCCCTCCTGGGCATCCCGGGGCGACTTTTCCCGAACCCTCCCTGCACAGCCACTGCCTCTGGAGAACCCATCTGACAGTGGATGAGCCCTACAGGCCCCTCGCACATGGTGTCAGGATGACGGGAACTGGCCCAGCGACACAATGAGGAAGACCCACCTGCGAATCTTCATGGCCTCCTCGTTGTCATGCCGGAAAAAGTCGTAAGACTTGTAGGACTTGACTGCTTCACGCCGATACACCCCTAGATTAAACACTGCAGGGACATCCACCCTCAGCAGACCAACCAAGGGGACTTGGTGGCCTCCCATCAGAGTGGCCACGTGGAGAAAACAAACACAGACGGAGCAATGTGAGTCTGTTTGCTCAGCTCCTTTGGCTGTCTGACCACCAAGGCTGGGATAAAACAAGACAGGCTGGAAACCTGAGACACTCTCCACTCAGGACTTCATTCCAGTGGGCCGGAGCCAGAGCACAGCAGGCAGAGCACAGGCCTTGCATAAGGCCAACCTGATTTCGATCCCTAGTACACATATGGTTCCTTGAGCCCACTGGGATAGATCCCTGAGTGCAGAGCCAGGAGTCAGCCCCTAGCACTGCCAGAGGTGCAGCCCCACCCCCCCCCCCAAAAAAAAACAGGGGCCAGAACAATAGCAGGTAGGGTGTTTGCCTTGTACTCAGTGACCCAGGTCCAATCCCCAGAATCCCGTATGATCCCCCAACCATGCCGGGAGTGATTTCTTTTTTTTTTTTTTGGTTTTTGGGCCACACCCAGTAATGCTCAGGGGTTACTCCTGGCTATGTGCTCAGAAGTTGCTCCTGGCTTGGGGGACCATATGGGACACCGGGGGATCGAACCACGGTCCGTCCAAGGCTAGCGCAGGCAAGGCAGGCACCTTACCTTTAGCGCCACCGCCCGGCCCTGGGAGTGATTTCTGAGCACAGAGCCAGGAGTGATTCCTGAGTGTCACTGGGTATGTCCCCAAAATCAAACCAACATTCATTGCCTACGAGGGGACCTGTGTGACCAGCCCGGAGACAAGCCCTGAAGAAGCAGGTTTCTGCCCTCCGAGACATAGCCTGCACATACCTTTGGTGGGTACCCCAATCCAGTTGAGATAGCGTGTGAGTTTCTTGGACACGTAGGTTTTGCCGCGGGCTGGCAAACCAATCATGACAATGAGAGTCGGGGAGTTGGTCATATAGGAGGCCCACGCTGGAAGGTGACCAAAACAGACAGAAATTAGGGGGTTTAAGCCATACTGCAGAGGCTACTAGTGCAAAGTGTCCTCAGCACCCACCTAGCCTCAGTGCTATGGAATGAGCAGCTACAAGAGCAGAGGGAGCTGCCCTCAAGCCTCTGTGCTGCGAGTGAGTATAAGCCAGTGCTCCCTAGCACCATGACACTGATCGGGCCAGAGTTCTGGCCAATTCTTGGAAGCCAACTCAGTAACTTTAGGGATGCTCAAACATGTGGAACTCGTGACAATAGGGCAAGCAGGGCAGAGGCTGGTTCACAGGGACATGTGGGAAATATAGGAAAGGGCATTGGCATTAGGACCAGGTCTGCTTCCTCACAGCTTTTTATGCTCATAACAAAGGGGGCCACACCATAGGGGCCACAGTAGCAAGTGAGGTGTGGCAACTTAGGGCCTGCCATATAAGACAGCAGGAAAGGGCCTGCCATGTAGACATGCACAGACCGACACAGCCCCCCACACATGGGCTCCTTGCACAGATAAATATGAGCTTCCCACGGGCTCCCTGCATTGGACACACACAGGTCCTCTGTGGGTTCCTTGCACTAATGGGCACAGCAGCCCCCATATGTCCCTGGAGCCAGGCTGCCCTCCAACCTGGGACAGAGCCTGAAAAAGAAGAGAAATAATTCTAAACTGGCCCTGAGTAGAAAGGTCATGACTCAGTCTTTGAACAGAAACATAAAATACTCCACAGGAGAGAGGACAAAAGGGTCTGGGTCTGAAAGGAAAAGTCCCAGAGGTGCTCAGCCAAGTGTCCAGGTGGACCTGGCAGTCAGCGAGTAAGAGCAGGCCCCAGCAGAGGACTTTCCCCAGGGGTGTTGGGAGTGTTGGGCTGCCATGAGACACACAACAAGGAGATACACATCCCTGAACCAATCTGAAGCACAGAGAGATGTCACCTCTGCCTCTGACCTCTCAGAGGCGTGGCCTGCATCAATCAGCAGAATCCATTGCCTCAGTTCTGGGCTGTCTTCTCACTTATCACACTATCCTGACACCTAAACTTGCCATATCCACATTTCCAAGGGCCCAGGACTCTCGCAAAAGCTGAACAGAAACTCATGTTTGGAAGCTACACCAATGGAGAACCACTGTGCACACTGTCACAGACCCAACAGAAGGAAATGTGGGGACACATCACCTCCAACACCACACTCATCGTGTCCAACACCGAATACATCACCTTCAGATTACATACAACACCTCCAATTCACACATATCACCTCCACCGTGGCTCTGCAGCTACTTATGCTGACCAGTCACAGAGAATGCATGAAAATCCTTCAATGGTGGAATTCTCTTCTACTTTCTTTACACGGGTTACATTCACTTTCTCAGCCTTATACTTTCCTTTCATGAACACTCTGGATTGAAACAAGGGCTTAAGAACTTTTCTCGCATAGGCAAACGAGCTCAGAAGCCTTGGCTACATTACACGGTGGACAGTCAAGGTCAGGGAGTCCTGGCTCCACGGCTGCCCGCTAGGTCCCAGCCACCAGCTCTGCCAGCGCCTGGCAAAGAAAATCGTGTGAGGAATGCCACTCTGCTCTTCAACCTGACCCTGAAGGTGGCCCCGAAGTACACTGTAACCAAGGTCTTCCTCTAATCCTCCTAAACAGGTGATGTTTGGAAATACGGTGCTCATTAAATGCATAAAACTCAGATGCCATGGAACTACCAATGACTGCAGTGTCTAAAAGGTGTGAAACATTGGCAAGTTCTGCAAACACCAGAAAGCTGTGTTTGTTACCCAGTGAACTCGTCAACAACTCTCATTTCCCATTGAGCATTTTCAACTAGCAATAGCACTTAAGAGTTCACAAGTTTTCAGAGTAGGCAGATTAGGCATTCTAATCAACATACTGTGAACTTGTGTCTTTGCCCCTTTTGTTTCTAAGTGAGGTGCTGTTAACATCCTAGGGAAGGTGTATGCCCAGCTGCTCCTATCTGTGATGCTACAAAAGTTGCAAATCATTCCAGTACCACAGCACAGAAGGGGTCTGCGTCCCTCCCTAGAATGATCCTATGAAAACACAGCAAACCTATGTGAAGGCAGATTACAGCAAGACACGGTAGAACAACACAAGAGAAACCGTGAGGCCATTTCATTCACAGTGCACAACCTGGCAAGACGCAAAAAGAACTAGACAGGAACATGGAGATTATGAGCAAGGCCTCACTTCTCACTCACTTTCTGCATTGTTTGATGACATGTTTGGTATTAGTTTTAGAAAATAAAAAGAACAAGGAAGAAACCATGGACATGACACCCCAATTCCTGCCTTTCCTAGCAACCATAGTTATCTGGGTCCCCTCAGGATGAGCCTTAGATGGACCCTCAACAGAATCTGATGCCACAACCATTGCCAGAACAGCTGATAGGCCAGAAGCTGCTCCAAAGATCTCAGCCTCAATCCACTTAGCTCCCCTAGGCTCACTGGGGAACAGACACAGCTGAACCATTTAGATGGCATGGTATGTTAACAATTCAATTTGGATTCAATTCAAAATACATGTTCAATTTATTTGCAACATTGTAGGGGTAAATCAGATATGTAAAGTGTTGTTGCTCTGTGTTCCCCTTTATTTATTGGTGTAATTCTCACATCCCTCTGGGCAGTTCACATCCCACTTTGATAAAGGAGCAAACCAAGGGATGGAGAAGGAGACAGGATGTTTGGGTCACACGACTAGTACTAGTACGAGTACTTGTACTAGCCAATCAGTATGCAAACACCTGCTATCTCATTCTCTCCTGTGGGTGTCTGTGTCTTGCCTGACTTCCTGTCCCAGCACCCCTAGTAATAGGGATGCCACTTTAGCAACACCTCCAGACATATTTCCTCCATGAAGCCTCACAGCAGCCAGCACTAGTGTAAAGAAGACCATGCGTGATTATGTCACTGAGAAAGGAGTGGTATCAAAGCGAGGCTCTAAGGAACTTTGAATAGGGGACCTTTCCAGGTCATATTGTCGACTGTTTCTGTCTGCCGTTATTTATAACCACAGAAGTGAGAAGAACTTAATGATAGTGCTCCAAGTGAAGGCTGCAATCTTGAAGCAGGACAAGGTTGGAATTCCTTGAGTAACCCGAACCAGGACATTTTGGACAGGGCTAAGCAGGCTGCAGGCTGCTACAATGCCCAGATGTCATGTCCTGGAGACAAAAAATTGTACTTTACCACCTGCTGCCTATCTAACAGACTGACAAGGAAATGCTGTTAGGAAACCTGTTCCCAGAGGAATGACTGCACAGAAATAGTCGGTAGGGCTGGGAATGCTGCTCAGCAACAGAGTATTTGCCTTGCATGTGTGAGGCTGTGGATGGCATGAAATGGTCCCCTAAGAACCCTCAGGAGTGACCCCTGAGCAGTGCGCAAAAGTAGTCCCCAAGCACCACTGTGCGCGTACACACACACACACACACACACACACACACACACACACACACACACACACACACGTTTGCAAAATATAGAGGAAATCTGGAAGAAATCAAATACCCAAGACATGAGTGGCTAAATCCCAGGGGTACCTCCCCAGGCCTGCAGGCATGAACCACAGATCTAGCCTGTGTTTCCTGCAGCAATAAGCTCCCAAACAAAACTGCCTAGAAGACAAAGGGAAAAAGATTCCAGGATTCACCCATAGACAACAACCATGCACACCACCACAAGTTATCCCAGCTTTCCCTCCCCGTGGGGGTGCCTGGTAAAGCTCAGATTCAGTTTAAGAAACCAGAAAGAGACTACAGAGATACACTAGCTGTTTTTTAGCCCCAAGGCGAGACTGACATTCCACTGATGCCTGGGTTTAAGATAGTAATTTTATGAAACCGACTCTTTTTGACATTCCTACGTCAAAGAATTATTTCTCACTTCCACCACATGGCCAGGTCTAGGGCTTTCTCCACTTTCCCAGGGGGATAGTCCCTCGTCCTTCCCAAAACTCACAACATTTCTTCTCTGACTTGCGGAGGCTGGAGGTTTTGTGCTCATAGCTGTGGTTGTTCTGTTCTGGGGAGGGTGCAGGATTCTCAGACATGGCAGTTATCCGGGAGACTCTAGGGAAAAAAAAAAAAAGAAAAAAGGAATGTAAGGAAGGAAAAAAATCCTGTACTCGGGAACAGAAGCAGGGCCAGGTCCCATGCAACCCGCTAGTCCCCCTTCTACAGCCAAGCTCTTTGCTAAGATCGCAGAGCTCCATGCCCTGCTTAGGTCTTGCATGGAGACTTGCAGAAGAACTTAGCAAATCAAGAATCAACTCAAACGTGATCTCTTTCAATCCTGCCAAGAGTCATATGATGAAACCGATCTTGCTTTAAGATGGCTTTGTCACAAGGAGAAATACTTACCAGTAATTGCACACAGGATTGAGAGAGGGTGTTATCTAAATTCCCTCCTGACCTCAGGCTCTAAGAAAACTGTGGCATCGGTCATTTGTTCGTGCATGCGTCTGTGCTGGTGCAAGTTGCGAGTACACCCATGTGCGTGATCAGGTGTGCTGCGTGTGCTGGGGGTATGTCTGGAAATGCTCAAGTTCATGATCAGGATCACAAGGGACGGGAGGGGGGAGGCCGTAAAGCCGTCCTAGAAAAGCCCAGCTGCGCGCTTTCCCGGCGGGGCGCGGAGGAAACGACCCTCCCGAGGTCACCTGCGCGCCCCGAGTTCGCCCTCTGCCCGCGCCCCACCCACACCCGACGACCACCCGGGTCCGCACCGCGTCCTCACCAGGAGCGCCCAAACCGCAGGCCCGGCCGTCGCTGCCGCCGAGTCACGTGGGCAGCCCGGCGCCGCACCTGGACAGACGCGCCGGCCAATCGCGCGCGACCTGGGCTGGCGGAGGCGGGGCTAAGTGCGGAGACGGCTCCAGCGGCGAAGCTCCCGAACGTGGTGCTGGCGCGACGGAGGTGGCGGCGCGTTGCCAGGCAACGGCTGGAGGCGGGCCCTTACGTGATCTCGCGAGAGTAGGAATTGGAACCCGGAACTGAGGATTGAATAGGTGACGAGGTTATGAGGATCCTTTGATGTCTCGCGAGAATTGGCACTGAAGTTTTGTTGTTTTTTTTTTTTTTCCGAGACCCTGAACTGCGGGCTGTCAGGCGCTGCCTGGGGCGGAGTTACGATTTCTATTTGTATAATCTCGCGACTGGGACTGAGAGCCGGTGGCGGCGTTACGAGGGTCTTTTACATAATCTCGCGATAATAGGCAAGGGACCCGGAAATGTGGGCTCAGCTGGGTGACGGCTGGGAAGTTTCAGCCACGGCTAGTGCCGCTCTCGAGTCCTACCTAAAAAAGACATTTAGGGGCCGCAGCGGTGGCGCAAGCGGTAGGGCGTTTGCCTTGCACGCGGCTTAACCTAGGACGGACCGTGGTTCGATCTCCCAGCGTCCCATTGGGTGCCCCCAAGCCAGGAGCGACTTCTGAGCGCATAGCCGGGAGTAATCCAAAAAATAAAATAAAATAAAATAAAAACAGACATTCTAGGAGCCGAAGAGATAGCATGGAGGTAGGGCGTTTGCTTTGTATGCAGAAGGACGGTGCTTCGAATCCCAGCATCCCATCTGGTACCCCGAGCCTGCCAGGTGCAATTTCTGAGCGTAGAGCCAGGAGTGACCCCTGAGCGCTGCAGGGTGTGATCCAAAACAACAGCAACAACAACAAAAGACATTTTGGGGGGGGGGGGTTTGGGCCACACCCGGTTGACGCTCAGGGGTTACTCCTGGCTATGTGCTCAGAAATCGCCCCTGGCTTGGGGGGGACCATATGGGACGCCGGGGGATCGAACCACGGTCCTTCCTTGGCTAGGAACCTTGGCTAGGTCCTTCCTTGGCTAGCGCTTGCAAGGCAGACACCTTACCTCCAGCGCCACCTACCCGGCCCCAACAAAAGACATTTTAAGCTAAAACTCGTTGCTCTGGGCCCGGGAGCAAAAGGAGCAGTGAGTGACTGACCTCTCCTGGGCAGAGAGAGAAACGAACTCAGGGCGTCTCAAGTCCTCCTTCAACCTCGAAACTCCTCCCTTGCAAAAGCAAGCCAGAGCCCTGGGAGGTCGCATGAAGCTACCGCGCAGAGCAACTTGCGCGCTCCCCGTCCCAGCAAGGCTTTGCACGGAGCAGGATGTGCCGGACACCGAGGCGCTCCCACCACGCAGCAAGGGGCTCGGTGGTCGTGTTCATGACAGCCATCCTCCGGCCTAGCAGCAAGCAGAGTGGCAACACCGGGGAATCTGGTGCCGCGCTGTTTCCCTGCGGCTGGAGGGCTCGCCCACGCCATTCTTCCTAGGTTGCTGGGAGGTGGCTGAATAGACGTGGTAGCTCCTAGGCCGCCCCAGGTGAGCCCCAGGTGAGTCAGCGCTGGGGCAACACCACGAGCTCCTTGGGTTGAGTTTTGATTCCCCCAAGCATCCCAAACATCCTAAGCATCCGGGCCAGGCACTGAGTGAGTGTTTACAAGCACCAGGTTTACTCATTTCCTCCCATCCTACGTGCAAGGTTACGCCCCCAACGCCGTCCTTCCTGCGGGCCGCCGTTCCCCGCCTCTCCGACTCCAGGAGCATATATGCCACCCGCTGAGCCCGGAGCTGACCCAGAGCCTTCGAGCGGCCCCTTGGAAAGATTTGGCGCCCTAAGAGGCCGAAAGCAGCGCAGGCCACTTCTCGCGAGACTCGCCTCGTTCTCGCGATGTTTGGCGGGGTCAAGGACGGCCATCTTGGAGGCGGCGCGGCGGCGGCGGCGGCGGCCGGTTGCCCCGGCGACGTCGGGTATCCTGTGCTTGCGGGGGTCCTGCCCGGGGGCGGCCCGGCGGGGGCCATGTGGCGGCTCCGGTGCAAAGCCAAGGACGGCACCCACGTCCTGCAGGGGCTGTCCAGCCGCACGCCGGTGCGGGAGCTGCAGGGCCAGATCGCCGCCGTCACCGGCATCGCCCCGCGCGGCCAGCGCATCCTCGCAGGGTTCCCGCCCGAGTGCCTGGACCTCAGCGACGGAGACATCACGCTGGGGGACCTGCCCTTGCAGTCGGGTGAGGCGCCCGGGGCGTCCTTAGGGACTCGGGCAGGCAGGTGGGGACACCCCCAGGGGACCCCATCACACAGACGGCAGGTGATCGAGGTTTGGGGAGTCTTGGCCTGCCTGACCTGGGCCGCCTCGCATCCTTTGTCACCTTAAGAACTAAATGCCCTATTTTACTTTACTTTGTTTTTCTTATTTTCTTTCTTGCCTTTTTTTTTTTTAAAAAAAAATCTATTAGAGGCCCTTTTCAGATCGAAGAGCAGCTCTTAATTTCTGTCCAATAATCATAGGACTTGAGGAGCAAATTTGACACTTCAAAACCACCCCCACTTCCGCCCCAGCCACTTGCTTCTTCTAGGCTATTATGATCGTGGAGCAGGGCATCCTTCGGAGAAGAGAAGCCCCTAGAGGGTCTCTACCCGTGGTGGAAAGAGCCTAAGGAAAGCCCCGTCAGCACAGCAAGTGGAAGGAATAATTGGCCTCCTCCTGCTCTATCTCTGTGCTGCTCCATGTTCTGTTCCTACTTGATCAAGACTCAGTAAAATAATGAGTGTCAAGAGGAATTTTGATTCTTGGGCATTCGTCTCCTTTAATAGCTCAGTCTAGCCTCCTCTCTTACTTCTGTTTAGTATTTTACAGAATGGGCTACTGATCCCAGTGTTAGAATCCATGGAAGCCCACCGCCTCAAATAAAGACTCCAAATTCAGCAGGAATGCAAACAGCCAAAGCAGGTTTATTCTAGCTTAGCTGGGCTTCTGGACAGAGTCCAGAGAGCCCCGATCAAGGAAACAGGGGAACTTTTATAGTTCAGAAAGGGATGTAGGAGGGAGTACAGCATCTGGTACACAAGTTTTCCAATGCGTCATAGTGTTGGGCCACTCAACTTGTTGAAGATGTTGTGGTGATGGTACCTCATGTCACGGGCTTGGGTCACATATCTTGTTGAAAGTCTTGTGGTGGTCAGCACCTCCTGTCCTTGAAGGCATCCTGTGTACACTTAACAGGGGTTACAATCCCCCCGAGGGGGTTGAGGTTATGGGGATTTAATCTTTGTTTAAACCGGCAAGGACAGGTTCTGCTTTTAACATGCATAGCAGAAGCAATTAACAAAAGTAGTTTGTCTGTTTTCCCAAGCTTATCCTTCTTAGGCTTCACACTCCCCCTGTTTTTGGTTTATACTGAGGAATCTTCCTCAGGTACTACTTGATATTGTTGCCTTAATACTAACAGTTGCACAGTACTTACACGGTCCTTGACATAGGCAATAACCTTATTCAGGGCCCAGGGGTGGTTGTTAAGGAAGTCTTTTCAGCTAGGAGTGGAAAAATTACACTTTACTAGGGCTTGGGCTTGTCTTCATGGACTTAGGGGGAGAATCTTTGTCCTTATGCCAGTTCCACCATTGCAGATCTGGATTTTTTATTCTTAACAGGGGACATGCTGATTGTTGAAGAAGACCAAACCAGGACCCGAACTTCGCCCACTTTTACAAAACATGGTGCTCCTAGCCTCGGGAGGGAAACACTGCCTGTGCTTGCCAGGATCTCCGTTCCAGCCGACAACTCTTGCCTCTTCACTAGTGTGTACTATGTCGTTGAAGGAGGGGTCTTGAATCCAGCATGTGCTCCAGAGATGAGACGCCTCATAGCACAAATTGTAGCAAGTGATCCAGGCTTCTATAGTGAGGCAATTCTGGGCAAAACAAACCAAGAATACTGTGACTGGATCAGGAGGGATGATACTTGGGGAGGAGCAATTGAGATATCCATTTTGTCTAAATTTTACCAGTGTGAAATATGCGTAGTAGATACACAGACCGTCAGGATTGATCGATTTGGGGAAGATGCAGGGTATTCCAAGAGAGTCCTGCTTATTTACGATGGTATTCACTATGACCCACTTCAGCGTAACTTCCCTGACCCAGACACCCCTCCTCTGACCATTTTCTCCACTAACGACGATATTGTTCTAGTACAAGCACTGGAGTTAGCAGATGAAGCTAGAAGAAAGAGACAGTTTACTGACATGAACCGCTTTACCTTGCGATGCATGGTATGTCAGAAGGGATTAACTGGACAAGCAGAAGCCAGGGACCATGCCAAGGAGACAGGCCACACCAGTTTTGGGGAAGTGTGACCTCTGCCTTCCAAGGGTTGAAGCCTACCTCAGACCCAGAACCCGGAAGACTGGGTTCTCAATAAGCTACTTGTATTCCTAAAGAACAAAAGGACAGAATGCTTGAACCAACCTTAAAACTTACACCACTAAGACACTGGCATTCCTTGTTAAGATTAAAAATGAGTGTGCAAGTTTACAGATGTGTCTACAGTGGTAATACGTGCCCGCTATCTGCTGGGGTGAAAGACAATAGGTGGTGCTCTCTGACCCTGGACTGAAGAGTGTGTGGTAGTGTTAGAAACTAGCAGCTGGCAGCATTCACTGTAGAAGAAAATAGGTTCGTGTGGTGGGTAATGTGGACAACCTCATGTGAAGCCACTGGACGTGAATGGCAGTGTCTCCAGTCATTGGGTCTTTTTAAAAACTCCCGAGTTAAAACATTCTAAATTATGAATTGATTCCTCAAATGAAGATACTGAGAGTTGTCAAAACTGATTTCAGATTGCCACTCGGTAGACTTTGTAATGTATAGTTGCGAAACAGATTTTACAGGGATGACTATTCCTTGGGGGAAAAGGAATTGAAACATAGCTCATAGTGCCTGACTTAGGATTTCTCATATATTAAAGCAGAGTATATGAGGGGAAATGTGCCTAAGCAGCTTACTGAAGTTTTAGAAGAATGTTGGCCTCATGTATTCATGTCACTCCAGTCTTTTCTCATATTTGGATAAAATTCTAGAAGTTATGCAGGGTATTTTTAAAAATTGAGGTTCCCTAAATTTTGCTTGATTTTTTTTTTTTTTTTTGCTTTTTAGATTTGCATGGGAGGATCATTTTTCCGCTTTTTGTTAAGAATAGTTGTACCTCCTAAAAAAAATAATTCTCTAAATCAGAAATGTCTTTGCTTTGATTTAGGTTTTGTAAAATTCACCTAACAGGTTTGTTTCCACAATACTTTTGTCATTTTAGTCGTCACTCTTACTCTTCTGCAAATTAGCACTTTGCTTAGCCATGATCATGTTTCTCTTGAAGAGTTTAAATAATTAGGATAATGAAGTTGAGTGAATTAGCTTCACTCAAGTTTCCAAAATAGGAGATTTTTAATCCTTGCCTTATTGCGCTTTCTCAGAATTCGGCTTCTTCTTGATAAGTAGATGCTTAGCCATTTGCTGGGTGAGCTGTGCCACAGGCACACCCTCTTGAGAGTCACTTCACTGAGATCTTCCAGATAGAAGTTTTCTACCTCTTAATTCTTCTGAAGATCAGGGATGCTAAATTTTTAATTTGTCATATATCATCTCATAATGTGAAGAGTCTTAATATCATGAAGTTTTATTATGTTCTCATTTTTGTTCAATATCTCACCTAGGAAACCAATGGTATACTTTTAAAGCATATCTTGGTGGGTGTTTTTAATTTAATGTTTTTGTCTTTTGGGCCACACCCAACTGTTCAGGGGTTACTCCTGGCTCTGTACTCAGGAATCTCCTGGCAGGTTCAGGGGGTTGAACCTGGGTTGACTTGCATGCAAGGTAAGCACCTTGCCCTGCTGTATTCTGGCCATTGGCAGGTATTTAAAATTGATTCGTGAAGACTTATTAAAAAAATAAATCAAGGAACTTGTAAACAGTTCCTTTACAAAAAGGGGAAGATACCCATAATGACAACTCTTAAGTGTGCTTGAAATTATTAGATGGCGTTTGTTCGGTACTTTTTGCGTGAATAGCTGTTTTAGGCATTCTGATCAGTGTAACTTTAAGGAGTTCGATTTTCTATGTTCTGAGCCTTAAAAATAGCCCTGAGTTCAGTTGGCAGTACTCATGTTTGGCAATCATGGTATGTATAAGTGAATATGATTGAAAAATCTTTGTACCTATACGTTATATAGTCTAAGTGGTTTATGTATATTTTCCTCAGCAAATAGTACATTTCAAATTAGGAGTTTGGAGTATACCACTGGGTAACATCCAACAAGTTGAACTTATGCATTGTTTCTATAAAGCTTTCCCTTTTGGGGGTTACTTGAGCTAAACATGGTATTTACTTATTGAAATATTTTTAAATGTTTGTTCATGCAACATACATTGAGTCATTCATTTATAATGTGCCAGGCATGTTTTGATTTATTTCCCAACATAAATTCTAGTTACTTTAAAGTTGAGTATGTTTCATTTATATTAGATTACCGTATTTTTCATTCCATAAGACACACCTCCCCCTCCCAACAAATGAGGGGAAATGTCTGCATCTTATGGAGCGAATGCCTCCTGGAGCTGAAGCCTGAGTGCAGGAGAGGAAAACATAAATATAATAACCACATGACTTCTGCAGTGTTACGCCCCCTTTATTGCGCAGACATACTGCGTAGTATAAGCAATCAGGTTAATGCACTTTCACCATCACATATAGAGCTTTCATTCAAGACTATTTGATAGCTGCTGTACTTTTTTTTTCTATTAACAAAAAGTATTTAAAAATTGTTTTTTGAGGCAGGTGTTATAGTACCACACGGTAGTGCATTTGCCGTTCACACGGCTAACCGAGGATGGATCCGTTTCAATTCTCAGCATCCCATATGGTCCTCCGAGCCTGCAGGAGCAATTTCTGAGTGCAGAGCCAGGAGTAACCCTGAGCACCACCAGGTGTAATCCAAAAGCAAAAAAAACTTTTTTTGTTTTTGTTTGTTTGTTTTGGTTTTGGTTTTTAGGTCACACCCCGCAGCACTCTGGGGTTACTCCTGGTTCTATGCTCATAAATTGTTTCTGGCAGGCTCAGTGGACCATATAGTATGCCAGGATTCGAACCACTGCCCTTCTGCATGCAAGGCAAGTGCCCTACCTCCATGCTGTCTCTCCGGCCCTTTATTTTCTGATGTTAAAAAAAAAAAAGTTAGGTAAATGTGTTTAACCAGCTGTGGACAAGTGTATTTTGCCTCACAGGCTAGTTGTTCCCAGCCACCATCTCCTGAGTGTCTCACATTATACCATTTGCTTTTGAATGTTTTTTTTTCTTGTTTTCCTCATCTAAAAACTATGTGCGTCTTATGGTCAGGTGTGTCTTATAGAGTGAAATATACGGTGAGTTTAACAAATGGGAAAAAACTAGAACAAGATTTATCACTTGTTTTTGATGGCATATTTAAGCTGATACTTTCATGATGAATTTGAAATATTTATTTATGGGTTCTTTTTTTAATTATATGTTTCCCATTGCCTAGGTTGTCCAGATGCCAATTGATCACTGATACTTTCAAATCACTCTAATGTCTTTTTTAAATGATCAGCTACTGATATTCAACACTAATACTTTAAATCATATATGATTATGGAAAATGGAAGATGAAGCTCTATTTGCAGACATTTGATTAATAAGGAATTAAAAAATCTGAGTTTGTGCTCATTCTAAACTCAAGTTTGTAGTCCGACAGAATGTAGGGACTTTTTCTTTTTTTGTGTGTGTGGTTTTTGGGTCACACCCGGCAGTGCTCAGGGATTATTCCTGGCTCCAGGCTCAGAAATTGCTCCTGGCAGGCACTTGGGACCCCGGATTCGAACCGATGACCTCCTGCATGAAAGGCAAACGCCTTACCTCCATGCTATCTTTCTGGGCCCATAGGGACTTTTTAAATTGCTCATATTGAATTCACAAATTCTAATTTTAAGAGCATTGAAAATCTATGGGGTTAGGACTTACCGTGAGAATAAAAAAAAATGTTAGAATTGTTCTTTTTTTTTTTTTTTTTTTTTTTTTTTTTTTTTTTTTTTTGGTTTTTGGTTTTTGGGCCACACCTGGCGGTGCTCAGGGGTTACTCCTGGCAGGCACAGGGGACCATATGGGACACCGGGATTCGAACCAACCACCTTTGGTCCTGTTAGAATTGTTCTTGAAGAGAATGAAACAATTCCATTTTTGTCCACCATGCAAGTAATTTGTTTAAGTATAGATTGTGCTTTTCTCTTCCCCCCTTCCTCCTCCCCCTGCTTCTTTTGATTTATGGACAAGGTAAAGGGCTTCAGATATGCACTTGTAGAAGAGAATTTTAGAAGTTAATAATCAGAATTCTAAGGAATTTTGTTACCTCGTGACTGGTGCATCTCCTGTTAATGGGTCATGACTAACTTCCTATTTCCTGTGAGCAAAAAATGGGCCCATTCTATTGGGTACCCTTGGAAGTTAGACATCTGATGAGCTTGACCCTGTTGGCAAAAGTTGACAGTCACATCATTTGATTATTCCTCGAAGCTCTAGACTCGAGAACTATGTTCAGGAGCAAATGAGCCTCTGCCTGTGATTGACATGCTTGTTGGAATTAAAACCCTTTTGTGTATGTGTTCTGATATGTGATTGCAAGTTGCCCTCGGTCAACTGAGTTTTTCTGTGTCCTTAGTGAGAACTTCAGAATGGGAAGTATGACAGAATGATCTTTTTAATAAATCAAGTTGCCTTCCTCGATTTTCATGTTAAAAATCATGTTACTTCATGTGTTGAGACACAGTATTAATTGCAGCACTTTAAAATGAGATAAAAGTTTACATGTATGCCCTCCCCGGGAACCTTGTTACAGACTGAAAATATATGAAAATGGAATTTCTTGAGCCACTAATGATGTGTTCTTAATCATTTGCCCATCAGTGTATTGTATCTAGTGGCACAGTGTGCTTATATTTTGGTAAGGATGAGTTCAGCTTCAATTACTACCAGAAGCATTCTTTTGTGTTCAAAATGCTCCTAGTATTTTCCTCTAGTGTCATTGTTTTTATCATTCACCATGCAGTACAGTATTTAAATTTATTCCTGCAGCCCTGAGATGATTCTTAATTAACACTTTTGAAAGCTGAAAGCTTTCATGCTCTCAATCAACTTCTAGGCAAACTTTAAGGAGATGAAGTTTGAATCATGCTTTAACTGGGTCATCTATAAGCAGCGCCATTTTTAGGTCTAAATTGATCTGAATGAGCATGTTTATTAAACTGTCTTATTAAGTGTTTTCCACTAACAATTATATTGTGTTAGCATATTTCATCCAACTTCAAAATAACTTAAAAGTTTCCCCAAATGTGAACAGTTTGTTTTTATTTTTTTGTTTCTATTTTTTCTTCTGGCATATTTGATTTTGAAGGAGTGGTTACATTGGTGCTAGTCTAGGCCTTAGTGTGTCTGAATTTAAGCATGCTGCTTTTACTAGAAAAGGAGAGAACTAGAGGAATTAAATCCAACTGGATGTGTTTCTCCTCATGGCTGGAGCTTGTCCCAGGTAATGACTTTGTTGTAACTCACCTCCCCTATTCCTTGACACAATATAGAGGACTGTGGGTGAGAAACTTGCAATTTGAGTATGAAATCACGATTTCATTTCACTTACATTGCCTGATGCTTTTTTATACCTTGTTTTTTAATATATACCTTCTTTTAGGAGCTGATAAATTAACTAGGATATAATTCAGTAGAAGGGTAGCTTAGAAAAAAATGTAGAATTTCTACTACAATTACATGAGCCTGACTTTATAAGTGGATGTCCAGGGTGTTGAGTTAGTTGTCCTCAAATGACTTCCAAGGACTGGTGCATCTTATTCCTGTCAGTTTTCTTCTTCTATGTGCCATTCAGAACTGGAGCTGTTTACAGGAAATAGAATTTCTTTAGCACAAGGTAGCTTGTTTTAATTAAGGAAGTATTACATTCAGCTAAAGTACACAGTGACTGTCTAGCTTGTCAGCACTGCAGAAAGACACTTCCTTTGTTTCCTGTGCTAATGCCGTAGAGTTGGAGATTCCTGAAGAAGGAAACCACAAAAATGAAAAACATTAAACCTCTAGTATGTGACTTGAAAAAGTCTTAGGAAACAAGAAGAACAAAGTTCTGTTTTAGTTGGTAAAGCAAAATAACTATTGAAGACAAAGTGTTTTGTAACAGTGGGTTTTTGTTTGTCAGCATTTTTCGAAGTTGATGCACTGCTCTTCCCTAGGAGATAACTGATTTTATTTTGTACAGCTCTAATGTGCTTTTGCCATTGTCGCTAAGAACTGTTGGTTTTATTTATGGAATACATACATCTGTGGTTTAAGAATTGAAATGTTGTATGAAGTGACTTGAAGGAATAAATGAAATAAAAATATTATTGTCTGAGCATATTTTGGCTGAAGGCCAGGAAACACATACTCCACTCATTACCATGAACAAAACTAATAGACCATGTCCCAACTTGTATGCCACCCTTACTCTGTCAGTGGAATCCTGGTAACTGACAAAAAGAAACTTTTTAACATTTTTAACAGAGTGCTTTGGAAACTTCCCTATTTTCACTCCATATATTCTTTTTTTTTTTCTTTTTTTGATTTATGGTTTTGGGGCCACACCCGGTGATGCTCAGGGGTTACTCCTGGCTATGCGCTCAGAAGTCGCTCCTGGCTTGGGGGACCATATGGGACACTGGGGGATTGAACCACAGTCCGTCCGAGGCTAGCGCTGGCAAGGCAGACACCTTACCTCTAGCGCCACTGCCCGGTCCCTCACTCCATATATTCTGGTATGCATTCAGCTACTGAAATTTATCTGTTACTTGACAAATTGTTAGAGTGACAGGGCTGAAAATACTTTCATTTTAATAGATGGCAAAGTGTGAACTTAGAAATTTTAATCTTTGACAATACCAGCACTTGAATATTGTAAACAATACTGGGTTTGTTCAAATTGGTCATGATTCAGGCTTTAAGTTAGTTGAATTTGGTCTAGAAGTAATACAGTAGTTAAGGTATATGTATATGCATATGGTCCGCCCTGATTTGATCCTCTACTGCCAGGAACCAACTTCAAGCAGTGCCAGGTGTGACCATACCCCCGAAATAAATTGAAATGCTACTTCCTCTCATCAAAAGCTTAAAAATGGAAATGGAACCTTAGCGTGAGCTCAGACTCCATTTGTAGAAAATCTGCCTTTGACCCAAAAACCAAAAGAAAGAAAGAAAGAAAGAAAGAAGAAAGAAGGAAGAAAGAAAGATAAGAAAGAAAGGAAAGAAAGAAAGAAAGAAAAGAAAGAAAGAAAGAAAGAGAGAGAAAAAGAAAGGAAGGAGGGAAGAAGGAAGGAAGGAAGGAAGGAAGGAAGGAAGGAAGGAAGGAGAAGGAAGGAGGAAGGAAGAAGAAAGAAAGAAAGAAGAGAAAGAAAGAAGAAAGAAAGAAAGAAGAAAGAAAGAAAGAAGAAAGAAAGAAAGAAAGAAAGAAAGAAGAAAAAGAAAGAAAGAAGAAAGAAAGAAAGAAAGAAAGAAAGAAAGAAAGAAAGAAAGAAAGAAAGAAAGAAAGAAAGAAAGAAAGAAAGAAAGAAAGAAAGAAAGAAAGAAAGAAAATCTGCCTTTGGAGGATGAGCACAAATCCAGTAAAAATCCATAAGAGTAAGTTAAGGGGGTGGGAGATAAAGAGGTAGTATAGTGAATAAAGCTCTGCTCCAGGATTATTTCAATGGACCTCTGTGGTATATGTAATGCCAGGTATTGAACCTGGGTCAGCTGTGTGCAAGACAAGCTTTTCCTGCATATCATCTTCCGGCCTCATAGGTATGTTCTTGACATCACAAAGATAAAAACCACTAAGAACAGTCCTGATAAACCAATGATGTTTACTTCTAAGGGCAATATTGCAGCTTAATAGTGTATCAAACAAAAGGAAAAGGAATTGCTAAACTTGGCCAGTAGCTCCTATAAATACAGTGTTAGAGTTGTGCCTTACGCTTACAATCCATGTGAGTTTGGGGAATTGAGCTTCACACCAGATATGTGAGTATTGCTTAGCACCCACTTCCAAAATCCCAGTGCCTTCCAGTGACCAGGTTGACCTCTCATCCTATCCTTCCCCTGCTTCTCTCTTCCTCTGGGAACCTTTCCAGCTCTCCTCACATCTCAGTCTATTTTGGGCCTGGGATTTGGCCAGGTTATTAACTTTAGTCGTTTACATTCCACCTCTGAGTAGAACTGTCTGTCCTAAGTACCTGTTTCACTGAATACAACCTACCTAGTGACACCCATTTGTCCCATGTGTGATTTCATCTTTTGGGTGGTTGAATCATCTCCCAAGGTGTAGACAGACTCCACGTTTTATCCCTAAAATGTGGTTTGGTTCTTTTTTGGTAGGAGTCATGCTGCTGTGAAGATGGGCACACACAAGACCTTTCCAGTCATGTCTTCATATGCTTTGAAAAATGTCCAGGAACGGGGTCCCTGGCTCCCATGGAATTTGTATTTTCAACTGCTGCTTTGTTTTTGGAGGCTACACCAGGAGATGCTTATTTGCCCCTCCCAGCTCCATGTTCAGGGTGTACCCAGCAATGCTGTGAGTCAAACTGGCTCACACGTTTCAGACACTGGAGCTAGCTCCCTGGCCATCCTCCTTAGCTCTTTTTTTGTTGTTTTGATTTGTATTTTTGGTGGGGGGGGGGGGCTCACACCCAGCAGAGCTCAGGGGTTACTCCTGGCTCTTCACTCAGAAATCACTTCTGGCAGGCTCGGGGAACCAAGTGGAATACCGGGATTCGAACCACTGTCCTTCTGCATGGAAAGCAAACGCCTTACCTCCATGCTATCTCTCCATCCCCTCTCCTTAGCTCTTTAAGAAGAATCCATATAGGTTTCCACGAGGCCATGGAAGTTGCATTCCCACCATTGGTGTGTATGTCTTTATGTTGTTTGCTTTTTGCTTTTTGTTTTCGGGCCACGCAAAAAGGGATTACTCCTGGCAGGCTTAAGGGACGATGATCTGGGATGCCGGGGATCGAACCCAAGTCAGCTAAGTACAAAGCATTTGCCTTTCCTACTGTGCTATTGCTCTGGCCCCTTGTGTATGTCCTAAAGTCCATTGACATCTTCAATAGATCAGACTCCAGTAGTGCCACTCCTTTCCAGAATATCTAAGCCGCTGCCATTCAGGACAGGGACCTTTGGAAAGAGAAAATGGTTTCATTTCCTTCCAAGTTCAATGAGAGGAGAAGGTGACTGGTATGGTAGGAACATTTCAGCTTGACGCTCCTCTCATCTCCGATGCCACCGTAGGTATTGCAGAGTCCACATGCTAGGATTCTGTGCTGCCAGGAAATACCTCGAGGACAGAAGTGATTCCAAAAGGCTAGAAAAGCAAGTATCAGAATTGGGCAGGGTGGGCTTCAGAACTCAGATTCCTTAGCTGGAGAAGGCAGATGCAAGTACAATGCGAGGGTTCGCACAGACACGAAAGAACTGCAGCCCAGAAGACATTTTATGACAATTTTCTAAAACAATAACCTTTGCCTCTAACTCTCCCTTCTTCCAGCCCCTTGTCCTCAGCCCTCCTTTTTCCTATGATCTTCTGATTGGGTTCACCAGTGCAAGTGGGGCAGGGCATTGGCTTGGCTTGGCTCGGCCCCTCCCACCAGGAGCAACAGCTGGAATGAGAAACAGGGAGGAGTTAAGGTTTGGCTGGGGGCGGAGGCAGGGAGGGGTGAAACCTTTACCTGAAAGTCAGGTAAGTCAGGAGTAGACCAGCCGCCAGGAAAGGGCTTATTTTCCTCTCTGTAGCCCCTCAACGAGAGGTGAGTTCATCACTACCCCTATTGCTTATTCTGCAACTGTGTGTGGGTGAATGTGGTTGGGTGGGTGTCTGTGGGTGAGTGTGTGTGTATGTGTCCCCAACTTGTGTGGGAGACCCCTCTACACCTCAAGTTTTTCTGTCCTTTCCTGTCCAACCTGAGGGCAAGGCAGGTAGGACATTTCATGAGACTGGAGTGTCTTTATGAAGACCTGAACTAGGGTGCGGCTTTGTCCATCTGAATAAGAAAAATTGGGTTTGTGTTGGACATATCCATTCTGAGCACTTGGCATTGGGCGGTGCTTTTAAAGAGGATAGAGGAGTAGAACCAGTGGCTGTGAGCCTGGTCAGGGGAGAGAAGCTCTTGGGCCCCTGAAGGCCTGTCAGGAAAGTCTCAGGCTTTATCCAGGGTCCCACTGTGAGGCTGCTGTGATGACATCAACACTTTCAAATACTATTGAGGGGATATGAGGTTTGGAGTCACTGGGAAAACAGTCACTTAAACAACCAATTCAATTGACAATAGACAATGTAAACGCAAAGCCTAGTTTGTAGGGTTCAAAAAGCTGATTTCCCAGTACTGCCTGTCCCTCGGCTTAGAGACTGATACCCAGAAAGCTACGTGGCTGTGCTGGGCAGCACAATGGGGGGGGAGGGGAAAGCAATGTGCTTCTCACATGCAGCTCACAGACAGGGAGAAGGCCACCAAAGGGGTTCTACTGTGTTTCTTCAGGTGTCTTTGTGGGCAGTGTGTATCAGGGTTTCCTACACAAGGAAGCACCCATTGATGTTATCAAAGTGGGGTGGGGGTGGCCACAGAGGTCCTTTGAGGTGCAGGGCACAGGCTTTGCATGCTCGCTGGTGTGGTTGGGAATGACCCCTGAACACCACTTGGAGTAGCACCCAAACAGAGTCAGCAGAGCAGTAGTCAGCTTTGTACTGCACCTGGGGAGAGTGCTCTGGTCCCTATGTGGCCTGAATGACTCCCTGCTGCAGGAAGGAAGAAGATGAGATGAGCCGGCTTGCTGACACCCAGGGACTGGAACCTGGTGCTGACCAAGCCTCTGGGGATCCCATCTCCAGCACCTGGGCCTTTGGCATCAGCTGGGCCTGCAGAGGGTACCCAGTTTCCTCTCCCTGTGGCCACTGCCAGCAAGAGGTGCTAATAGTGCCAAGTGTTCCCAGTCTCCCGGGTGCCTTCTAGCATCTTCTCCAGTCACATTTCTGAGTACTTCATCTAAGAGAACTTCTAGGGGACCTTTGCCTGCAGGGTGCAGACTCTGAGAGGAGAGTCACGGGCCATGTGTCTGCTGAGGGTTAGCTGGGCCAAGCCTCGGGGCTGGAGTCTGTACCCACCAGCCCCTCCTGCTCATGCCTCCTTGTGTTTGCTCTCTGTCGGAGCCTGCTGGTGTGAGTGCAGTAGTTAATGTTTAATGTCTTTGCTCAGGCAGCCCTGACCACACTATTTCCTCAAGCTTCCAATGAGGTCAAGGGTTAAGAGATACCAAACTCTCTCTCCCCTTGAGTGTTATTCTCAGACATTTTATTAGGCAGGAAAACCTCGGGCTTTAGGGTTGCCAGAAATATTCCCCAAGATTCAAGTTTGTAAAGTTGACAAAAAGAAATATGCAAGTGGGGACTGGAGTGATAGTACAGCAGGGAGGGTGTTTGCCTTGAACGCAGCTAATCCAGGTGTGATCCCTGGCATCCTATATGATTTCCCAAGCCTGCCAAAAGTGATTCTGCCTGAGCGCAGAGCCAGAGTAACCCCAGAATAGCTGGGTGTGGCCCAAAAAGAAAAAAAAAAAGAAATATGCAGGTCAGGTCAAGCTGGTAAGAGGAGTAGTTGGAGAGACTCACCATACTTGAGGCTCTGGGGAAAAATACAGGTATGGTGTAGTGCCAGATGGGGCACCAGGCCCTGGAATTCACTCAGTTCAGTTCTATGGTACAGAGACCATGTTGCATCTGGACCACTATCTTTAGTTTCTTTGGAGTTCTCTCTCCCCCAGATTTGGTTGACATTGGGACCATGGTGTGACTAGAACAGCATGTTCAAGTGTGCAGTGGAAAGGGAAGAGTGATCTTAGGCTTGGTGTTCAGTGGAGGAAGGGATCCCTGCCTTCTCAGGCTCAGGGCTTCCTCCTGCATAAGGCATATTCTCAGCTGCCCTCTGCATGGTTGCCTAGGAAGACCTGGGCTCCATCCCTGCTCACTTTCCAAGGCAAGATGGCAGAAAGAATTACTTCCCCGAGTGTACAGAAGAGACAGTTCCTCCTGCCTACTTGCATCTGAGCCAGCCATGCCTGAATAAGCCTGGGAAGGTGGCACATTGCTCAGTCTCTTCTAGGCACTCTTGCCCAGAGGAGGGCGGTGCACTGTGCAGTGGGCAGTGGCCTGGACAAAACAAGGGGAACTACTTCCTCTGGAAAGTAGAGACATCACCTGCTCACCCGTTCACAGAAATTATTAGACTAATTGTACTGAGTCGCCTTTCATATCAAGTGCTGGTTTCATAGATAAGAAAACTAGCCAGAATCTGGACCCTTGGGTCTGTTGCCTTCCTGGAACAAAGCCTTTATGCTACATAGCTCTGAAGGCTCTGTGTCTATTTGGTGCTCACAATGTTAATTTGACTGCAAGCATTGCCCAGATCCCATAGAACCATCTAATCTCTGGGAAGCAAAATACTTAAGAAAGAGATTATGTAAATAATCTAGAGAAGAAGCTAGAAATAAGAATAGGATCAGATCAAACTCACACAGCCCATGTTCATGCTTTAAGATCCACACCTCCCCTTTGGTAAATCCCAGTTCAGTCCTCTGTGCCATATACTCCCCCAGGTCTCCAAGAACCTCTAGGGAGTCTAAGTCACCTCCTGCCTTTCAGAGTGGGAACAGTACTATATCCTGGGATCATTGCATTTAACCACCTGTTGGCTTGGCCAAGAATCACAGGTTGGATTCCCAAACATCCTGAGACCCTTTTGAGAGACCTCAAGTGATAAGGATAGATTTAGGAAAAAGGAATATACCGTATTTGCCGGCGTATAAGACAACTTTTGAAACGAAATAAAGTCAACCGAAAATCGAGAGTCGTCTTATATGCCAAGTATATCCCGAAAAACGTTTCGATATGTCGCTAAACAAAAATTGTCTGGAAACAAATTTTTCAACTCGATCCTGCACCAATCACGGCAAGGCTGCTCAGACCACCTCTCTAACTCAGCCAATCCAAGCAGGCATTTATGCATTCAAATTATACAATGTTCTGTACCCGAATCCACACTGTAAAAAGTGTGCTCAGCTTGGCCAGAGTCGGAGAGGAAGTCTATTACAGTATAACCTTTGAACCTTTGCTTGTTGTGATTGGCTCACTGTGGTACATACAGTTGCAGCACAGGAACGTTCTGTCTTATACAGCGAATGTAGGCCTAAACCTATGTTTTAGCTGTAAAATTAGGGGGTCATCTTATACACTGGAAAATATGGTATCATCCAGCAGCTCATGTCAGTGAGCTGGTTGACAGCATTTTCTGAGCATAGATTTGTGAGTAGGTTAGGAGATGAATGCCCAGGGCTGCAATGTTCGTACAACTGAGAGTGCAGGGTGGGGTGTGCATGGAAATACTCATGCACTTGGCAGTCCTTCATGGAGCATAGAGCTGAGATTGAAGACAGGCCCCATCATGCTTCTGAGCCTTTGGGGCACATAGTTTTCTGAATGTAAGAACTTGGGTCTGGACCTGGTGTTGGTTTGTCAGTGATGTCTCTGTCTCCCAAATGCTCTGGAACTCCATAAAACACATGTGTCTGGTTCCCAGGAACTGAATGTTTCTCCTCAGTGATCAGTTCCTTTCTCCCTGCCCCCTTGAGAGCGACTTCCAGCAGGGGGGACCTTGTCCTTACTTAATCTATAGGGCTGGCAGACCAACACCCATTAAAACTCAAACTTGGCACAGTGGCAATTATTGGTAGAAGAAGACAGGACACCCTGCCCTGAAATTAAAGTCCCAGGCTTTAATTATCTTGGGCTCTCTAAAGTATTTTACCTAAAATTCTGACAGGGAAAACAGTATGAAGTATAGGCTGTTGGAGGGCTTCTCGAGTCTCAGCTAAGACCAATTGCCTTCTCATTCTCGCTTTCCCTTCCTTTCTGTTTGACCTCATTTTGGTCTTCTAACCCAAGCTCTTTCTCAAGTTAATTCATCCTGGTGTCTGGAAGGGGGAGAGTCTCCCACAAACAGACCACAAGCAGTCCTTGGGATCCCCCTTGCAGCTCCCTTGGGCACAGTAAAGAGGAGGTTGTGTGCCCCCAGGAATGAGAGAAAGGACAACTGTGTTCCTTCATGACATATCAGGGAACCTCCTTAGGAAGCACCAGGATGAAGTGATGGCATCCAATATTGTAGGTGCCTACACATGGTCAGGCCAGGCAGGTGGTGGTGAGAACTCTGCTCCTTGGGCCATAACTGAAGCTGACAGGTGCCCCTGCACAAGGAAGGCTTCACCTGGAACGTCCCCTAGTTCCCCCCAGTGGTCCTCAAACTATGGCCCATGGGCCACATATTGTATTTGCATCTGTTTTGTTTCTTCATTGCAAAATAAGATATATGCAGTGTGCATAAGAATTCGTTCATGGGGCCGGAGAGATAGCATGGAGGTAAGGCGTTTGCCTTTCATGCAGGAGGTCATCGGTTCGAATCCCGGCGCCCCATATGGTCCCCTGTGCCTGCCAGGAGCAATTTCTGAGCCTGGAGCCAGGAATAACCCCTGAGCACTGCCAGGTGTGACCCAAAAACCAAAAAAAAAAAAAAAAAAGAATTCGTTCATAAGTTTTGTTTTTACTATAGTCAGACCCTCCAATGGTCTGAGGGACAGTGAACTGGCCCCCTGTTTAAAAAGTTTGAGGACCCCTGCAGGCAGTCTCCCATCTGCCTGTTCACTTCTGATTCAAGGCAGGGCTCCAGGCCCAGGGATAGAGTAATTGTCTGAGTGTTTGAACCTGCTAAACCATATGGCTCTATGTTCTCATTGACCGAGTCTGGAAGGGAAAGAGACTCAGAGGCCAGTAGACAGCAGAACTGAGATTTGAACAGATTTACCATGTGAGAGTGGGGTAAAGATAGGCTCCCTGAGGAGTAAGGTCTGTCCTGCCCTGACCCTCCTACCACCCTGTCTACACTTGTGGGGTGCATGTGGGGCCTTTCATGGGCACAGAGCTTTGCAGCCCTTCTTGCTCACTGTTTGCTTGGTGTCCCAGCCACATGCTGCTACTGCTCACATGGAGCTCTGCTTCTTCTTTTTCAGGCCAACTGGGACCTTCTCCGCTTCCCTTCCATTCCCTCGGGTGGCCCCTTTAGCTGCCCCACACCTTGCTTCAGGCCATGCCTGAGAAGGAGCTGTGGCCAGCAGGGCCTAGTGTGGCCCCTGAGACCCACGCCGGCAGCTGTGACAGCATGACGGGTTCCACCTCCACCCACTCTGGATCTGTATGTACCTGGCTTGCCCTGCTCCACCCTGCCCTGCCCCGCACAACTCCACCCTTGCTCACTGCTCTTGCCCTTTCATCCATCTTCCTGTCGGACTGTGAGTCAGCCCTGAGAGACTGAGAGAGCAGGCCGGGACAGTTCAGTGTGTGGGAAGACCACCATGGGTTGGGCTGAGGAGAGAGCAGGTCAATGGCTGAAGCTGGATGCATACAGCAGCACAGGAATTCTGCAATTCTTTTTAGTGAGCAGGAAAATCAGATATTGGTGGGCCAAGATCCCCATAGATCTGGTAATTGGCCCAGAAGTTAATGGGCTATGATTTCTACCTCCCTAACATTCAGGTGCCTGCTTCCAGAAGGAAATATTAATATTGATTTCATATGGATCTTGGAGGCAATAAGTCAGAGAAACCTGTAAAGAGTTGACTCTACTCTGGGTAGAAAAGAAAAAGCAGGGATATGTCCAGGTCTGAGGGACCTCTAGACCTTCATCTCCTTCTGTCAGTGGCCTGGAATAAAGGGATACTCCAAGGTCTAACCACTAGACAGGCAGTTTGGAAGGAAGGCTGAACTAATTTCAATAAAAGGATGACAGGCATGTCTAGTGAGTCCAGGGGCTTTCATTGGTAGCTGGAACACAGCACAGCCAGAGCAGAGAATCTGGATAAGGTTTATGTGGAAGCCATGATGATGGAGACACAAACATCTTCCTGGTTCTGTGAGCTGGAGCCTGATTGACTTATTCCTATCTGAGGGACAGGCAGTGTACAGGTTTAAACGATTTCTGAGTGAATCATCCTCAGAGAAGAGATTCTGAGGTGGGCTTTCTTGGCCAGGCTGCCAGAAGAACGAGAGCAATAAAGGGGACCCAGGGGCTAAGTGGGCTTTCCTTGGATTTGTTAACCCATTGTGGGAGTTGGAGGACAGTTCCCACAGGCTCCACCTCTCATATCACCTCCCAGTGGAAAAGTGCTCCAAGCCCCAGAAAGAGGGTGGCCACATCAGGAAGGGATGCAGTCACATCCTTACTCTGCCCTTTCAGTTTCTCTTCAACCTCTCCAGTGAGAACAGGGACTTGGTGATGCTTCTTGACTGAAGGAGTATCAAGAGCCATCTGAAGTGACCAAGAAGCACTTTCCCAAACACCCTGCATGGCCTCTGCGACAAAGAATGGCCTTATCACAGCCACCCAACTCAGCTTTTCAACCCTCCCCTGAAGTTAGTATTTGCTTAGGAAATGCACACATATTTGAATGTTATCCAGAGCCACAAGCCATGAACAAAGAACATATACCAAGGCAGCGCCTATGTGGAATGCATTTCCAAGTCCCACATCAGTTGGCTCTTTTGTAGCAGGAGGCCTTGCTGTCCCCACTGACTGACCAGCCTCTGCATGGCTGCTTATCCTCCTGTGGGACTGAGAGTCAGCCCTGGCTCTCAAGTGAGCAGGCTAGGACAGCCCAGTGGTGGGAAGACTACCATGGGTTGGGTTGAGGAAAGAGCAGGCCAATGGCTGAAGCTGAATGGATACAGAAGCACAGGGATTCTGCAATTATTTGCAGTGAGTGGGAAGATCAGGTACTGGTGGGAAGGACCATTTGGTCCCTGATGTGACAGATCCAGTAAGAAAAAATAATTTGAAAAGTCACTCCATTCCAGTTTAAGATTAGGGACTGGAGTGATAGCACAATGGTAAGGCATTTGCTTGCATGTGGCCGAGCTGGGTTCGATTCCCAGCATCACATATGGTTTCCTGAGCCTGCCAGAAACAATTTCTGAGTGCAGAGCCAGGAATAACCTTTGAACACTGCTGGGTGTGGCCCCAAAGCAAAACAAAACCAAAATAATTAAGTTTAAGATCAAAAAGAAAAAAAATAGGGCCGGAGAGGTGGCACTAGAGGTAAGGTATCTGCCTTGCAAGCACTAGCCAAGGAAGGATCATGGTTTGATCCCCCAGCGTCCCATATGGTCTCCCCAAGCCAGGAGCAATTTCTGAGCGCTTAGCCAGGAGTAACTCCTGAGCATCAAACGGGTGTGGCCCCAAAATACAAAAAATAAAATAAAATAGGGCCCGGAGAGATAGCACAGCGGCGTTTGCCTTGCAAGCAGCCGATTCAGGACCTAAGGTGGTTGGTTCGAACCCCGGTGTCCCATATGGTCCCCCGTGCCTGCCAGGAGTTATTTCTGAGCAGACAGCCAGGAGTAACCCCTGAGCACCACCGGATGTGCTCAAAAACAAAAAAAAAATAAAATAAAATAAAAAGATCAACTGTAATTTCCAATAAAACCTAGGGATAAATTGAAGATGTACCATCCTCAAAGACAAAATAAGCTGCATCCTTTCTTCAGGCACCACAAGAAATGACACAAGAAAGGACTGACTCTGACCTGGGGTCCCTAGTCCCAACCTTGATCCAAGTCAAGGAAGGTCACTGGCAACGAGGGTTGCACTTGAGAGGGGACAGAGGCCCATGTATCTGCCCAGCCAGCCAGCTGGGAGAGACAGACATCTGTCTGTCCATCTGGCCACAGGACTCGACTCAAGGCAGTGCAGCCACTCATATGACTGCCTGTCCTGTCTCCTCTCCCCAGTTTCAGGCAGCATTGCCAGCAGGTGTGAAGGGCAGGATGTGGGAAGGTCCCAGCCCGTCCACATTCCTTCCCTAGCTCAGGTGCTTCTCAGGCCGCAGTTCCTGCAGCTGCCTCTCCCTCCCCTGCAGAGTGACAGCAGCTATGACTTCCTGTCTGCTGAGGAGAAAGCCTGTCTGCTTTTCTTGGAGGAGACCATCGGCTCCCTGGACACTGAGATAGACAGCGGGCTGTCCACTGGTGAGTCTGAACAAGTCACAATCCCTTAAGCTCCCCCAACTCTGTCTACCTCCCAGGAAAAGAACAAAACCCAAGATTCACCCTTCTGGGGCCTTCTGACAACTTGGGCATCACAGCCACCCTCCTCATGTATGCCTCACCCCTGAGATAGGTGACCTCCACCTGCCTCTGGAGTGCTAGTAGCTGGCACAAGAGGGTGTGACCAGCATGGGCCTCCTGAGGAGAAATGCTGAAGAGATATGGCCACCTGACTACGGGGGTGGGTGGCTGGTAGGGCTAGCTTGGTATTTCTGGAGACATGGGCTAATCTCAATGGCCCAGAGAAGGGGTGTAGGAGATAAATCACTTATCTCCTCAGTGTCACTGAGACTCCTTAGAGCTCTTGAAGCTGTACTGAGGCTACACTGAGGGAAGGTGTGGCCCCAGTGTGGCCCTGAACATGGCCCTGGTGTGGCTCTGGTGTGACCCAAGCAGGGTCCTCTAAAAGCAGGGCTTCAATTACTGCTGCCTTCACTGAGAAAGCTGGTGACAGTAGTCAGTCTCCCCAAGTCTAGTCCTTCAGGGCTACAGTTACTGCTGCCTTCACTGAGAAAGCTGGTGACAGTGGTCTGTCTCCCCAAGTCTAGTCCTTCAGGTGGAAGAGTCCATGAGGCAGGACAGTGTGACCTGCAGAACTGACCAGGTGAAGGTGGAAGAAAGGGAGCCAGTCAGTTGAGCCATGTCACCTGCCATCCTGAGATAATCAGCACTGCATTGGCTCAGAGCCCAGAATTCAAGATGGGAGCTCTGCCCAGCCATCACGCCCAGTGGTGATGCTCAGCTAGTCCCAAGGTCATCCCTCCAGGGTCAAAGCCACCGTATCCCTTTGCCAGCTTGTGGGCTTCTCACACAGGGTCTCACTTTCTGCTCTCCTGACCCCCACAGGCTCTCCAGAAGAGGAAGTGCCTGCACCAGTCCTCAAGAAGGGCCAACCTCAGCCCAGCACTGTACCCCAGCCTAGTTCCCTGCAGAGCCCAAGCCTCCGCTCAGGTTCCCAGAGCCTCCCCCGAAACATCCACATCAGCAGACCCCATTGCCCAAGGAACAGCACCCCGCAGACTGCCAGCTGCCCCCCAGGGTCTCATGAGGAGCTTGCCTGGGCCCCTGCCCAGGATCAGGGCCAGCAGGGTCCAGCCAGGGATGCGGTGCTAGGTATGACTCTCATTCCCCCGCAGAAGGGTTTCCAGGATTCACAGAAGGATTTGACCTCAGAGCCCCAACTGCCCTCAGGACCTGGGCAGCAGCTCAGCCCACCAAAGAAAAGTGACATCCCAGTGGAGACCATGGCCCAGAGAGCCAATGAGGAAGGGGCAGCCCGGCCTGTTTCTGTAACTTCCTCACAGGAGAGAGCCAGAGAGCCCACAGGCCCACCGGGGAGGAACTCAGAGGCCCAAGTGACCCCCCTCCAAGCCCCCAAATCTCGGAAGCTGCCTCCAAACATTGTTATCAAGAGCAGCCGCGGCAGTCTCCGTGGGGACCAGCACACCCGGCTGCTCCCCGGAGACACTGGCCTGGCTGCATCGTCGCTGCAGGAGCAGAGGAAGGCACGCAGCGAAGCCCTGCAGAAGCTGGGGCTGCCCCAGGAACAGGAGCCCAGTGTCCTGCTAAACAGGCCCAGCAGACTTCGTGAGCCTCGCACCGCAGCAAAGGCTCAGCTCTCATCTTCATTGCAAAATTCCGAAGCCCCTTCAGGGCCTCCTCCAGGGAAGGCTGCAGCCCAGGGCTCTGTTCCGACCAAGGTCAGGTCTCCTGCCCGGGACCCTGCTCCAAGGAAGACCACAGCCATCACCCCTGGGCCTGTACCACAGAAGTCAGGTTGGGAGCTGACCCTGCAGGAAAGTAGCATCCCTGGCCTGAGGCAGGTGAGCTTCAAGTCCAACACTCTGGAGCGTTCAGGCGTGGGGCTGAGTAGTTCCATCTCAGCTGCTCAGGGAAGTCTCGGCCCCCAAACCAGCAGTTCTCTGGGGAAGGTCTCCTTCCTGGACAAGAGCTCCCCAGGTGCCCTGAGAAACAGCCGGCCCCGCCCTGCCTCCCTGGGCACTGGCAAGGACTTTGCAGGCATCCAGGTGAGCCAGCTGGCCGAGCTGGAGCAAGGGCAGAGCTCCAAGCGCCCAACCTACCAAGGACAGAGCCGAGACAAACTGCCTCGTCCACCCTGTGTCAGTGTCAAGATTTCCCCCAAAGGTGCCCCCGACGAGCACAGAAGAGAGGCCCTGAGAAAGCTGGGCCTGCTAAAGGAGTAGCAGTGCTGTCAGCAGGGCTGGAGGACCCCGAGTTTCCACAGGTGACTTTGGCTGTGTGGGGAAGAGACAAGCCCATGTGCATCTACTCAGAGTGCCCAAACCTGTGCTGCACACATCCCAAAGTGCCTTCATTGGGAGAGTGTGGGTAAAGGGTGTCTCTGTGAATGTGTGCACGTGTGTGCAAGCATGTGTGAGTGGTGAGTGTGTGTAAGTGTGAGAATGTTGAGTAGATATGTGTGAGTGATTATGTGTGTATGTGTGAGAATGGGAGTGTTTATGTATGAGAGTAGCTGTGTGCAAGTGTGGTATATGTGTGTGTCTGGCATGTGTGTGTATAAGAGTGGATGAGAGTAAGAGTATTTAGGTGAATGTGTGCAAATGTGTGTGAGTATGTTGTATGTAGACATTTGTGTGTCTGAGTGCATTTGTGAGTGTGGGTGAGTAGGAGTATGGGAGAAATAGCTATATCCATCTCAGACATTATTTTTAGGATATAGAAGACCATGCTTGGAGATCTGCTTTGCTAGAGACATTTTTGTAGTGGGTAGAGTTCACCATTACTGGACATGGGTCCCAGGAACCCTATTATTAATGGGAATGGACTCAAGCTTTGGGGGATCCTTTCTCAGGCCAGACCTTTTGAACCAAGGACAGGCTAAGAGGACCCATGTCATGGACTAGTTACAAGGAGCAGTTGTCCTGTAATTCAGACACTCAGCTGGCAGACAGCAAAAGATCCCTGTGTGTCTGTGGTGGTAGAATGCATGACCACAGGGCCTACCTTTGCCTAGTGAGGGTCCTCTGCACAGAATCAACAATTCCACAATAAAATCACTGTGGGACTCACTCTGTGCTTCTGTTCTTCTATTCCTCACTCAGCTAGCACATTACAATCCCTGTGGGGCCAATCTCTCTCATATAAGAAATTGGAGGGGCCGGGTGGTGGCGCTAGAGGTAAGGTGCCTGCCTTGCCTGCGCTAGCCTTGGATGGACCGCGGTTCAATCCCCTGGTGTCCCATATGGTCCCCCAAGCCAGGAGCACTTCTGAGCGCATAGCCAGGAGTAACCCCTGAGCATCACCGGGTGTGGCCCAAACACCAAAAAAAAAAAAAAAAAAAGAGATTGGAACCTGGGGCCAGAGAGATAGCACAGTGGCATTTGCCTTGCAAGCAGCCGATCCAGGACCAAAAGTGGTTGGTTTGAATCCCAGTGTCCCATATGGTCCCCCGTGCCTGCCAGGAGCTATTTCTGAGCAGACAGCCAGGAGTAACCCCTGAGCACTGCCGGGTGTGGCTCAAAAACCAAAAAAAAAAAAAAAATAGATTGGAACCCAAGCCCCAAGACTATGTAGTCCTTGCTGCTGTTGTGTACAGTCTTTTATCCTCTCAGTCCCTCTCTGACAAACATGTGAACCCGATTTTCTAACACTCAATCATGGTCTCTGGGCTGCATTCAACCAGTTTGATTAGGATGATGATTGTAGATGAGGAACTGTCTGAAGAGAGGGTAACTGCCCATGAACACTGTCTGACAAAAGGATGAGTATCCATGAACACTGAGGAAAGGATGACAACTGCTTGTGGGCATTGTCTGAGGAAAGAATGACTATCTATGACAATTATCTAAGGATGGGGTGACTGCCTATGGATTTTGTCTGAGGTAATGCTTCCAGGTGCATTGTCTAAGGAGGGGGTAACAATCTATAGATTCTCTCTGAAAAGGATATAACTATCCATAGACACTGAAGAGAGGGTGACTATCCATGGACACTTTCCCAAGAGGGGATAATTATCTATGGACACTGGGCATTTTCTGAGGGTGACTGTGGAGGGTCTTGGGAGAGGGTGATTGTGGACACTGAGGATTGGTTGACTTCCCATGGACACTATAGACTGGTGACCAAGTGGAAATCTTTATGCTAATTTCATGTTTACAGTGATTTTCTTTGTGGTATCCATACCATGCCACAGCTCAACTCTAAGCCCCACCACCACCAGGAACCTTCTAATCCTTAAGTAACTTGAAAACTCAGGACCACATTTGTGTGTTTTATCTCATCTTTGTAAAAATTAACTTCTTGTTACCCTGATCTCCTGAACAAGTCGGGCTGTGTAATAAACCACTCAAAGGGCTTGTGGGGACAAGCCATCTGTAGGCCCTGAGGACTCTGAAAACAAATGTGAATCATTCTGTGCCCTGGTTAAGGTCCTGAAGTCCACCAGTGGGAGAGCTATGCTGAGAGAAGCCATTTTGTCCTGCTGAGACTTTCTGGGCCACATCCTCATGGGACAGAGGCGATAAAACTCAGTGTCTGGCTCTGATGAAAGAGCAAAGAAGGGACAGCCACAGCCCCACCCTACTGTGGCATGCAGTGTATGGGTGTGACTGTTTCTGTGTGCACTCACACACACATACACACCCCAAAGCCTGGCTGTAGGTCAGGACCCGTGTGTCACAGTTAATGTCTGATGGGGACACCTCAAAGCCAATCCCTGACTCATTACATACTCCATCAGAGTAAGAAGCCCTGGAGGATTCCTAGACACTGCATTTTAGTCAGCTGCTTCAGGTGAGTATTTTAAGACTCAAGCAGAGACCTGGATTCTTGCTTTATCCTAATTGCCCATATCTGCAGGGGATGTGGGAGATTCAGGATGTCGAGGGAGTGCCAGGCTGATCACTGACCACACAGGCTTGTCTGCTGCATAGTATGATTCCATAGTATGATCATGTGGGATCATATGTGTGCCCGTGTTGTGTCCTGGACCCAGGGGTCACTTCTCCACACTACCCAAGTATGTTCATGAAACACTTGTACACTGTGTTTGTACACTGTACACTGCCATTTTGCAGGAGAAGCCAATAAATTATGAAGCTAGTAGTCTCACCTCAAGTTGCACACTGAGGAAAAGGTAAAACCACTCTGTGCTGCCATGCTGGGGTGCCCTGTTCCATCAGGATGGGTCTCTACATGAGTCACAGGTTCTGGAAGACTCCCCACATCACTGGAAGTAGGATGGGGATGGAGTCTGCTAACCATAGGGTCAGAGGAGGCCTGAGCTGCCTGGGTAATAGAAAGTCCCCCTCACTATGTCCAGCCCTCTCCCAGAGAAAGGAATGGCTGGGTGGCCTGAGACCAGTGTACTCACGTTCTACCATTTCCTTTCCTCACATTTGTGATCCTTTCACAAACCTCTGCCTCCACATTTCAGGGCACAACCTGTCCATTCCTTTTGTCCTCTGCATTCCCAGAATGCAGAGAAGCGGTGGTGAAGGCTCTGATCTCCAGCCTGGTGACTGGGTTCTCACCCTGAGACTGCTATGGACTCTGGACTCAGCACACTTTTTAGTGCTATCCCACTAGGGGTTGTTTGAGCTTCACTTAAGACACACGTTTGTCTCACAGCTGGACAGGTGTTTCTGGGTCTGGGGGACTTGTCAGTATGGCAGCTGCCATCTGTAGAAAAGAAGCTGCCAGCTCAGCAGCAGTCATAGGGTCAACTTCTTTAGGAATGGAGAATCTTAGAGGGAACAGCTCTGAGCCAAAGACTCCCCTATCTTTGCCTCTGCTTCAATATGTGTTGAATCCTATTAGGAACCAGAGATCCTCGTGTCCATTTTTCATCTAGTCCATAAAACAACCCCACACATTTATTCACAAACTCTATACATGAGTTGATAGAGCTTCAGAAAATTTCTTGGCAATTCCAGGGTCACAAGTCAGGGTAAGGGGGCCCATGGGTTTGGGTCCACACTAGCTATTGTTGACCTCATAGAGCTGCTCCATGGCGCTTTAACTTAAGTGTCATGCTGCCCCATGAGGAAACAAAGGGAGAAGTCTCACCCTGTTTTGCAAGGGAAAATGACCAAGGGAATAGGTCAAAGGATTTAGCATATGCTTTGCATGAGGGATACTGAGTCCCATCTTTAGAACCAATGCAGTCCCCAAGTAATGTTGACATGACCTCTGAGCACTGACTTGGCAGTAGTCCTCGAGCACCAGTTATAGTACAAGATCACAAAGGGAATAAGGAAAAAAAGAAAGAGAAAGAAATGAAAGAGTAATGAGAAGAAAAGAGAGAAAGAAAAAGAAAGGGAAGAGAGAAAGAAAGAAAGAAAGAAAGAAAGAAAGGAAAGAAGAAGGAAGGAAAGGAAAGGAAGGAAGGAAGGAAGGAAAAGGAAGGAAGGAAGGAAGGAAGGAAGGAAGGAAGGAAGGAAGGAAGGAAGGAAGGAAGGAAGGAAGGAAGGAAGGAAGGAAGGAAGGAAGGAAGGAAGGAAGGAAGGAAGGAAGGAAGGAAGGAAGGAAGGAAAGAAGGAAAGAAAGAAAGAAGAAAGGAAAGAAAGAAGGAAGGAAAGAAAGAAAGAATCGAAAGAAAGAATAAGAATGAAAGAAGAAAGAAAGAAAAAGAAAGAAAGAAAGAAAGAAAGGAAAGATAGAATGTAAGAAAAAGAAAGAAAGAAAGAAGAAAGAAAGGAAAGAAAGAAAGAAAGAAAGAAAGAAAGAAAGAAAGAAAGAAACAAAGATAGAAAGAAAAAAAAGAAAAGAAGCATATAGATATGGGGAAGGCCTGAGACCCTTGCTTCAGTGCACTCAAGAGTACAAAATTCACCCTGAGACCAGATAGCTGAGATTAGAGATAAACACAGTTTTGTCAAGAGGAGCAGAACTATGTTATAATGAAGATAGAAGTAGGGTCCAGAGTCAAAGGACAAGACCACACAATTGAAATAAAGCAAAGCAAGACTTTATTTCGTCAGCCACAAGCCCCAAACTGGCCAGCCAGGACCACCTCCCTCAGGAGGCAAGCCCCACCAGGGTCACAAGCCAGTTTGAATAGGGAGGGGACTCGGAGTTTCTAGCTTCTGATGATCTTTAAGACGATTGGCTATTATCTAGGGTACCTTCCTACGGCTCCCTTGTGTCTTTCCAGATAGGTTATCTGGTATCGCCTGAGGTCTCATGGTAGTGTTAATAGAAATTGGGCTTGAGAAAGAGATATGGATCCCTTTGCAAAATGTCATCCCTCAGGCCCGGAGAGATAGCACAGCGGCGTTTGCCTTGCAAGCAGCCGATCCAGGACCAAAGGTGGTTGGTTCGAATCCCGGTGTCCCATATGGTCCCCTGTGCCTGGCAGGAGCTATTTCTGAGCAGACAGCCAGGAGTAACCCCTGAGCACAGCCGGATGTGACCCAAAAACCAAAAAAGCAAACAAAAAAAATGTCATCCCTCCTGATTAGAACCTAGGACCTCACAATAGTAAAGACATGTGCCCCCTCTAAGGAGAACAAGAAGCAGCACCTGCCAAGAACATATAGAAAAGCATGGCTCCTGGGGGACAACCCTGGTATCAGTACTACAGCTGCAGCTGAAAATTAAGGAGAGGCTGTGTGGTGTGAAAAGAACCCAGGAGTTCCATGGGAGGCCTCGAGTGGGCAGCAGGAAGGCCAGATTTGCATTTTCTGCTAGTCACTGCTGCCCACAACACTGGTGGGGAGTAGAGGCACATTGGCTGAGGTTGGAAGAAATCAAATCAGGAAGAAGAGGTCACTCAAGAATGCTTTTGTTGGGGCCGGGCAGTGGCGCTAAAGGTAAGGTGCCTGCCTTGCCTGCGCTAGCCTTGGACGGACCGCGGTTCGATCCCCCGGTGTCCCATATGGTCCCCCAAGCCAGGAGCAACCTCTGAGCACATAGCCAGGAGTAACCCCTGAGCGTTACCGGGTGTGGCCCAAAAACCAAAAAAAAAAAAAAAAAAAAGAATGCTTTTGTTACAAGTAAAAGAATCCCATGTGGCTTACATGACTAGGCTTATTTGCTCCTAGAATGAACAATCTTGGTTCAGGAGACTGTTGGCAGTCAAGGTAGTCATCACATACCTTCTTCAAGATCAAAGCAAGGTGTTTTTCAGAAATGCTTCCACACTGTCTAGTTAGTGAGACACGCCTCCCCTCACTGTAAAGGAGCAAGGAGGGGATGGACCAGGTGTCCTGGTAGCAGATCCACAAAGCCCTCAACAATCAGAGTGAGCTAGGATTTGAGCAAAAGCACAGTGGTAGGGAGTTTGCCTTGCACACAGCCAACACAGGACAGACCCCGATTCAATTCCTGGGATTCCATATGGTCCCTTGTGCCTGCCAGGAGCTATTTCTGAGCCCAGAGCCAGGAGTAACCCCTGAGCACCACTGGGTATGGCCCAAAATTAAAAAAAAAAATACAAAGTGTAGAGGCCAGAGGGATAGCATGGAGGTAGGATGTTTGCCTTGCATGCAGAAGGATGGTGGTTCGAATCCCAGCGTCCCATATGGTCCCCCAAGCCTTCCAGGAGCAATTTCTGAGGGTTGAGCCAGGAGTAACCCCTGAGCACTGCTGGGTATGACCCAAAAAAAAAAAAAACTGAGTGAGAACAAGCCAGCAGAGAATGTTCTCCAAATGTTTTTCCAGCAGCTCAGTGCTTAACTGGGTGTGGGGTGTGAAGGAGAAAGAGACCCCACAATGCTAGCCTGGACACATGGATGGACAAGTGTCAGACTTCAAAGAGGTTCCAGAGGAAGGGTGATACAGAACGAAAGGAGGGAGGCCGCACTGGCACATCTTCCTGTGATGGCTCTAAGCAGACCTGTGCTCAGGTTGGTTTGCCAATCAGAGGGTTGCAGGCATCCACCTCAAATATAAACAAGATTGTCAAGGAGAGTGCAGTTAGAGAGAAAGGGGGCCGGGTGTGAGTGAGTTCCTGAGGTGCCAATGCCAGGTCTACATAATCACACTAATGACACCTCACACCCACCAACAATGACAACTCCACCAGAAAGAGTGGCTGAGATCCATCCCTGCAACACCAGAGGATTACCAGGAAATGACTAAGGGATCACAGCAAATGTAACCCCTAAGCCTCTTGCCCTAGCACTGGTGGTAGACTCTAGCATACGTGGTCCCAAGTAGTACCACAGCACTGGGTTCAAACACCTAGAATCAGACCCCCACAGCTGGCCCTTGTTAAAAGCAGATGCCTTGTTCTTTTCCTACTAAAGCTGCCTTTCGGAGCTGTGCTTGCAAAAAGGTATCTAGAACACATCTTCCAGCTTCCTGTCTGCAAGGTATTGCTAATTACTCTTTCTGTACAGTGGGGGAGAGTGCTGGCCTGCATGGGGCTGACCCAGGTTCGATCCCAGGCACCCCAAACGGTCCCCCAAGCCTCGCTAGGAGTGATCCCTGAATCCAGAGTCAGAAGTAAGCCCTGTATGTATCATTTGTCTCTCCACAGTGGAACTGAATCCTCTAGTGGAAGCAGAATGAATGCTTAAAGGGGAGAAATTTGCACACACCTCTCAACCACCTCCCCCATTCAAGCTTCCTTCCTCCTTCATCATCCTTTTGCACTTTCTCTCTCTTGCTTAGGAAGTCCACTTCTTGGTTTTTTTGTTGGTTTGTTTGTTTGTTGGCTTTTTAGGTCACACCCGGCCGCGCTTAGGGGTTACTCCTGACCTGTGCTCAGAAATCGCTTCTGGCAGGCACAAGGGACCATATGGGATGTCGAGATTTGAACCACCATCCATCCTGGATCTGCTGCTTGCAAGGCAAACGCCCAACCGCTGAACCGCTGAACCACTGTGAAATCTCTCTGGCCCCAGAAGTCCACTTTCACTTTGTAGAGGAACACATGCCTCTGGACTCTAGAGATATAGGCACTGTCCTGGGCCCTCAGTAGGGCATCTGTCCTGTTCTCTGTAGGTGCCACCTTCTTGACCTAGGGCCAGGCCCCAGCCCCATCTCCTTCAGACTAGTCTGGAATTCCTGGGCGTGAAAAAGGCCTTATCAGAAAGTATCGACACAAGTTTGGCAGCATGCCAGGGTGGAAATGGTACCCCGTGCCACAAAGTCCAAAAGGACAAAGTGTTCCTCCCAAACCTGCTTTTCTCACCCACCCCAGCCCCCAGGAATGTGGGTGTGTTCACAGAGAAAAGAATCAACAACACTGAAACCAGAAAAGGTCTTTCTGTCTCGTGTCAAACACTGGCTGTTGTTTCTTCCTGCCTGGCCCCTTGCAGAGATGATCGTATTCCCCTCAGAGAAAACTTGGGGCAGGTGGTCATAATACCCATTCTCGGGTGTCCTGCCTGGGATACCATCATCATCTTCCCCTTCCTTCCTTCAGAACTGATCACAGCTTAGTTATTGATTGGGGCCACAAAACCAACAGTATTCAAGGAATCACTCTTGACAGGCTCAGGGGACTCTATGAGGTGCAGAGGATTGAACCTGGGTTGGCCACATGCAAGACCATGCTCTCCCTGCTGTGTTATTGCTCTGGCCCCAGTGACATCTTCTAAAGGCGTTTCCTTGCCTGTCCTCTTTCAGAACTGAGTCTGGCATTGCTGTTCTCAGCCTGTTCCCTTTGAACAGTTCCTGCCACAGTAGGAGCAGCAGCTGTCATCTGGTTATGGGCACTGTACTGCTCTGCCATCAGCATTTCCATGGCGTACCTTGGCAGAATTCAAGTCACTATGGGTTAGGAGCTCATTCCTCCCAGCTCAGAGTGTGGATACAGCACATCTGCTGGGAAGTGTCATCCTGGCCAAGGCAATGTATGGTCAGACCCCTCTCTCTCCTTTTCAGGGATGGACCTACTTACCATATGGTCCTTCACAGATAATACCCACCTTTGATGGGTCTCCACCCTGGCTATCATGAGTAACAACACGCATCACTTAGACTCTCCCTGGTAAGAACCAAGGCTTTGCACTGGTGAAGGGGGGTATTCTGCTTTTGACTGAAACCCAACTACAACCATGCTTGTAATCATGGTACTTAAATAAAGTACCATGTTAAATAAAGTACAATGAACTCTGGAGAGAGTGAGAAAGGGTAGGGAGTGACTAGGGTTGCTGAAAGGAAGAGGGCTCCAAAGACTGATAGCTGTTAAAAAAAAAAAAAAAAAAAAAGGCCTGGAGAGATAGCATAGCGGTGCTTGCCTTGCAAGCAGCCAATCCAGAACCTAAGGTGGTTGGTTCGAATCCCGGTGTCCCATATGGTCCCCCGTGCCTGCCAGGAGCTATTTCTGAGTAGACAGCCAGGAGTAAGCCCTGAGCACCACCGGGTGTGGCCCAAAAACCAAAAAAAAAAAAAAAAAAAAAAAAAAAAAATGCCAAGGCTTTGAACTGAGAATCATCTGACACCCCAATCCCTATAGGGAGGAATTTTCTCCAGCCTGTGTTTTACTGTCTCTGGTGGGTTCAACCCTAACATCTCCCCAAAGGACTTCAGCTGGGTCCCCAGAGAGACTCTGCTTGCTACGTTCCATCCAGACCCCCAACACACCTTATCTTCTCCTTGTTACCAAGCTCAGTGTCCTTTCAGAATTACTTTAGCCCCTTCTCCAGCTGGAAAACACCTCTGTCCAGGGAGTGCTAGGACTGTGAAAGCAAACAGTCCCAGCCAAAGCTGTCCCCTTCTTGGTGCTTCAGGAGTATGGCTGAGCACATTCAGCAGTGCCTGGCAGTTCTGAGCTCTCAGCAGTGGCTAATCAGAAGGCTAAAGGTGGTTGCTGGGAGAGGGCACCAGCTCACATAGGGGAATCTGGGGTGACAACTTTCTCAGTAGGGTGTTTTGGAAACGAGTATGGGATGATGACGACTCTGCAGACGACTCTGCCCAACCTGAGAACTCTGCTTTAGGGGGCTCCTTGCCTTTTCCCGTCAACTGTCTGTCGTCAGCCCTGCCTCTTCCTGTCAGTTGTTCATCCTCAGTCCCCTCTTCCTTTCAGCTGTCATTTCTCAGCCTCCTCTTCCTGTCAGATGTCCTTCCTTTGCCCTATCTCTTTCTGTCAGCTATCAGTCTTTGGACCCCTCTTCCGTTCACAATCCTAGTCACTCCCTGCCCTTTCTCACTCTCTCCAGAGTTCATGCTGCACAGGTCTCCAGACTGTTCCTGGCATTCCCCTCACATTTGGCTGCTTAATTGAGACGGTTGCTCACTGACTGGCCTTGTCTGACCTGGCCTTTTAGACACCAGCAAAATCCTGTCCCAATGTTTTGCTCCCAGCTTTTTGTTTATTTCCGGTAGTGCCCCTTTATTCCTCTATGACTGCTTGTTGTCTCTTCTCTATTGCCCAAGGCATCCCTCACCATGCTGAGCTCCTGCTTCCTGATTTCCAGCTTCATGTGTGGGCGCCACATTTTATTGGTCATGACGTCACAGGTTGAGTGTTCAGCTGCTTCTGGGGCTACACATTAGAAGTGACCTCTTTCTGACAGGCTTGTTTTCTCTGGTCCAGCGACTTCATGTGAACTGGAACAAGGCTCTGGGTCTGGCACATACACACTATGGGGTTCAGAAAATTACTCTCAGAGGTAGTGTGTATGTGTGTGTGTGTGTGTGTGTGTGTGTGTGTGTGTGTGAACTTATCAGAAAAAGTAGTTGCCTTGTAGTTGATATTTAAATAGCACCTACTCTGTGCTTGCCTTGGGCTTTTGAACAAAGAAAGCTCAAAGTGCTAACTTAATTCTGGAGACCTAAGTCCTTGCATGACCCTGGGAGATGAAATGAAGAGTGGTGGGTGAATCTGAGGCTTCGGGATGCTACACATATGGTGGTGATCAGGCCAGCCATGAAGTCAGACTGTGACTGCAAGTTCCAGGGAGCTCAGGGTCTGAACAGTGGGCATTCCCACCAGGGCCACAGCAGGTCAAAGCCCCAAGGGAAGAAAGAAGAGGCCTTTCCAGAAACTTGCCCATCTTGATGAGCAGTAAGAGGTACAGCCAAGGACATCAAGGTCCCACAGGCCACCCCAAGGCTTTTGGTGTATGTTGGGGAACTGGGAGGCCTTGCTTTGAGGGTGGAGAGGCCCTCTGTTGATGGCTCATTCTGGTCACTCTCTGTAACTGGCATGGAAAGCAGGTGGATGTGGAAATGGAGTAGTTTTAGGAACCTTCCCCCTTGTCTGTGGGCCTGCCTTTTAGAGTACAGCACCATATCCAGCACAGCTACCTTGATCTGCATAGGCTCCTCTACAGTCAACCTGGTTCAGGGTGGGGCGGGGAAATGGCAAATACCTCCATCTGAAGCTCCGCAGAGCCACATGCTTCCTAAAACCAGTCTGTGCAGGAAGGACCCACTTGCTCAGCTCTGAGCAGCCTCTCCTCATTCTTGTGCCCATACTCACCTCACCTCCTGAGCCAGTACAGAGGTGGTTCCCCAACCCCATCTCACCATTTGAGCTACCTCAGACCTACTGGACCCACAGAACCCCAGCCAGTTTATACTGTCAATCCTAGAACAAGTCACCAATAAGATTGCTGTCACTTCCTAAGGAGAGCAGAGAGCACAGACATGTTGGCTCAGACATGACTGAAATGATGCACAGCACTGAGAAGTACTTGGTGCTCAGAGACGATCTACTGAGGTCACACTGTCTTTACACCCTAAATATCTCTGAGAGCTTAGACAACTCATGCACCATCTGTCTCTGAGTTTTCTCATTAGTCAAGTAATAGAAAATAAGAATAGTGCTCTAGGGGGGGGAGGAAAAAAAAAAAGAATAGTGCTCTACTCTCCCCAGTCAATAAATCCAGTCCCCCATAGAATGAAATCTCTAATCTGATAGTTTATTAATAGATAACAAAGGGTCACTAAAGATATTAAAACAGGGCATGATGGGATAAAGGATAAAGAGGGAGAGGGCTAGGAAATCTCAGAGGGTCAAGCATGATGCTTTCTAAGCAGTTTTATCACAATTGGACCATGGCATTATATGATACCCCTTCACCAAGTTGGAATAGCCCTTGAGCATCACTGGGTAGTGTCCCAAATAAAACCTCCCAAAAAAAGTAGTAAACCATTCTTTGGATGGAATTGGGGTTTAGGTAAATTGGTACTATGAATTCCCAATTCCCTACCCTCAAGCTTCAGAAGGAGAATTTTAGGTTGTTACTTTTGAGATCTTTGTATCGCTTTGTGATCGGCCTCCCACTCACAATAAGGCAATATTGCTTCCAATTCTATGTTAACCTCAGTACTCAGGAACCATCCAATTTTCTATTAATCGTGATTCTTAAGGGATCCTAGCATGCAGGGGTCCAATTTGGGCTTTCGACATACAAAGCATGTGCTCCACCCTGTTGATCTATCTCTCTGACCCAGAAAGGGTCAACAAAAAAACAAAAGGGACTTTTCTGTATTAATTCATACATTTTATTTCAGTGCCAGATATAGAACCTAGAACTTGACATCTTCAAGGCAGACCCTCAATTGCAGAGCCATGTCTTCAGTGATTGTCCCCTAGCTTTTCTTCAGAGCTATTCACCAAGGGATCTCTAAGAAATGCATTGTCCAAGTTCTTTAGTTTATCTATATATACAACATATTTATAAGTATACAGGTTATATTTAAATGGCATGTTATCTTTGTGACTTTTTCTACTTAATGTTATATTTACTTTTTTGTTTGATTTTTGGGTCACACCTGGTGGCGCTCAGGGGTTACTCCTGACTCTGCACTCAGAAGTCACTCCTGGCAGGTTCCAGGGACTATATGGGAAGCCGGGATTCAAACCACCATCCATCCTGAATGGGCTGCGTGTAAGGCAAACACCCTACCTCTGTGCTATCTCTCCAGCCCCTGTTATATTTACTTTTATGTAACTTTTTAATCAAGGTATAATTCATACAACAAAGTTTAACATTTAGAAACTACAATTCTAGCCAGAGAGATAGCTCAAAGGGCTAGTGCCCATGGTTTGCATTTGGGAGGTCTAGGTTTAATCTCTGGTACCACTAGGCACATACCCTAAGAACAAACCCAGGAATTTTGTTTCTTAGGTACATACCCTAAGAACAAACCCAAGCAACCAAGAAGGTGGTAGGTGTGGCACCCAAAACCAAATGCCAAATATTATAAAATAAATTCCTGTAATATAGTCCTTGGCAAAAATCAACATAGCTGGATTGGGAGGGGAAATGTTTAACTTATTTTTATCTCTATTCATGATAAAGTTTTGTTTTGGTTTGGTTTGGTTTTGGTTTTTTGGGCCACACCCATTTGACGCTCAGTGGTTACTCCTAGCTATGCGCTCAGAAATCGCCCCTGCCTTGGGGGGACCATATGGGACACCAGAGATCGAACTACAGTCCATGCTAGGCTAGCGCTTGCAAGGCAGACACCTCCTTACCTCTAGCACCACCTCTCCTGCCCCTCATGATAAAGATTTATCAATCATTTTTTCATATTGTATTTGTGCAACTTGGGGGCTAGGTTTTAAGAATTTTGGTTACTGATAGGTCATGGTATATGTTGAGAATGAAAGATTATCAGTTTAGAAGGATTGGTAGAATTAGGACAAGATTAGGATTAGTGTTACAATTATGAATAGTGTTTTTGGTAGGATTAGGTCACAGTAGCAGTTGGGAATAAAAGTTAGGTTGAGGGTGAATTTTAGGTTTAGTGCACTTGTTAGAAGGGGCCAAAGTCAGGTATAGGATGAGGTCTTTAGTCTGAGTTAGGGTAAGCATAATGTATCTTTCCTTTATTGATTTATAACCTACCAGACATCCTTAAGTGGAAGGAAAGAGAACATCCTGAACATCTTTGGAACCTACCTCAACTTGGAACTTACACAAGGCCATAACCATATCAGACTCAAGCTGACACTAACCTGTTCTTTATTTTATTTTTCTTAGTTCAATTTAATTTAATTGTAAGTAAGAAAAAATGAATTAAAGCTGTTGATATTAGGTCTGAATCCACCACATTTTGGAAAATAGAGTACTTAATGCCGTTGGAGCTAGAAGTATCTTGATGGTTCTATACCGTTATCCAAGCAAGCTGAAACAAAGAAAATAAGGCTATATCCAATTAAGAAAATTCTGCACAGCCACAGAAATGCTGACTACAAACAGCCCCAGACTGGGAGAAACTATTGCCAAAGGAAACAGAAAACAAACAAAAAGTCAAAAGTCCCATGACAAAATGGGGACAAGAGAACAGAAACCTGCTCCAAGAAGACACAAAGAGGAGCCAAAGGCGGATAAGAAAAATATTCTGCATCAGAGCGGTCATCCTGGGGAGAAGATAATGAACAGCTTAGAGCGCCACCTTCTGGTGCAAAAAAGATTCCTCTAGGTCCTCTAGTTCATCTAAAGATAAGTCAACAATCTCTGGGTCTTCCCTGTGGGGGCAGAAAGTCAAATGGCAAAACCATTTTGGGAAAAAAAAAAATGAACATCCTTCAAAAAAGTAGTAATTGTTCGGGGCCGGGCGGTGGCGCTCGAGGTAAGGTGCCTGCCTTACCTGCGCTAGCCTAGGAGACGGACCGCGGTTCGATCCCCCGGCGTCCCATATGGTCCCCCAAGCCAGGAGCGACTTCTGAGCGCATAGCCAGGAGTAACCCCTGAGCGTCACTGGGTGTGGCCCAAAAACCAAAAAAAAAAAAAAAAAAAAAAAAAAAAAAAAAGTAGTAATTGTTCAAAACCAGGGCACAGAGATTGTAGAGCCTGACATTTTTTTACTCTCTAATGTACCAACAATAAAATATAGCATGGCTCCTTTCTGCATAAGCACATAAAATGTAAAAATCCTAAGTATAGAAACAAGCTCTTATCTACTAGATAAGACAGGGGCTCCTCCACCCTGGACATTTGTCATGAGAAGTAGACCTAGACCTCACATGATCAGACATGGACCGTCCAACCCCGAACCCTAGATCCAAACCTTAGAATGGACACAGTTCCCCACAACAGCACCAGGAATCAAATCTCCCCTGGGGAAGTCCCTAATACAGCTCTGGCACCAACTTGTGTCAGGACATGTTCATTCAACATCTTTTTTTTTTTTTTGTTTTGTTTTTGTTTTTGTTTTTTGGGCCACACCCGGCGGTGCTCAGGGGTTACTCCTGGCTGTCTGCTCAGAAATAGCTCCTGGCAGGCACTGGGGACCATATGGGACACCGGGATTTGAACTAACCACCTTTGGTCCTAGATCGGCTGCTTGCAAGGCAAACGCCACTGTGCTATCTCTCCGGGCCCCATTCAACATCTTGATGAGGAGGAAATAGCAATAGCTTGATCAAAATACAGGTTGAGGGCAAGAGAGATAGCATGGAGGTAAGATGTTTGCCTTGCATGCAGAAGGATGGTGGTTCAAATCCTGGCATCCCATATGGTCCCCTGAGCCTGCCAGGAGCGATTTCTGAACATAGATCCAGGAGTAACTCCTGAGCGCTGCCGGGTGTGACCCAAAAACCAAAAAAAAAAATTAAAAATTAAAAAAATGCAGGTTGGGGCTGGAGAGATAGCATGGAGGTAAGGCGTTTGCCTTTCATGCAAGAGGTCATCGGTTCGAATCCCAGCGTCCCATATGGTCCCCCGTGCCTGCCAGGAGCAATTTCTGAGCATGGAGCCAGGAGTAACCCCTGAGCACTGCCGGGAGTGACCCAAAAACCACAAAAAAAAAAAAATGCAGGTTGCTTCACCTCATCACCTAACAGTGAGATGAAGTCAAGATACTCCATCCTGGGAGATAAAATTCTAGTTGGCAACTACAAGGCAAACATCCTGCCCACTATGATATATCTCCAGAGCCCATATTATTTATGTTTATAATTCAAAAATCTCAATGTATAATATCATAAAACTCATTAAAGAGAGTAATATCATCAAAAAAGATACTCTATCATTTTATCTGTGCAAAAACCAAGATTACTAAATACAGAAAACTGGCAGCAACAATTGGAAATGAATGGAACTTCTGAAAGAAAGAAAGGAAGAAAGAAAGAAAGAAAGAAAGAAAGAAAGAAAGAAAGAAAGAAAGAGAAAGAAAGAAAGAAAGAAAGAAAGAAAGAAAGAAAGAAAGAAAGAAAGAAAGAAAGGAAGGAAGGAAGGAAGGAAGGAAGGAAGGAAGGAAGGAAGGAAGGGAGAGAAACAAAGAAACAAAGAAAGAAGGAAGAAAAGAGAAAGAAAGAAGGAAGGAAGGAAAAAAGAAACAAAGAAAGAAGGAAGAAAAAGAGAAAGAAAGAAAGAAAGAAAGAAAGAAAGAAAGAAAGAAAGAAAGAAAGAAAGAAAGAAAGAAAGAAAGAAAGAAAGAAAGAAAGAAAGAAAGAAAGAAAGAAAGAAAGAAAGAAGAAAGAAACAAAAAACAAAGAAACAAAGAAAGAAGGAAAAAAGAAACAAAGAAACAAACAGAAGGAAGAAAAAGAGAAAGAAAGAAAGAAAGAAAGAAAGAAAGAAAGAAAGAAAGAAAGAAGAAAGAAACAAAAAACAAAGAAACAAAGAAAGAAGGAAAGAAAAGAAAGAAAGAAAGAAAGAAAGAAAGAAAGAAAGAAAGAAAGAAAGAAAGAAAGAAAGAAATAAATAAAGAAAGAAAGAAAGAAACAAAGAAAGAGAAAGAAATAAAGAAAGAAGGAAGAAAAAAGAAAGAAAGAAGGAAGAAAAGAAACAAAGAAAGAACAAAGAAAGAAGGAAGAAAGAAAGAAAGAAAGAAAGAAGAAAGAAAGAAAGAAAGAAAGAAAGAAAGAGAGAGAAGAGAGAGAGAGAGAAGAAGAAAGAAAGAAAGAAGAAAGAAAGAAAAGAAAGAAAGAAAAGAAAGAAAGAAAGAAAGAAAAGAAAGAAAGAAGAAAGAAAGAAAGAAAGAAAGAAAGAAAGAAAGAAAGAAAGAAAAGAAAGAGAAAGAAAGAAAGAGAAAGAGAGAAAGAGAAAGAAAGAAAGACTATCCTAGACTTCGTCCTAAGACTTGTGCAAAAACCAATATCTCAAATTACAGAAGACTGACTTTAACAACTACAACTGAGGGCCCGGAGAGATAGCACAGTGGCGTTTGCCTTGCAAGCAGCTGATCCAGGACCAAAGGTGGTTGGTTCGAATCCCGGTGTCCCATATGGTCCCCCGTGCCTGCCAGGAGCTATTTCTGAGCAGACAGCCAGGAGTAACCCCTGAGCACCGCCGGGTGTGGCCCAAAAACAAAAAACCAAAAAAAAAAAAAAAAAAGGCTTTGATAGAGAAACATCATTTCCCCAACTGTTTCTTTATTCTTGGCCACTTCTTATGGTGTTCTTGGCTTCATTCCCTGTCTCAACAATCACACATTGTGGGTATCTCCTCTCCCAACTTCCTGTTTATCCCACCTGAATGAGACCAACCAAATCTGGGATGGGCGGGGGTAACTTGAAGAAAAGATAATAGGGCTGGCTGGAGGGAGGAGAGGACGGGAGAGAGGAAAAGCAACAAGGGATCTTGGAGGGCAGCAGGAAAGAGGCTACTTAGCTTAGAAGCCATGTGGAGAAATGCATATGGTGATTGGGACCATGTAATAAAACTGGTTGTCTCCTGAAATTTTGTGAATCTTTCCACTGTTATCCTGTGCCTTCTGATCCACCAGCCAAAGGGGCTACAGGAGCTGTGCCATGCAGAGAAAGGCCTCACCTAAACACTAGGTCTCTATATTTTATATTTATACAATAACACATCACTCCCTATCAGTTCTTGGTGAACTCTACATGGTTTCAGGAATCAAACATAGTTTGGACACATGTGAGGTCCTATTTCTCCCCTCCTCCAGCTTCTTGCATAGCTCACCTGGAGAGGTAAACCTGCCCACATCTGGGAGGGGTCTTTGGTTGCTAATAAAGGGGTTGCCTCGGGGGCTGAGGAGGTGATTCAGGGAGAAGCAGAAGGAGAGAAGGCAGAAGCAGGTTTAGATGACAGGGCAGCTGAAATAGGCTGCTTAAAAGGTAAGCCTAGGTGGCTAGGGTGTATTATTAATAAAGCTTCATGTCTCCTGAAACCTGACTGCCTGTGGATCATTTCCTCGCCACTATCCTGATACCTTCAGACCCGCCTGCTGGTAGGGGTTGCAGGAGCGTGGCCCAGGCCGGCAGAGAAAGGCCTCACCATCCATGCATCTCATCATCATCCACCGTCATCCAGAACTTCATAATTAATATATATTTCTACAAGGTCCCTGCCTGTGATACTATATCTCTCCTCCCTCACTAGCTCCCCAGTCTAATTTGACACCTTTTTTTTTTTTTCCTCACCTAGTTGATCTAGACAGATTTGACAAATCTCTATTCTGGTCACCCAATCTTTTGCCAAGATGTGCCAGGGATTACTTTAGAAGGTGATTTCACATCTGGGCCTTCCTTCTTTTTTATTTTGTAGCAGAGAGGTTTCAAGTTCTTTCTCAATGTAGTATGCCTTTTGGTATTCCCACAGCCCAGGTTTGTTCTGGAATTAGTTCCTCCGTGTGTCAGTTCCTATTGGTCCTATTGTCAGGTCAGTGCATTCTTTTGGAATCTATATTCCCAGAAATGGACATTGGTGACTAGCTGTTTTAATTAAATGTCCTGTGTGTCTAGGGCATTGAGTATTCCAGAGAGGAAAAGATAATTTTTCACTTTTCTCCCTATAATATGCCATCTTTTCATGTGTGCTGGGATATAGATTTCAAAGAAGTATGGTTAAAACCTGCCTGTTGGTGTACAGAGAGATCGCCGCCTACTGTGCCTGATCTTTGGTCCTCAGCACCTTGGATTTTCCTCCAAGCCCTTCTAGGAGTGATCTCTAAGCACTGCCCCAACACTAAAAAATCTAACCACCCCAAAGCCAGCTGGTTTAGTTTATAAATAACTATATATAACATGTTGAAAATATGTCAGAATTTAGTCAAAGTTTGTAGAGCATACATGGTAGACAATGTGAGTTTATGTTTGTGAGTCTGAGGGTGTCCTATTAGACATGCCTTAGTGGACATGAAAAAAAGTTGTGTTAATGGGACTAGGCAGTTATATGAAGAATCCAATCACAGAAAGCCAAATCAAACCTTTCCCTACAGGTTTGACTACTTCTTTTATTATTATTATTATTATTATTATTATTATTATTATTATTATTAAGTGGACATCTTCCAGACTGTCCTATTTTGGGGGGCCCACACCCGGTGACGCCCAGGAGTTGGTTACTCCTGGCTATGTGCTCAGAAATTGCTCCTGGCTTGGGGGACCCTATGGGACACCAGGGGATCGAACCTCTGTTTGTCCTGAGTCAGCCACAACTAAGGCAAATTCTCTATCACTAAGCCACCACTCAGGCCCCCAGACTGTTCAATTTTAAAGTGATCATTTTATTTTTTTCTTCCTTCTGTTTCAATAGCTGTACTTGGAATGGATTCATTCTCCCAGCTTAATGATAGAGTGGGTAAGAACCACATGTATAACCACAAGTGGACACAGAGTTTTAAGGTGTCTTAAGAAAGTGAAGGTGGGGCCGGGCGGTGGCGCTAAAGGTAAGGTGCCTGCCTTGCCTGCGCTAGCCTCGGACGGACCGCGGTTCGATCCCCCGGCGTCCCATATGGTCCCCCAAGCCAGGAGCGACTTCTGAGCGCATAGCCAGGAGTAACCCCTGAGCGTCACCGGGTGTGGCCCAAAAACCAAAAAAAAAAAAGAAAGTGAAGGTAAAGTTAAGCTGAAACCCAGCATTTCAGCTTTCTCTGTCCTTTCTAGCCATGGTGGTAGCAGAAGTAGCCTGGGCTGTGAGAAAAGTCCTAGAGCATGACATTTTCTTTTCTCTGGTAAGCTGTGTGTATTTCTCCCAAAGGAGTAAGGAGTGCTAGAACTAGTATCTGGTATTTCCAGGAATGACTGTCCCATAAATCCTGTAGATGTTCTACTAGATATCACCACCTTGGACTGGCCCAAAGCAATCCCCACAGGGAATCCTAAGAGGACACATCAGCACCCTCACAATAGAGACCCTCTAATTTTCATGTGAGTCATCAAATGGCACATCTTCATTTGCCCCAGGAGCGCACAGTGCACAGCCTTCTGCCTTTCTCTAAAATCCTTTTTGGAGGCACTTCTTCCCCAAACTGGGGTCTTCCCAATCTTCCTGTCTCTTGCCCAAAATGAAGTCTTTTCTGACTCCCAACCTTCCTGTCCCTTCCTCTACATGAAGACTTTTCTGACTTTACCCTACCTTCAGTTCTTTGCTTTCATTCTTGGCTGTTTGAGGATAAGAACCTGAGCATCTGTGCCCTGTAGATGCTGTAGATGTATAGATGTGACCTGTAGCACAAGATCACCCCCATGCTATCCTTCTCAGATAGTCAGTGTGCCTCCAGCTTCTTCTGCAGGCCTTTTTCCTGTGAGGACTCTTCATGGCAGGGAGAGAACTAATGACTGAGGTTCTATCCCCTGAACCCTGTGCAGGGGTTCTCAAATTTTTTAAACAGGGGGCCAGTTCACTGTCCCTCAGACCATTGGAAGGTCTGACTATAGTAAAAACAAAACTTATGAACGAATTCTTATGCACACTGCATATATCTTATTTTGCAATGAAGAAACAAAACAGATACAAATACAATATGTGGCCTGTGGGCCATAGTTTGAGGACCACTGCACCTTCCAAAGCTCACCCAAAGTGATCCCTCAGCTCAGAGCCAGGGGTAAGTCATCCTGAGCTCAGAGCCAGTAATAAGCAGCCTGAACACAGCTTTGAGTGGCCTAAGAAGTTAAAATGACTAGTTGAGGGTCTGGAATGTGTCTCAGAAGCAGAGTACAGATCTCACCCATGTATCGTGGGCATCCCAGCACTATATAATAAAATAAAACAAAACAAAATAAAATAAAGCCTTTTTGTAAACCAGGATAGAGCCACCATAGGGGGAGGACAATCCCAGGAAGTTCAGAGAGACACCGCACGTCTGTGTGTGGTTGAAGGCAGCCAGTAGGGCTGCAGAGACCTAGCCCTGGATTTTCTCTTTCCTCCCTTTGCCTCCAGAAAGGGCCGAGAAAGGAAATGGGTGCAATGCCCAGATATGACCACACGAGGGCGGCCCGCACCACATCTGAGCATGATTTTCCATCCCAAGCTGGCTAATTTTGCGATTACAGAGAAATCTTAGGATTCTAGGAGCAAAGAGTTTTGAAAATATTTTTACCTTTTTGCCACAGCTGGTGATGTTCTCGGGATGAATGATGCTATGGGTAGACCTCAGAACTCTTGCATGCAAACCCTAGTTTTTGGAATCATCCCCCAGCCTCTCTCTTTAAGCCTTTATTTTTTAGGTGTTTTAGGAATGAGAGGCTCTTGCTTGACTTCCCACCTAACTAGACTTGATCTCCAGCACCTCAAGGGTCCTCTGAACCCCACTAGGAGTTTTGCCTGTACACTCAGAGCCAGGTATAGTTTTGAGGATTGCAGGATGTAGCCTAAATAAGAAACAAAAATAAAATAAACCTAGGTGAAGGTCCAGAATGTGACTCAGTATTACCTCACTCATGTAAGCCTCTGCATTGATTTCGGGCACTGCTAAAAATATAAAATAGTGGTTTGGGAGCCAGAGCAGGTAGGGTATTTGCTTTGCCTGGGGCTGACTGGGGTTCAATCCCCAGAATCCCATATGGTCCCCTGAACCTACAGGAGTAAGCCCTGAATGCCGCCGGATGTTCAGGGATCCCAAAACCCAAAATAAATAGATTAATAAATAAAGTCTCCTTGGAAACCACTATAAAGCCAACACAGAGGGAGGGAAATGTCAGGAAGCTCAGGGGACCCTGAAATTGAGGGCCCTCTACCTGTGTGTGGGAAGAGGTGGCCCATGAGGCTGCTGAAATCTAGCCTGAAATCTGTCTCTTTTATGAAAATAAAATGTATTTGTTAACTTTAACAGCATTGTGCTCTCCAACCTCTCTCTTGTTGAATTTCTTGATAGATTGGCCCGGAGAGATAGCACAGTGGCGTTTGCCTTGCAAGCAGCCAATCCAGGACCAAAGGTGGTTGGTTCGAATCCCAGTGTCCCATATGGTCCCCCATGCCTGCCAGGAGCTATTTCTGAGCAGACAGCCAGGAGTAACCCCTGAGCACCGCCGGTTGTGGCCCAAAAACCAAAAAAAAAAAAAAAAAAAAGAATTTCTTCATAGAAATTTTACAAAATTCTTTATTTTGGGGGGTCACATTTGGCAGAGATTATTTCTTGCTCTTTCCTCTGTACTCAGGAATACTATTGGTGTTCTTTTTTTTTTTTTTTTTTTTTTTTTTTTTGGTTTTTGAGCCACACCCATTTGACGCTCAGGGGTTACTCCTGGCTATGCGCTCAGAAGTCGCTCCTGGCTTGGGGGACCATATGTGACACCGGGGGATCGAACCTCAGTCCGTCCTAGGCTAGTGCTGGCAAGGCAGACACCTTACCTTTAGCGCCACCGCCCGGCCCCACTATTGGTGTTCTTAAGAATCTTGTGTCGTATTGAGGATCGAATCTAGGTTTGTCTTGTTCTAGCAAGCACCTCGCCCTCTATAATATCCATCACAAGCTTAATAAATTATTTAATGCAGTGATTTCTTCTTCAGAGTCTCATGGATACAGGTCAGAGGAAGTTCGAAGTTGGAAATTGTTATCTTTGTAAAAACATAATCCTAAATTTGAAACTCTGTCCCTTATTTGTGGCCTGTCAACTAGTCCTACTTACTATTTTTCTTTTGCATGGTTTGACAGGTATTTAAATATTGTATTACTTGCCAGGCCCTATTCTTTATAAAGTAGGAATTTGGTTTTAAATTGTGGTTAAATGTCAGTGATGTGCATGGCTTACTTCTTGCACACAGTATTTACATCTGTATGTGTTTGAAGACCCTTATGGGCTGTCAAGAATACAATCCTGGCCAGCCAGGTGCTGTATAATGTTCTACCCATGTGCTCTCTGTCCCCAAAAGCAGCATCTAAATTTTTGATCTCCTTCTTAAAAGTCATTATTTTAAGAATGGAAAAATCCAATCATAGTTATTTTCAGTGTTATATTATTATAGGTCCAATTTTTTTTATAAAATTACTTTGAGATAAAGATTTGAAAAGTAGTTGATATTTGATTTTTGTCATACAATGTTCCAACACATCCCTTCAGCATTATTTTCTGACAATCATTTTCCCAGTTCCACTCTGTCATCCTACCACCCTTAACCTCCTTCCTCTATGACAGATACTTTTTCTGTTTCTCTTCCTCTAGATCTTTCTCACTCGTTCTTTCTTTTTTTTTTTTTTTTTTTTTTTTTTTGGTTTTTGGGCCACACCCTGTGACGCTCAGGGGTTACTCCTGGCTATGCGCTCAGAAGTTGCTCCTGGCTTCTTGGGGGACCATATGGGACGCCGGGGGATCGAACCGCGGTCCGTCCTAGGCTAGCGCAGGCAAGGCAGGCACCTTACCTCCAGCGCCACCGCCCGGCCCCCACTCGTTCTTTCTTACTCACTTTCTTAAACTCTCTTTCACTTTTCTTGCTCTTTCTCTCATGCTTTTTCTAGATCCTTCTCACTCTCCCTCTAGCTCTCTTCATGAGCACGCATGCATTCTCTCTCTAATTTCACTCATGACAATCTGACTCTCCACATATAAGCAAATGTCCTTACCTAATTTTTCCCAAAAGCTGCTCCCTTAGGGGATTATTCCCATCTGGTGGGCAAGGCCACCATTTTGTACTCAGCCCTCACAGATTAGGCCACCACATGGGACTCAGTGTGCAAGGCAAGCAAGCACCTTACTCTCAATAGCAGTGCTATTGCTCTTGCTTGATGGGCTTGAATCTCCTAGGGCTGGGCTCACCGCACCTCCTGCTCCTCCTCGGCCCCAATGTCAGGACAGGCCTATCTTTCCACACCTGGACTTCACATCAACACCTAGTCCTGTTCTTGACCTCATGATGTGCCTTGTCCTTTAAAATGACAAGCTTTGTGGGCCAGAGAGATAGCATGGAGGTAGGGCATTTGCCTTCCATGCATGGTGGTTTGAATCCCAGCATCCCATATGGTCCCCCGAGCCTGCTAGGAGCAATTTCTGAGCGTAGAGCCAGGAGTAGCCCCTGAGCGTTGCCGGGTGTGACCCAAAAACCAAAAAAAAAAAAAAAAAAAAAAAAAAAGAAGAAGAAGAAAGAAAGAAAGAAAGAAAGAAAGAAAGAAAGAAAGAAAGAAAGAAAGAAAGAAAGAAAGAAAGAAAGAAAGAAAGAAAGAAAGAAAGAAAGAAAGAAAGAAAGAGGGAGGGAGGGAGGGAGGGAGGGAGGGAGGGAGGGAGGGAGGGAGGGAGGGAGGGAGGGAGGGAGGGAGGAAGGAAGGAAGGAAGGAAGGAAGGAAGGAAGGAAGGAAGAAAGAAAGAAAGAAAGAAAGAAAGAAAGAAAGAAAGAAAGAAAGAAAGAAAGAAAGAAAGAAAGAAAGAAAGAAAGAAAGAAAGAAAGAAAGAAAGAAAGAAAGAAAGAAAGAAAGAAAGAAAGAAAGAAAGAAAGAGAAAAGTAAAATGACAAGCTTTGGCTAACCAGGTAGACAGGGGGGTGGTGAGGTATCTGGCTGCACTTGGGGTCAGTGGTAACAGAAAAAGTGTACTGCATAAGGGGTGGGTGTTCCACATGGTAGCACTGGGATTCGAACCTGCCCAACTTCACACCTGTGTTTTTCATGGTCATTCTATTCACGAATTTCTTTGGAATAAAAGAAAAATACAGCAGAGCGAGGAAGGGATCTTGAGACTCTTATCAGCATCTGAAGCTGAATCGTCATGCTCCAAGTCCAGTACATTGGAGAGATATAGGTCTGGAAATAAACGCTGATGCAGGAAAGAATCCACACACAGTTAAAGAGGTGAAATCAGTTCAGGAATTTCACATGAAAGCCTTCCACTCCTAAAAGCAGATAGCTCAGTGATGGAAAATCAAAACCAAAAATGAGGCTTTTTTCTGAGACCTGGGGTCTTTCTTGGAAGCACCAGACACACCAGTTCAGTGGAGAACTGGTGGTCTAAGGCACCAGTCCAAAAAGTGCTTCATACAAAGGAGCCCCCGACCAATGAGTAACAAACATGTATGGAATAGGGTGGAATCGGGTAATCCAACATCTCCCCTTGATATTCCCCAGAAATATGAGGTAAAAGAAAATAATTCCCCTCCCAAGGTTCTAAGAAAAGGATGGATTCCTTTAACTAAAAGATGAAAGAGCTGGCAATATTTTTCATAGTTTCAGGAAAAGTTGGAAACATAGAAAGAATAACTTTTGGCCTAAAAACAGAGTGTCCCTACCTGATGAAGGAGTAATACTTACCCACAAAGCTTTGTGCCATAAGACCAACTACCAGCTCCAGGAACACTAATTTGTCTAATCCCAAAGTCTTTCTTCATAGTCCCAGGAAAGGTTCCCCTCAATCAGTTTTCGTTGTCAGGCTTCAGTAATTGAAGATCTAGGTGTTAGTACATATCCTATGTCGAAATCAAGATATCTTGAGGCATCTCCTGGTTTCATCTCACCATTATGTCTCGAGTCAGGGAAATCTATCTTCAAAGCAAATCAAGTCGTTGCTGATTTCCAAGTCATAGTAAGGGTAGCCTGTGAGTCCACACTGAGGCAAATATGTACCAAGGCAGTTCCAAGGCCTGTTTTGGTAGAAGGTCAACTCCTGCTGCAGGTGAGGAAAACCAGGCCAGATCTAAAGATGAGACCCAAGGTTTAGGGGTGATTGGCTGATATCCAAGTGACAAAAGCCTAAGTCAAGTCACTATGGCAAATGTTCAGTGTAGAAGGCCCTCTGCAGCAATATTTCTGAGTTTTTATCCCTAATGTATCATCCTCATTGTATTTAGTATTTTTTCGATTTTAATGTGCCCATGCGAAAAGAACAGTGCCACAGGATACTATTAGTACCTAAGGGGAAAATAATAAAAATCAAGGAATCCCTATAACTTAGTTCTATCAAAAATACAAAACTCCAAGGGTACTATCTATACTATCTTCTAAGAATTGCTACTAGCAGATCTAAAAAGAAGGGGGAGGCTATAACTACATAATAAAATATACAATTAAGAATATACATGTTGAGGCTGGTCCGATGGCAGTGGTTTATCAGAACCTATTAACAGCATCACAAAAGTTGGTATTCTTTCTTTTGTATGAAGCACCAGTCCAAAAGGTGCTTCATACAAAGGTGCCCCCACTACTCAACTTGACTAGCTTTAGAAGAGAAAAAAAAAGAATAAACATGTTGAGGGGCTGGAGAGATAGCATGAAGGCAGGGCATTTGCTTTGCATGCAGAAGGACAGTGTTTTAAATCCCGGCATCCCATATGGTCCCCCGAGCCTGCCAAGAGCGATTTCTGAGCGTAGAGCCAGGAGGGACCCCTGAGCACTGCTGGGTGTGACCCAAAAACAAAAACAAAAAAAAAAAGAGAGAATATACATGTTGGAAAAATACACTTAAGTATACAAAGAAGATAAAAAAAAAAAGAAGTATACAAAGGAGGTATACATATCTCCTATAAGTCTTTTGAAATGGTCTGAGTAGAGGATAATTTCTGGATCACAACTTCAGCCAGCAACATGGTCTTGTGGAGTCTGAAAAAATGGCTCATAGCAGTCACGGATCAGGAAATGTCCTAGAGCTGAGGATCTTTAAAAAGGCAAAACCAGTTGTGAGCAACAGTCTATGATGAAAGTAAGTGGCAAAAAAGTGACCACTGAGAACACAGCATCCAACCAGAGCAATGATATAAAACAAGAGGCCTCCATGCAGGACGAGCCACTGGAGAGGACCATGAGCTGTGGAAAATACATTAGATAGGGGCTGGAGGATAGCATGGATGTAGGGCATTTGCCTTGCATGCAGAAGGACAGTGGTTCGAATCTCGGCATCCCATATGGTCCCAAGCCTACCAGGAACGATTTCTTTTTTTTGTTTTTGTTTTTGTTTTTTTTTTTTTTTGGTTTTTGGGTCACACCAGGCAGTGCTCAGGGGTTATTCCTGGCTCCAGGCTCAGAAATTGCTCCTGGCAGGCACAGGGGACCATATGGGATGCCGGGATTCGAACCAATGACCTCCTGCATGAAAGGCAAACGCTTTACCTCCATGCTATCTCTCCGGCCCACCAGGAACGATTTCTAAGCATAGAGCCAGGAGTAACCCCTGAGCATCACCGGGTGTGGCTCAAAAACCAAAAAACAAAAGAAAGAAAAAACACATTATCACAATGAACACTGTAATAGGAATACAACATAATATAGCACTTGTATCACAAAACTAGGGCATCCAAACTATCTTGCCATGGATCACTGTGAACAAAACATTAAAGGTTATTAAAACCATAATAGAATAGAAATTAAGACACTAAAGCATTCTGCTAATGAGCACTCAAGTGGAATTCTATGTCTTCCAAAGCATCCTGCAACTATTCTCCTATTGATAAAAACATTTAAACATTATTATAGACATCTCTAAAAGGTATTAAATTAGACATCTGCTAATTTAAATAGATGTATTAGTTGTAAAAGGTCTATTTGGGCCATTGAGGTGGCGCTAGAGGTAAGGTGTCTGCCTTGCAAGCGCTAGCCAAGGAAGGACCATGCGGTTCAATCCCCTGACATCCCATATGGTCCACCCAAGCCAGGGGCAATTTCTGAGCGCTTAGCCAGGAGTAACCCCTGAGCATCAAACGGGTGTGGCCCGAAAAACCAAAAAGAAAAAAAAAAGGTCTATTTGAAGTATATAAAAAAGAATAAAAGCTGCTGAAGCTGTTACAGATGAATTGGAGATTTCTGAAACTCCTTGATCATTAAATTTAAACCAATGTTGTCTATAAAAACCACCCCATAAGGTCTGAGAGATAGCACAGCAGTATACTTTAAAGCAACCTTGCAACATGCATTTATCTGTGGATGTCAAAGGCAAGGATAAATGAGTAAAGATCTTCAATGTCCGAGATTCATAGTGGCAGATAAAGCATTGAATTGTGAATTTTAGCTGGCCTTGTAAGTGTGTAGCAGTAATAGACTCATTATACTTTTTGTGTCTCTGCCAAGCTTGTTTTACAGTTTTTTTTTTTTTTTTTTTTTCAGGAAGAATCATCTTTATTTATGCCCTAGCCACCACAGGTGTGTGGCCTATGTCAACCTTTTAAGCATTCAGCTATATTTTGCTAGCCCTGCATCTTATCTCCTGTTAGCCATCTTCCCTTTGGGCTCCATGCGGCCCAAAGATCCAAAAGCCAGGAAGCCAAGCCGGGCCAAGAGAGAAACGGCAAAAGGCTGTTTTACAGTTTTTAAGTCAACAATATAATCACTATTTTCCACTATGTGTCTATTCTGCCTATCAACTTTGTTCAAATCTTATGAAGAGCCTCCATTAAGTGTAGACATAGTTCATGTAGATCCTGTTGATTGTCTCCTATAAACTGATTATTTATCTTTCCAATGGTCATCTTAAAGTCTTTTGGACTGGGGCCGGAGAGATAGCATGGAGGTAAGGCATTTGCCTTGCATGCAGAAGGTCTGTGGTTAGAATCCCAGCATCTCATATGATTCCCTGAACCTGCCAGGAACGATTTCTGAGCATAGAGCCAGGAGTGACCCCTGAGCGCTGCTGGGTGTGACTCAAAAAAAAAAAAAAACAACAACAAACAAACAAAAAGTCTTTTGGATTGACATACCTGTGTTGTCCTTCCCACAGGCTTTTATAATCTTACCAAACTCTCCTGCCATAATGCCTTTATGTCCCAATGGATTTGACCTGTTAATGTCCTCCTTATAATGGTTCTGGTAAAAGTAATCAGTCAAACTGGGAATATTATACAGACATTGTAGTACTGAGTTCATGTAACAAGTGTTTCCTAAATTATGAAGTCCAGTGAAAACAAGACCAATTCCTTCATCTACAGAACCAAGATTCTGGAATTGGTCATTTCCACACTCAATAGCCTCTGTCTCATTATGTGGTGTCAACTTATGGACACCATTACTTGTTGAGGTCGCAGTTGTTTTCTGCTCTTGTCCTTTTGAATAATATGTATTGGTTCTGAGGAAGGTATGCAATTTTTTTTTTTTTTGGTTTTTGGGTCACACCCAGCAGTGCTCAGGGGTTCCTCCTGGCTCCACACTCAGAAATCGCTCCTGGCAGGCTCAGGGGACCATATGGGATGCCGGGATTTAAACCACCGTATTCTGCATGCAAGGCAAATGCCTTACCTCCATGCTATCTCTCCGGCCCTGAGGTTTGCAATCTTATCCTGCATTGTGTCTGAGTTTTTTCATTTGTGAGAATCCTGCTTCTGACAAGGCATAACGGGACCAAAAGTTTCTTGCCAGGGTTGCAATCTGCAGAAACATTAGCACATCCTTTTTCTCAAATGAGATTACCAGCAATCCATTCATTATCCACTTTTACCCAAATAGGTGAATTAATTATTTTTGTACCTGAACATTTTTGGGGGGTTTTGAGTTTTGGGTCACACCCAGCAGAGCTCAGGGGTTCCTCCTGGCTCTACACTCATAAATTGCTCCTGGCAGGCTCGGGGGACCATATGGGATGCCAGGATTCAAACCACCGTCCTTCTGCACGCAAGGCAAATGCCTTGCCTCCATGCTATCTCTCCGGCCCTAAACATCTTTAAAGTATCTTTCTGCAGTAGGTTGGGGGAATTCGATCCTCTGCCTGCTGCCGTTCCCCTTCTAATGGAGCTTTCTTTCTGGTTTCAGTGACCTCTATAAATTTCTGCAGATTGGGAGGCTGAGGTCCTTGGAAAAGGCGCCTGTAGTAGAAGCAAAGTAGGGGGCCTAGGCCTCTGAGGGGTGCTCCAAGTTTTCAGCTCTCCCCACTTCACTGCTTGTTTTCCTGCTTGAAGGAGTCTCCATATCATTAGAACCAGCACCTCTAGCCCCTTCAGCAGACAGGTCTGAAGAGTGCAGGGTAATGATGGATAGATTAACTCACAAGCAGTCAGAGTTTCTTTGGAGTCAGCTTGCTTTATTCCAAGGCCCTAACTGCCATATGTTTTTCTTTACATGGCTTCTATGTTATAAGCTCTTTCTTCCAAGGAGCTTCTTGTCTGCTCCTCCTCTAGCTCTCTGCCTCTTTTTCTACCTTTCCTTCCCCCTAGCCAGACTTTTCCTTTTCTTTTCTTTTTTTTTTTTTTTTTTTTTTTTTTTTTGGTTTTTGGTTTTTGGGCCACACCCGGTGGTGCTCAGGGGTTACTCCTGGCAGTCTGCTCAGAAATAGCTCCTGGCAGGCACGGGGGACCATATGGGACACCAGGATTCGAACCAACCACTTTTGGTCCTGGATCAGCTGCTTGCAAGGCAAATCCAGGCCTGACTTTTTCTTTTCCTTCTTTAAAATACCTGCCCCAACCCCAGTGTGGGCGGGTCTCATTCCCCAAGTGGAATAGACATCAACAAAAAGCCCAGGCAAGGGAGGAGGGAATTGGCAACATTATTATTTTATGATCAAAACCTAACAGGGAAGCTGCTCTGAGCCTTGCTTTGACAATAAGAGTAGCAACCAGTTCCAAATAAGGCACTGGTTGTTGTGTAAATAAACCCATTCTAGAGGTCCAGACAGCTGAACAATAGCATCCATAGGAGAATGAAGGGTTGCAAACATTAAAAGCCACATTTTCTCTCCAAGAATGAACCTGACAAGATAGTACTTTTTGAACCAGTCCATGGAAATTCTAATTCCTGTTGGGCTTTTTGAGTTAAACACCTGTTGTTATTTAAGTCTGAGATTTCCTTCCAACATACTAAAAATGTTACTGAGTTGAGTTTGGAATTTCAAGGGAGGGATGGATCTAATTTATATCACTTAAAGGTTTTTGAAAGTCATTAAGAGCCCTTAGATTTTTCTGATAAACAGATCTTTTGTTGACACACTGAAGTGTGCTCCAGTACGAATCTCAGGTATTGAAATAGAGGCAAAGTCTGAATTTTTCTGTGGCTATTGTTAAATAAACACCCTGCAAGCAGCTAACAACAAATTCATAAATACATTCCAATCCTTTGTGAGTAGTAGCAGACACTAAAATGTCATCTATGTAATGCACCAAATATACCTGGGAAACTTTATGCATGTGGCATAAAATCAGATCAACAAAATATTGACACATGATGCCTTGAGAAAAAAGCATCCATTGAAATCGCTGCATAGGAGCCCTATTATTAAGAGAAGAAATTGAAAAAAGCAAAGCACTTTCTGTCTTTTGGGTGTATGGAAATTATAGTTTAAAAAGTCTTTTAAGGGGGGCCCGGAGAGATAGCACAGCGGCATTTGCCTTGCAAGCAGCCGATCCAGGACCAAAGGTGGTTAGTTTGAATCCTGGTGTCCCATATGGTCCCCATGCCTGCCAGGAGCTATTTCTGAGCAGACAGCCAGGAGTAACCCCTGAGCATCACCGGGTGTGGCCCAAAAACAAAAACAAAAAAAAGTCTTTTAAGAGGCCGGAGAGAGAGCATGGAGGTAGGGTGTTGCAAGAGTCCCGAACTCTATCCATGGCATCATTCATCCCTAGAACACCACCGGCTGTGGCAAAAAAGTAAAAATATTTTCAAAACTCCTTGCTCCTAGAATCCTAAGATTTCTTTGTAATTGCAAAATTAGTCAGCTTGGGGTGGGAAATCATGTTGAGATGTGGTGCGGGACGCCCTCGTGTGGCTACCTCTGGGCACTGCACCCATTGCCTTTCTCGGTCCTTTAGGGAGGCAAAGGGAGGAAAGAGATAAAATCCAGGGCTAGGTCTCTGCAGCCCTACTGGTTGCCTTCAACCACACACATATGTGCGAGCCTTTCCTGAACCATTTTCTATTGTTCCTTTTCATTCTTCCAGCTCTGATATATTAAATCCGTTAGTTAACTCTTTTATCTTTAGTTATTAAATCCTCATTAACCCCCTTCATGCATGCTGCTGGTGAGATAACCCACCTCCAGCCCAGCTCCTGTTTCCATCACAGGAAGGCGATGACTCCACAGCTGCAAACAGCCCACTGCTTGGAGAGCAGGGCTTGGGCTGCATCCCTGGTGTGTTGTAAACCTTCCCCCAACTTCCTATGTCTCTCACCTGATGGTCAGACCAGCCCACATTTAGGAAGGGTCTATGGAAGGTAACAAAGGGGTTGCCTCAGGGGCAAGGGGAGACTTTAGACTCAGTGCTTCTCAATTATTTTCTGCCACGCCCCCCTAAGAAGAAGAAAATATTTTTCGCACCCCCCATGCAACTGTAAATAGTATCTTTATTTTAAAAAAAAAACTTTAACCTGCAAAACAAAAACATATAAAATAATTTGAGCTGATTTTTTTGGGGGGGTTGGTTTTTGTGTCACACCTGGCAGCACTCAGGGGCTACTCCTAACTCTAGGCTCAGAAATGGCCCTCGGCAGGCTCGGGGGACCCTATCGAACCACTGTCCTTCTGCATGCAAGGCACACCCTACCTCCATGCTATTTCTCCGGCCCTTGAGCTGATTTTTTAATCAGAGGTGATGTCTGGATTAATGGCTACAATAAGCACGTTTTTCGAAGCGGGGTTTGAAGCAGGACACAGCAACTCTCAGCTTCAGAGACATACAGAGACATAAACACGGGGCTTAGCTTGTTATGACAGTGTTTGTCGAGGTCAAACGCGCCCCCACTATTTGAGAACCACTGCTTTAGAGGAAGATTCAGAGAGGGATTGAGGAGGGGATTCCAAGAAGCCTGAGCATCAAGAGGCCAGATGAGGAGATGAGAGGTTGGGTGCAGAGAGGCCGTTTAGCTTAGAGGTAACACAGGGTGGCTAGGGCCTTTCATAAAGCTGCATGTTTCTTTTTTTTTTTTTTTTTTTTTTTTTGGTTTTTGGGCCACACCCCAGGGGAGGGAAAAAAAAAAAAAGAAAAGAAAGCTGCATGTCTCCTAACTTCAACTGACTGCTTGTGGATTACTTCTTCTTAGTTATTCAGAACCTTCAGATCCGGCAGCTGGAAGGAGGTGCAGGCGCCTGGCCTGGCTGAGAAAGGCCTCTCCACACATCCAACCATCCAAAATTCTTATTAATTTAATTATTACTACAGTGTGTGAACTGCTCATGGTCCTTTCCAGTGGCTCGGCCCACATGTAGGTTTTTGTTTCTATCTCATCACTCTGGCTGCTGATGCTGTTGGAATCACTCAAGGCATTGGGCTGTGAGTCATTCTCAGAGAAGAAAGCAGGCACACCTCTATTCTGATGTGTTCTTGGTGATGGCCTTTTTGCCACTTCACTTCACCATAAGATGTTGCTCACAACTGATTTCAGCTTTTGAGAGATCCTCGGCTTTAGGACATTTCCTGATCTGTGGCTACTGTGAGCCGTTTTCTCAGACTCCACAGACTGAAGTTCTGACCCGGAATTTATACACTCATCAGACTATTTCTTAAGACTTATAAGGGATATGTATATCTCCTTTGTATTTCTCTCCAATCCCATCCTTTGTATACTTCTTTTTTTTTTTTTTTTTTTTTTTTTTTTGGTTTTTGGGCCACACCCAGTGTGCTCAGGGGTTACTCCTGGCAGTCTGCTCAGAAATAGCTCCTGGCAGGCACGGGGGACCATATGAGACACCGGGATTCGAACCAACCACCTTTGGTCCTGGATCGGCTGCTTGCAAGGCAAATGCCGCTGTGCTATCTCTCCGGGCCCCTTTGTATACTTCTTAAGTGTATTTCTTTAACATGTATATTCTTTACTATTTATTATGTAGTTACAGCTTTTCCCCTTTTCTTTAGATTTGCTAGTTAAAAAAAAAAACATTAGGGGCCACACCCAGCCATACTCAGGGGTTACTTCTGGCTCTGTTCTCAGAAATCACTCCTGGTGGGGCTGGAGAAATAGCACAGCGGTAGGATGATTGCTTTGCAAGTAGCAGATCCAGGATAGACAGTGATTCTAATCCCGGCATCCCATATGGTCCCCCGAGCCTGCCAGGAGTGATTTCTGAGCACAGAGCCAAGAGTAACCCTCAGCACTGCCGGGTGTGACCCAAAAACAAAAAAAGAAAAAAAAAAGAAAGAAAGAAAGAAAGAAAGAAAAAGGAACCAGAGAGTTAGCATGGAGATAGGGCATTTGCCTTGCATGCAGAAGGATGGTGGTTCGAATCCTGGCATCCCATATGGCTCCCCGAGCCTGTCAGGAGCAATTTTTGAGTATAGAGCCAGGAGTAACCTCTGAGCGTTGCTGGGTGTGACCCAAAAACAAAACAAAACAAAAAAGGCATCAGGGCCAGAGAGATAGCACAGCAGTAGGGCATTTGCCTTGCAAACGGCCAACCCAGGACCAATGGTGGTTCGAATCCTAGCATCCTGTATGCTTCTCTGAGCCTGCCAGGAGTGATTTCTGAGCAGAAAGCCAGGAGTAACCCCTGAGTTCTGCTAGTTGTGACTCAAAAAAAAAGAAATAAAAAAGAAAAAGAGGGGCTGGAGAGATAGCATGGAGGTAAGGCGTTTGCCTTTCATGCAGAAGGACAGTGGTTCGAATCCCGGCATCCCATATGATCCCCTGTGCCTGCCAGGGGTGATTTCTGAGCATAGAGCCAGGAGTAACCCCTGAGCACTGCCAGGTGTGACTCAAAAACCAAAAAAAGAAAAGAAATTGCCTCTGGCAGGCTTGGGGGATGCCAGGAATTGAACCTGGATCTGACCCAGGTTGGCCGCATGCAAGGCTAATGCCCTCCCACTGTGCTATTGCTCCAGCCATAGAATAATATTTTAGACAATAGTATAGATAGTATCCTTGGAGTTTTGCGTTATTTATAGAACTAATTTTGGGGATTGTTTGGTTTGTTGTTATTTTCCCCAATAGTATTCTGTGACACAGTTCATTTTGCATGGGCACATTAAAATCAGAAAATATTACATACTAAGAGGAGTTATTATCCATTAGGTATGAGAACTTAGTAATTTTCTGTTAGGGGGGATTTTCACCCTGAAAATTAGCCATAGTAACTTGACATAGGCTTTAGTCACTCTCAGCATCAAGAATAGTTCTGGAAATCAGAATCTCTTCCAACCCTGAAGAGGTATGGGACAGACTCCCTCCTACTAGGATGAGAGGCCCAAGGACACCTTCTGGCTCATCATATAGACTTGACTTTTGCATCATTACATCAGCCACACTGGGTATCCCTGATGTGAAAGGATGCAGATTGGCCCAGGGAAATTGGAGACTATCTGGAAATGACTGGAATTGCCTTGGTACATACTTGGGATATACTAACTTGACTATGGCTTGGAAATTAGCAACGTCTTGTTCTGAAGGTAGATTTCTCTGCCTAGCTACATAAAGGTGAGATGAAACCAGGAAATGTCTCAGGACAACCTAACTTTGACATAGGATAGGTGCTAACACTAATAGTTCCAATTACTGACATCTGATAGTGAAAACCATGATTGAGGAAAACCTTTCCTGGGACCTTGAAGAAAGACTTTGGAGTTAGAGAAATTCGTGTGCCTGGAGCCTATAATTGTTTTTATGACAGGAGCTTTGTGGGTAGGAACATCTTGATTTTTAGGCCAAAAGATTTTCTATTTGCTGCATCTATGCAAAATTGTGCCATTCCTTTGATCTTTAATTTAGAGGCATCTGCCCTTTCCTTAGAAAATTCCCTTTCCTGGGCCAGAGAGATAGCATGGAGGTAAGGTGTTTGCCTTGCATGCAAAAGGACAGTGGTTTGAATCCTGGCATCCCATATGGTCCCCGAGCCTGCCAGGAGCAATTTCTGAGCACAGAGCCAGGAGTAACCCCTGAGTGTGGCCAGGTATGACAAAGGAAGGAAGGAAGGAAGGAAGGAAGGAAGGAAGGAAGGAAGGAAGGAAGGAAGGAAGGAAGGAAGGAAGGAAGGAAGGAAGGAAGGAAGGAAGGAAGGAAGGAAGGAAGGAAGGAAGAAGACCCGGAGAGATAGCACAGTGGTGTTTGCCTTGCAAGCAGCCAATCCAGGACCTAAGGTGGTTGGTTCGGTTCGAATCCCGGTGTCCCATATGGTCCCCCATGCCTGCCAGGAGCTATTTCTGAGCAGACAGCCAGGAGTAACCCCTGAGCACGCTGGGTGTGGCCCAAAAACCAAAAAAAAGAAAAAAGAAAAAAGAAAAGAAAATTTCCTTTCCCTTGGAATGCGTATTACTTTATTTTACTCATATTTCTGCATTTTTCTATAAAGGCAATTGGGGGAAATGTGGGATTAATTAGATCCCATCCGGGACTCAGTGTATGCCTTGTTACACATTGGTTGGAAATATCTTTTGAATATAGTACCTTGGATTGGTGTTTAGACTATTTAATCTCCACATCTGGGTGTGGTCTGATTCTTCCTAATAAATACCCGGAGTCTCAGGAAAATGGTCTCTTGCATTTCTGGACTTCCTACTGAGCTTCCTGCTTCTTTGAAACTGAAGGCTTACGTGTTGGAACTCCTGACCCCGTTTTACCCTCTTGAGTGTGTGTGGATTATTTCCTACATCAATGTTTGCTTCCAGACCTGTGTCCCTCCAGTGTCCTGACTTTGGAACTTGAGGCCTGATTTAACAGGCTTGTGTTAAATGACTTTGGCTTAGTTTGAAGGAGGTTCTTTCAATTCCATGTTGTTGAGAGTTTTTATCATGAATGTGTGCTGAATGTTGTGAAATGCTTTATTTCCTTTCACTGATATTGTGCTTTATATAGATGGACTTCACTATTGTAAAACATCTGTGCATCTCCTAATCTATCCTACAGTCTGCTTTAAATATCAAGGTGATTTTAGCTTTATAGAAACCCTTAGTGTTTCTGTTTCTCTAATTTCCTAGAAGAGCCCAAAAATGATTGGTGGTAGGTCCCCTTTAAAGATTTGAAAGAATACACTAGAGAATCCGTCTGGATCTGGGCTTTTGTGTTTGTAAGCCTTTTGACTACGATTTTTCCCCTCAATTATGATAGGTCTGTTCAGGTATTACAGATCATCTTGGTTCAACCTTAGGACAACATAGTAGTTCAAAAATTATGAAATTCTTCCAGAAAACTCCTTTTCCGTGGCATAAGGATTCTCAAATAAATTCTCTGATTTTAATTCTCAAATTATCTGATTTTCCTTGAAATTATGTAGTATCTGCTGTGACACCCCCATTTCATTTCGATTCAGGGTTTTGGGTTTTTTGTTTTTGGTTTTTGGTTTTTGGTTTTTGGGTCATACCCGGTAGTGGTGGCAGAGGCACTCAGGGGTTACTCCTGGCTCTTCACTCAGAGATTGTTCCTGGCAGGCTCAGGGGACCATAAGGGATGCCGGGAATCGAACTGGGGTCCGTCCTGGCTTGGCTGCATGAAAGGCAAATGTCCTACCACTATGCTATAGCTCCGGCCCTTCTGATTCAGTTTGTTAAGATTCTCTCTCTTGGGGCCCGGCGAGATAGCACAGCGGCGTTTACCTTGCAAGCAGCCGATCCAGGACCAAAGGTGGTTGGTTCAAATCCCGGTGTCCCATATGGTCCCCCGTGCCTACCAGAAGCTATTTCTGAGCAGACAGCCAGGAGTAACCCCTGAGCACCGCCGGGTGTGGCCCAAAAACCAAAAAAAAAAAAAGATTCTCTCTCTTTTTTTGGGGGGGGGCCCACACCCGGCGTTGCTTAGGGGTTACTCCTGGCTGTCTGCTCAGAAATAGCTCCTGGCAGGCACGGGGGACCATATGGGACACCGGGATTCGAACCAACCACCTTTGGTCCTGGATCGGCTGTTTGCAAAGCAAATGCCACTGTGCTATCTCTCCGGGCCCAAGATTCTCTTTTTATTTATGAGTCTTGATAATGAATTATAATCTTGTGTATTATTCTAAAGAATCAAAATTTCCTTCCATTGATCTTTTTTTTCTTTGCATGTCAATTCATTAAGAGGTAAGGTATCTGCCTTGCCAGCGCTAGCCTAGGATGGACCTTGGTTCAATTCCCTGGCGTCCCATATGGTCCCCAAGCCAGGAGTGACTTCTGTGCATATAGCCAGGAGTAACCCCTGAGCGTCACCAGGTGTGGCCCAAAAACCAAAAAGAAAAAAAAAAGAAATCTACCCATGCTTCTATCTCTCTGGCTCCTTGCCTTCCACTCTTACCTCTTAGTAACACTTTTTGTATTCCCTAATACCTGAAGATATTTGTTTTTTTGTTTTTTTGTTTTTTTTTTTTGGTTTTTGGGCCACACCTGTTTGACGCTCAGGGGTTACTCCTGGCTATGTGCTCAGAAATCGCCCCTGGCTTGGGGGGACCATATGGGACGCCGGGGGATCGAACAGCGGTCCGTTCCTTGGCTAGCGCTTGTAAGGCAGACACCTTACCTCTAGCGCCACCTTCCCGGCCCTGAAGATATTTGTTAACCTCAATAAAAGTTCCCCTATGGGTTGAAATGTAAGTTGATACAGTTTTGAGCTTAGGCAGAATATTTCAAAATGGGCCCGGAGAGATAGCACAGCGGCGTTTGCCTTGCAAGCAGCCGATCCAGGACCAAACGTGGTTGGTTCGAATCCCGGTGTCCCTTATGGTCCCCCGTGCCTGCCAGGAGCTATTTCTGAGCAGACAGCCAGGAGTAACCCCTGAGCAACACCGGGTGTGGCCCAAAAACCAAAAAAAAAAAGAAAACAAAAAGAATATTTCAAAATGTTTAGCTCACAGGAGGGAGGAATGTTTAGTTTTCATATCCTTAATTCCAGCAGTTGTGCTTGAGTTTATTTATAGTTTGATACACAGCACAATCTTTCTGCCAAAGAAGACAAAATAAAAAACTAAAACAGGGGCCAGAGAGATAGCACAGAGGTAGAACCTTGCCTTGCATGCGGCCGATCTGTGAGGGACTCAGTTCAATTCCTGGCATCCCATATGGTCCCCCAGTCTACCAGGGGCGATTTCTGAGTACAGAGCCAGGAGTAAACCCTGAGCAACACTGGGTGTGGCCCCAAAACCAATCAATCAATTAATAAAGTTTTAAAAATTATTATTTTTTTTTCTTTGTTTTTGGGTCACACCCGGCAGTACTCAGGGGTTACTCCTGGTTCTACGCTCAGAAATTGCTCCTGACAGGGGGCCCTATGGAATGCTGGAATTCGAACCACTGACCTTCTGCGTGCAAGGCAAACGCCTTACCTCCATGCTATCTCTCCGGCCCCAAAGTTTTAAAAATTATTTTAAAAATAAATTTAAAAAAATCCTTAAAACCACTGAGTTTGGGGCCGGAGAGATAGCATGGAGGTAGGGCATTTGCCTTGCACGCAGAAGAATGGTAGTTTGAATCCCAGCATTCCATATGGTCCCCAGAGCCTGCCAGGAGCGATTTCTGAGTGCAGAGCCAGGAGTAACCCCTGAGCACTGCCGAGTATGACCCAAAAAATAAATAATAAATAAATAAAATAATTCAAGGATGTATTTGGTTTTTGGCCCACAACCAGATGGTACTCAGGGTTGCAAGGCAAAGCCCTACTATGCTATCACTCCAGCCTATATTTTCTTCCGTTTCTTCCATTTGTTTATCATCCTTTTATTTTGTGTGTGTGTGTGTGTGTGTGTGTGTGCGCGCGTGGTTTTTGGGTCACACCCGGCAGTGCTCAGGGGTTACTCCTGGCTCCATGCTCAGAAATTGCTGGGCCCGGAGAGATAGCACAGCGGCGTTTGCCTTGCAAGCAGCCGATCCAGGACCAAAGGTGGTTGGTTCGAATCCCGGTGTCCCATATGGTTCCCCGTGCCTGCCAGGAGCTATTTCTGAGCAGACAGCCAGGAGTAACCCCTGAGCAACACCGGGTGTGGCTCAAAAAACCAAAAAAAAAAAAAAAAAAGAAATTGCTCCTGGCAGGCACAGGGGACCATATGGGACGCTGGGATTCGAACGGATAACCTTCTGCATGAAAGGCAAACGCCTTACCTCCATGCTATCTCTCTGGCCCAATCCTTTTATTTTCTATTTAATTCTTGGTGGCGGTCAGTATTTTGCCTTCTATATCTCTGATATGGTCCTCTACATTTGAACTCGGTTATTATGGCTGACTATTGTATATTTTCACATTTTTGACTCCATCTGTATGGACTCTATAATAACCTGTGTCTTTCAGTTGATGGAATAGTTCTTTTAATGATTTCCCTCTTTCCTTGGCATTGCATGGAGTGTTGCTTTAATTTCCACATGGAAGAGACTTAAAGCTTTATTTGAGCTCACTGAATGGACGGGATTAGTGATCCTGCCTATGAACATATGAAGTCTTTTGTTTCTACATTAATTTTTAAAGATTGTGGATGCTGATTTTGAGATTCAGATTCCCAAAGGCCTGAGATCTGAACTATTACTTTCTAACCACTTCTGTGCCTTAAAAATGCCATTTTAGTGTTTCATATAGGGGAATAAAACAGTCAAGGAGGATGAAGGCAGAGGGAAGTTACGGATATTCAAGGCATATCAAAACCAGAATAATTGGATCAGAGGGGTGAGGTTGTAGCTCTGAAGCTATAGTGCTGCCATGAACAGTCTCCCAGGAACAGCCCCTGACACCCCATCCTTCGACCACCCTTTCTCCACCAGGACCCCCAGGTTTGCGGAGCAGGATGGGGATCAAAAACTGAGTTAGTGGCGAGGGGTGGGTTGGAAATAGGGCACACCAAGGAACCTTGGGCTACTTTCTCTAGTTTGTCTGAATTCCAAAGCACCAGGATTGACAGCATTTCTCATGGTGGGATTTCAGAACTAACACCGCTCGCTCCACCACTGGAGGGGGGAGTTTCCTTGGAGGTGGTAGGCCCCACAGTTTCACCGCTAGTCTCCAAAGCAAACACAGATGAAGGGGGGAGAAAAAGCTGATCCCCTGGTGTGTGTGTGGGGGGGGGGGGTCGAGGGGCCAGTAGGGCCAAGATAAGAGCTCAGAGAGGGCACGCCCCGGCCCCCCTCCCCCACCCACCCACCCCCGGCCAGGTAACAGCAAATCTGAAGCTAGTGGGGGTGGGATGTGTGGGGGTGGATGGAGCCGCAGCTGGAGGAAGAGTCCCAAGGACCTTCCATGTCCTTGGCTGGGGGTGGGGAGCTGCAGTGGGAGGAAGAAACCTCGGAACCTTCTAGATCTTCCCTCCGGCCCTGCCATGGAAGGGGAAGTGGGAGGGGAGAGCCACTGGCTGGGAGAGACCTAGGAACCTTCCAGACCCTGGGCAGCTGGAGAAGAGACCAAAGAACCTGGGCCACACCTGAGCTTGTTCCCAGGAGGGGTGCACGCCCCCCCCCCACCTTCTGAGGATGCTCTTACACTCTGGCCTCTGTGGCGAGTGAGAAGCCAGGCCATGAATTAAACACACTTTATTCTAGAGAAAGCCTCCAAGGGGTAGAAATGGAGGGGGTGGGCTGGCTGCTTGGCACCCCGCTGGGTGGGGAAGCTGAGCGCGGGGGTAGGGGGGGCTCTCTAAACCTCAGGCCGGCAGCCACTCGGAGCCCCTCAGAGAAGTGGCGCGGTTGGGGCTGTCTGTGGGGATCAGGAGGGTGCCCCGTGCAGAAGCGGGAGGCGTTTGGGTGTGCAGCAAAGGAGGGAAATGCATCCCCGACCCTAGACTCCAATGGAGCCCCTTATTCCCGGGGGTGGGGTGGGGAAGTTCTCCCTTCTGCAACGGGGAGGGCCGAGCTCCCACAAGGCGCCTTCAAGCCCTTTAATCAGACCACGAACTCCAGAGGGGGCAACAGGGGCCACCCAGGGTCCGGGCCTGGGAATCACACAAACAGTAAACACTACCGGGGGCGCGGGGTTCGAACCCCCAACTCGCCGGGTACGCGCCAATGACGCCAAGTCCCGGAGCCCGCCCGCAGCTTCCACAGAGATGCACCAGCTCCGCCCCCGGCGCGCAGAGGCGGGAGAGGGAGAAGAAAAAAAAAAAAAAGGAGAAACAGCCAAAAAAACGCGAGAACTCGCGAGATTTTGCGAGCCGCGCATGCGCTTGGGAGCCGACTGAAGCCAAAGAGGCGGGGCTCCAGGCCGTTCGTTCCCGGGCTTGGGCGGGGCGGCAGGACGCAGACGCAAGCGCGCGGCGGCGGCGGCGGTGGCGGCGGTTGGGGCGGAGCTTCCGGAAGGTTCGGGAGGCTTCTGGAAAAGGCTCCGCGCGCTGGGCGGGCCCGCTGCTATATAAGGGCGGCGCGGGGGCGGCCGGCCAGTTGCTCCGGCGTCCGGGTCCCGCGTGAGCTCGAACGATCGCAGACGGTGCTTTCGCCAAGGTGAGCGGCGCCTACCGGGCCTGCGGGGGAGGGAAGATGGGGTGCGGGGTGCGCCTGACTGTAGGCCTCAGGGGGGCCTGGGGCCTGGGTGCGGGGCTGGGGCTGGGTTTGGGGGCGGCGTGGCGGGGTCGTTTCCGAGGCGGCCGCGACCCCCGGGGGTTAGTGGCGTTGAGAAGGGGAATGAACGAGAAGGAGGGTCCCCTGCGGCTGCGGGGGGACGGGGGCGGTAAGGTGAGGTCATCCCTTTGTCTGGAGGGGCCCGGGCCTCATCTTGATCCCCCCGCAGATGCCGGAGGAGACGCAGATGCAAGAGCAGCACATGGAGGAGGAGGAGGTGGAGACGTTCGCCTTCCAGGCGGAGATCGCGCAGCTCATGTCCCTCATCATCAACACTTTCTACTCCAACAAAGAGATCTTCCTGCGGGAGCTCATCTCCAACTCGAGCGACGTGCGTGGAGGGGCTGGGCTGGGGTGGGGTGGGGTGGGGGGCGCTCAAAGTAGGCCAGGGTGGATGGAGGGAAGGGTCCTCACCGTCCCCCTTTGTTGCCACTTAACCCCCCTTTTTTTTCCTTCCCCCCCCCCCCCCGGAGTAGGCCCTGGATAAGATTCGCTACGAGAGCCTGACGGACCCCAGCAAGCTGGATTCGGGCAAGGAGCTGCACATCAACCTGCTCCCCAACAAGCAGGACCGCACGCTCACCATCGTGGACACGGGCATCGGCATGACCAAAGCCGACCTCATCAACAACCTGGGCACCATCGCCAAGTCGGGGACCAAGGCCTTCATGGAGGCGCTGCAGGCGGGCGCCGACATCTCCATGATCGGCCAGTTCGGCGTGGGCTTCTACTCGGCCTACTTGGTGGCCGAGAAGGTGACGGTCATCACCAAGCACAATGACGACGAGCAGTACGCCTGGGAGTCATCCGCCGGTGGCTCCTTCACAGTCCGGACTGACGTAGGTGCGTGCGCCAGGGCGGGAAATGGGGTGGGGTGGGGGTGGGTCCTGGCTCCCCCCAGCCCCAGGCCTTTTGTTGGCTTTGCATCTCAATGGAGAACCCCCCCACCTTCACTTCCGGCGCAGGTGAGCCAATTGGCCGTGGGACAAAGGTGATTCTGCATCTAAAAGAAGACCAGACCGAGTACCTGGAGGAGCGCAGGATAAAGGAGATTGTCAAGAAACACTCCCAGTTCATCGGCTACCCCATTACTCTATTCGTAAGTGCTGACGCTCCAGGGAGCTGGAAGAAAAGAGCTCGAGGTCGGTGGGGGGGGGGGGGTGGCTTCTGGGCTGATGTGAAATTCTGTCCTCTCCTCACTCTGGTTGCACCAGGGGCAGTTGACTAATGCATCAATATTTGATGCAGAGCTGTGAGCATCGACTTGATACAGCTTTGCCAGCTGTTGGCAGCTCAGTTTAGGTGAACACACACCCATCCACAACTTCGGGCATGTTAGTCCTAGAATAAACAGGTGATGGGTTATTTTTTGTTTGTATTTTATTTTTTGGGTAACCTGGCAGCACTCTGGTTACTCCTGGCTCTGTGTTCAGAAATCGCTCTTGGCATGCATGGGATGCCAGAAATCGAACCACATCCAACCTGTCCTGGATCGCTCTGATGTGTTTTTTATATGTTATCTTGTCTGTTGAAGGTGGAGAAGGAACGTGATAAGGAAGTCAGTGATGATGAGGCTGAGGAGAAGGAAGAGAAAGAAGAGGAGAAAGAGGAGGAGGAAAAGGAATCTGAGGACAAGCCTGAGATAGAAGATGTCGGTTCTGATGAAGAAGAGGAAGAAAAGAAGGAAGGGGACAAGAAGAAAAAGAAAATTAAGGAGAAGTACATTGACCATGAAGAACTGAACAAGACAAAGCCTATTTGGACCAGGAACCCAGATGATATCACTAATGAGGAATACGGGGAATTCTACAAGAGCCTGACCAACGACTGGGAGGACCACCTGGCAGTGAAGGTGAGGGACCCTCGGACCCCCCCACACACACCATACCCAGCTGTGTCCCCAGGTATGCATTAACTCAGGTTCATTCCGTTGCAGCACTTCTCAGTTGAAGGACAGCTGGAATTCCGAGCTCTTCTCTTCGTCCCCAGACGTGCGCCCTTTGACCTTTTCGAAAACCGAAAGAAAAAGAACAACATAAAGTTATATGTCCGCAGGGTCTTTATTATGGATAACTGTGAGGAGCTGATCCCAGAATATCTGAGTGAGTTCTGGGCTCCCAGCCCTACTGGTCATTTTGCTTTCAGGTTGTTGGGGATTTTTGTCTTCGGAACTGAAGTTGATGTTGACTTTCCTCTTTTCAGATTTCATTAGAGGTGTCGTGGATTCTGAGGATCTCCCTTTAAATATTTCCCGGGAGATGCTGCAACAAAGCAAAATATTGAAAGTTATTAGAAAGAACCTGGTCAAAAAATGCTTAGAGCTCTTCACTGAACTGGCAGAGGATAAGGAGAACTACAAGAAGTTTTATGAACAGTTCTCTAAAAATATTAAGGTTAGTAGAAATTGCCTTCTAATGGGTGGTTCAGAGAAGAGTTTGCTTTGCACCAAGCTGGCCTGGCCCAGGTTTAAACCTCTGCTTGATAGAGCTGCTGGGTGTGGCCTGGCAAGCACTGCCTGCCCCCCCCCACACACACACACACACACACACAATGGTTTTCTTTTTGGGCCCACCTGGAATGCCTGCATGAGACCAGAGTTGAGTCAGCTACTGTCCCTGGGGTTCCAGCCCCTTGTGGTTTTCTCAAAAGAACTGTCTTTAATACTGCTGTTCCCCCTCCAGCTTGGGATCCATGAAGATTCTCAGAACCGGAAGAAGCTTTCTGAGCTGCTTCGCTACTACACATCCGCCTCAGGAGATGAGATGGTTTCTCTCAAGGACTATTGCACCAGGATGAAGGAAAACCAGAAACACATCTACTACATCACAGGTAATGGGCTCCATTGGTACCTGCAGTGACTGGGGGAGGGGGGGCTCAGGCATGCCTCCTCCCCTCCTTAGCTGGAGGGAGTGGAGCCACACTCCAGCTGTGTGACTCGACCCCACACCAGGTGAAACTAAGGACCAAGTGGCCAACTCGGCTTTTGTGGAGCGCCTTCGGAAGCATGGCCTGGAGGTGATCTACATGATTGAGCCCATCGATGAATACTGCGTACAGCAGCTGAAAGAATTTGAAGGCAAGACACTGGTGTCTGTCACCAAGGAGGGCTTGGAGCTGCCAGAAGACGAAGAGGAGAAAAAGAAACAGGAGGAGAAAAAGACAAAGTTTGAAAATCTCTGCAAAATCATGAAGGACATCTTGGAGAAGAAAGTGGAAAAGGTAGGTGACTCCTCCTAGCCTGGTTCCGGTGCTGCTTGAACTCAACTGCACTCTTATACGGGTTTTCTCATACTGAGATTTGGGGTGCTGGAGAGCTCCTGAGGACTGAGTAAAGCTTGGTGCTAGGCCGGAGACCTAGGACTTGGCTTCCTTGGATTCACATCACAGTAATGCAGGAGCTCGGTCCTCATGCCCCACCCCATTAACCTGCTGCTGTGCCCACAGGTGGTTGTCTCCAACCGGCTGGTGACGTCCCCGTGCTGCATAGTCACGAGCACATACGGCTGGACGGCCAACATGGAGAGAATCATGAAGGCGCAGGCACTGAGGGACAACTCGACCATGGGCTACATGGCAGCCAAGAAGCACCTGGAAGTGAACCCTGATCACTCAATCATCGAAACCCTGCGGCAGAAGGCTGAAGCTGACCAGAATGATAAGTCGGTCAAGGACCTCGTGATCCTACTCTATGAGACGGCGCTGCTTTCCTCGGGTTTCAGCTTGGAGGACCCCCAGACCCATGCTAACAGGATCTACAGGATGATCAAGCTGGGGCTTGGTGAGCCAGGGGGAGGAGGTGGTGTGTGCCCGGGTTCTCAGATGGGGGCCTGGCCTGCACAACTTCCATGGCAGTTGACACCCTGTGAATAAAGAATCTGGCTTCTCTGCAGGTATCGACGAGGACGACCCTGCAGCTGATGAGAGCACTGCCACTGTCACCGAGGAGATGCCCCCACTTGAGGGGGACGATGACACCTCCCGCATGGAGGAGGTGGACTAAGGGGCCCCTATAGGTCCCCTGCCCCCCCCCCCCAGCCCTGGCTCAGTTTCCGTACCCTCCCCATTCATGACAACTTTCTTTATTTTTGTTAAGATTAAAAACAGCTGTATGGCATGGCCTAAACTACTGCTTAGGGAGGAGATAAGATTTCTTTCGACTTCTAAGTGTGATACTGTGACCTCTTAGCTTAGCAGCTAGAGCAAACCTAGTGAGTTTTGTGTTGGCTTCTTTTCCCAGAGCGTTATAAGATGTAAGTATGTGATCTAGTGTTCCTTTGTGTTCTAAAGCAGTGAGCGACCAAACAGATTCCTTAACTGACCAAACCTTCTGTGACTGAACTATGGAGATCTGTATCTTCATGTTAGAGGGATTCTTCTGACCAACCATAGACCTTTGTCACCTGTCCCTGTTGTTCAACTGCATGTCCCGGGCCTCTAGAAATGAGTGTTATTATTGCGCTGGCCCAGCCATAGAGCTTGTTTCCCAAAGAAAAAGACTGTTGAGCGCAACGCCACATCCCCAGGCATGTTGTAAAGCTGTTTGCAAGCAGCTCCACAATTGTTGATGGAAATACAGTGTCTTGCTTCAAGGGGCAACAATACAAAGGAATTAAATTAAAATGCTTCTGGCCTGTCATTTGTCTCTGGGGTAGTGGGACAGATATGGCCTGACCAGGCCTGAATCAGGGTTCTCGTGGGGTGGTGGGCACCATGTCGCCTAGGAGGTTTTCGGAAAGAAAGTATATGATGGGGGCTGGAGAGGTGGCGCTAGAGGTAAGGTGTCTGCCTTGCAAGTGCTAAGGAAGGACCACGATGCCCTGGCATTCCATATGGTTCCCCCAAGCCAGGGGCAATTTCTGAGTGCTTAGCCAGAAAACTGAGCATCAAATGGGTGTGGCCCCCAAAAAAGAAGAAAGTGTATGATGCATGTACGCAGTTTTTTCTTTTTTTTTTTTTTTTCTTTTTTTTGGGGGGGGTTTTGGGCCACACCCCAGCGGTGCTCAGGGGTTACTCCTGGCTGTCTGCTCAGAAATAGCTCCTGGCAGGCACAGGGGACCATATGGGACACAGGGATTCAAACCAACCACCTTTGGTCCTGGATCGGCTGCTTGCAAGGCAAACACCGCTGTGCTATCTCTCCGGGCCCTTTTTTTTTTTTTTTTTTTTTTAAGCACTGGGATTTACTGGAAATTACTTCCTTAGCAAATAGATGGTGAATATAGTTGAACCTTAAAATCCTGACCGGGTGAATTTTAACATTACTAAGGGTAACCGGTCAATACGCAAAACCCTGTTGGATTTGAGAAAAAGGGAACTTTAAATGGGGTATACCTAAGGTGCAGAGATTATCCTGGTACTCTGACCACCCTGTTAAAATGCTTTGAAGCATGGTGGGGAGGGCACTGACCTTCCACAGCCCACCTGGGTTCCATCCCTGGTACCCCACACAAGTCCCCTGAGCAGAGCCAGGAGTAAGCCTTGAGCACAGCTGCGTTGATTTGGAAGGTGAGGGAGAGCACAAGGACCGGCTTGTGCCCCCAAAACAACTGCCTGGTGGGCCCCCCAAATAAGTCTGGGGGCTGTTGATGTTGCTCAGCTGGAGATGACAGCCTCTGGATGAGGTCAGAGTTCAGTTCCCAGAACTACAGGGAAAATTTTGCTTTAAAATTAACGAGAGAGGACAAGGTTGGCTGAGTCTCTGGGGACAGCAGATGATGGGGTGTCTGGGAATCAGAGCCATAGTGCAGTGGGAAGGCTTAGCACACAGCAAAGCCAGGTTCGATCTCCAGCACCCTGTATGATCCTGAACACTGATGGGTTATGGTCCAGAAACAAAACCAAAAATTGTCCCCAACAGGATGGTAGTGAACCCCAAATAAAACAGGGTCTTTGCTGCCTTAGTGCTTTTCAGAGCTGAGGCACTTGCCTAGCACTACTAAGAGTGACCCATGAGCACTACTGTGTGGTCCCAGAGTTAACATTTTAGCTTCAATTTACATCTTTTTTAATTTTGAGTCACACCTGGCAGCACTCGGGTTCCTCCTGGGTCTGAGCTTTAGGAATCACTCCTGGTGGGCTCAGAGGACCATATATATGGATACCAAGGATCACATCTGGGTTGGCCATGTGCAAGGCAAATGCCCTACCTGCTGTGCTATTGCTTCAGTCCTTTTTGGTTTGTTTTGACTTTGGACACACCTACCTATGTTCTGGAACTACTAACTTCAGGCAAGACAGGTCCTTGTGGTGGAGTCAGCTCAGGACTACGGCCAGCTGCAAAGGTCAAAGCACGTCTCCATCATGAAGACCCCCATGCACGCAGCCCACTGAGCAACACAGCCCTAGATTACAAGTTTCCCCATTTTGTTTGTTTTGCTTTAGGGCTACACCCAGCAGTGTTCAGGGCTTACTCCTGGCTCTGCACTTATTCTTGGCAGTATGCTTGGGGACCTTATGGGACACCAGGGACTGAACCTGGATCAGCTGCATTCAAGGAAAATATCCTACCTACTGTACTGACCCCTCCTTAGCTGATGATTTCCAATTCCTCCTTGGCTCTTCATAACTGTGTTAGGAGATTTACAGAAGACACGGGAAGAAGAGGCTGATGATCATAGGTGTTGGCCGGAAGAGACTCAAATCGACCCAGGACTGACACGGGTTTGATCCTCTATGGCAGGGGTCTCAAACTCAATTTACCTGGGCCGCAGGAGGCAAAGTCGGGATGATCTTTGAGTGCAAAGTCAGTAGTAAGCTTTGAACATTGGGGGATGTGACCCAAACAACTAAAACAAAACAAAACAAAAAAAGATTCATCTAGGGCAGGGCCACAAAATGTACGGAGGGCCGCAAACGGCCTTCGGGCCTCGAGTTTGAGACCCCTGCATGGCATCCTTAGCCTCCAACTCCTACCAGGAGTAACCCCTGAGTGCTGCCAAGTGTGGCCCACCCCTCCAAAAAAAAAAAAAAAAACAACTAATCATGGGGCTGAAGTGATAGCACAGCGGTAAGGTATTGCCTTGCACATGGCTGCCCGGGATGGATGTGGGTTCAATGCCCGGCATCCCATATGGTCGCCAAGTTAGGAGTGATTTCTGAGCACAGAGCCAGGTAGAACCCCTGAGTACCGCCAATTGTGGCCCAAAACACAAAAAAGTAAAAAAAAAAAAAAAAAAAAAAAAAAAAAAAAAAAAAGGTCAGGAAAGGTCTCACTTATTCATAACATAAGGCTGTTGATGGTTTTTTGTTTTTGGTTTGGGTTTTGTTTTTGTGTTGATTTTATTTTTGACTGGTTGTTTGTTTTGTTTTTGTCACACCAGCAATGCTCAGGATTATATCTGACTGTGCTTGGGAAACTATTTGGGGTGCCTGGAATCAAACCCCGTCAGCCAAGTAGGCAAATGCCTTCCCCGATGCACTCTTCTGGTCTCCAACCCCTAGACAGTTAATCTGAAGATGTAGAACAGACAAAGGCACCCTTGGGACATGCTTTACAAAGACCCAATTTCTTTTTGGAATGATGAAGAAAGTATTGAAAACTGCAGAGGCTTGAGTACAAATGTCAAACCCCCAGCACTGTATATGGTCACCACACCCAGCTCCCTGAGCACCACCAGGTGTGCCCCCCCCCCCAAACAGGAAACAAAAAGCAATAGGGGCCCAGAGCGATAGAACAGCAGGGTGGGCTTGATCCCCAGGATCCCACATGGTCCCCAGAGCCTGCCTGCCAGGAGTAATTTCTGAGTGCAGAGACAGGAAGTAACCCCTGAGGGCCACCCAGTGTGACCGGAAAACCAAAAGAAAATAATAAAGGGGGCCGGAGCGGTGGTGACACAAATAGTATTCAAGGTGCCAGCCCGCCTCACTACTGTGGCCACTACCTTCCACTTCCCCCAAGTCCTGCCCCCATAAAGTGAGGCACCTGGACACTCATGCCCCTGCTCCCTTGAGTCGCCTTTTCTGCCCCGCTGCCCGACCTACCCTGCTCCTGAAGCCACCCATGAGTTCCATCTCCCTCAATGCTCCTAGCCCCAGGTCAGTGGGCTGAGTCAGGCAGGACTGTAAACAGCTGGATTTCTCAAATGCCATGGGGCTGACAATTTGTTCACATACTTTTGTAGGATTTGGGAAGCTTTAGGGCCCTTTCCTAAGTATCCAGGATTGACTCCAACCTTTAAAAGTGAAAGAGATTGTAGATTTTTCTCCCACAGGAAGGCCCTTCCCTTGCCTCCCCGGGAAGAAAGTTCCAGGAAACAAGTTTTAGTGATTCATATGTATTAATAGTACCCTTGAAACTGGAACAAAGATTCCAGGAGCCGATGAGCACAGCATATTCTGCCTGGAACACGCATCGTATTCCTAGGAAGGCACTTGCAGTACTCCAAATGCCTTCCAAGTACTAAAGAGAAAAAGGCTCCCTAGAGCAGCCCAGGAGCTGGCTGTTAGAACCCCAATTAAAGGGCCGGGAGAGATAGCACAGTGGCATTTGCCTTGCAAGCAGCCGATCCAGGACCAAAGGTGGTTGGTTTGAATCCCGGTGTCCCATACAGTCCCCCGGGCCTGCCAGGGCTGTTAGAACCCCAATTAAAGGACCGGGAGAGATAGCACAGCGGCATTTGCCTTGCAAGCAGCTAATCCAGGACCTAAGGTGGTTGGTTTGAATCCCCGTGTTCCATATAGTCCCCCATGCCTGCCAGGAGCTATTTCTGAGCAGACAGCCAGGAGTAACCCCTGAGCACCGCCGGGTGTGGCCCAAAAACCAAAAAAAAAAAAAAAGAAAAAAAAAAAAGAACCCCAATTAAAGATGTAACTGGGACCAAGAGTGAGAACAGAGGGGAAGAAGCTCACTGAGTGGGGGGACCCCTGGCACTGTGTGCTGCTCTGCACAGACCCAGGAGTAAACCATAGCACTTCTAGTTTCCGTTCCCTTCCCCTCCCAAATATCTGTTTTGTTTTATTTTAATGGATTATGCTTCCTTTTATCATTGACATAATTTTGTATTTGCATGTGTGGGAGCAAAGTATTGGGTCACTCCACCCAGTGGTACAAAGGACTACTAGCACTTCTTAGAGAGAGGGATGAGTGGGTAGCATAGCAGGTAGGGTTCTTACCTTGCATGACCCCAGGTTCAGTCTACAGCATCCCTTATGCTCTTCTGAGCACTGTCAAAAATGATTCCTGAATGCAGAGCTAGGAGTAAGCCCTGTGCACTACCGGTGTTCAATTGCACAATTGCAAACTCAGTGACCCAGGGAAGAGTTCTTGTGGCTGTTCTTCTCTGCACTGGAGGCCACTGTAGTCAGGTGTCACAGGGTCACAGAGAAGGGGACCTAAGCCCTCCCAGCTGAGCAGAGGTGATAGTCATGCTAAAGTGACATGATCTTGGAGAGAAGGAGCGAGCACAGGCTAAAACCAACCGTCTCAGGGCTCTGGATAGAAGACCAAAGGCAAAAGGAGCTGAAGAGATGGTCCAGGTAAGGGACATTCACACCGTGAATGTACTTCACTCTATTCTAATTCTGGGGACCCCCACACCAGGAACACCACCAGGAGTGACCCCTGAGTAAGCCCGGAGCGACTCCTGAGTAAGCCCTGAGCACCTGTCATGTGTGACCTAAAATTAAAATTTTAGTCTAGTTTGTTTAAAAAAAGAAAGGCTTTGGGGAGAAAAAATATGGGTAAGGCCTTTGTCTTGTATATGGCTGACCGGGTTCATTCCTATGAACACCATCAGGCATAAGCCCTGAGCATTGCTGGGTGTGGCCCAAAAACAAAACAAAAGAAACACAAAAATACAAAAGTGGGGCCGGCGAGGTGGCGCTAGAGGTAAGGTATCTGCCTTGCAAGCACTAGCCAAGGAAGGACCGCGGTTCGATCCCCCGGCGTCCCATATGGTCCCCCCAAGCCAGGGGCAATTTCTGAGCGCTTAGCCAGGAGTAACCCCTGAGCATCAAACGGGTGTGGCCGAAAAACCAAAACAAAAAACAAAAATACAAAAGCAAAATAAAAAAGAAAGAAGAGTCAAGAATAACCCCTGAGAGCCACTGGATGTGACCCAAAAAAACAAAAACAAAAACAAAAACACCTATAACAAAATAATTAATAGGCCAGTCAGCCTTAGGTGGTGCATGGGCAGAGGCTCGGTTCCAGCCCTGAAGGCGAGCTCAAAGGCCTTTGCTGAGAGCCAGGGAAGGCTGTAGGATAGATAGAAGGTGGGATCAGAAAGAACTGGAGGGCCCGGAGAGATAGCACAGCGGTGTTTGCCTTGCAAGCAGCCGATCCAGGACCAAAGGTGGTTGGTTCGAATCCCGGTGTCCCATATGGTCCCCCGTGCCTGCCAGGAGTTATTTCTGAGCAGACAGCCAGGAGTAACCCCTGAGCACTGCCGGGTGTGGCCCAAAAACCAAAAAAACAAAAAAACAAAAAAAAAAAAAAAAGAAAGAAAGAACTGGAACTTTGGGGGTTTAATGGGGCACACACAAAAGAGGTAGGTGGGCAGGACCATGAGGTGTGCATGGGCATTGGGTGAGGATGGGAAGGCAAGGGAGCAGTGGGCGGGACTGGGGATGTTGTGGGTGTTGCAAGTCAGCCCCTGAAGAGGTTGACTGATGGAGGGATGAAGCTCGCAGACAGTCAGGCTTGTGGAAATATTAGCTTTATTCGGTGGACAAGACTGAAGTCCAAAGCCTCAGCATCAGTTCCAGCCAAAAGCCCCTCGCCTTCCACAGACCCTTGTTTTTATCCCCCAGAATCAGGTGGGAGTAGAATCAGGTACCACCCTAGGGTGGGAGCAGAATGCCAGATCACACACAACAGTGGGTGGGGGCTGAGAAAGTATGGGGTGATGGGCGGGGCTATGATGGGAGGGACACGGGGACAGTGGCAGGGCCAGGGATGAGGGATGGTGGGCGGGGCCAGAAGGGATGGGGTGGGAGATGAGGAGGGGCTGTGCAGGCATGTGTGGGTGGGGCTGTGGCAGCATTGTGGGTGGGGCCTGGAGGTATGTGGGCGGGGCCTTGAGTGTGGGCGAGGCCTGTCAGTTGCTAAGAGGTGCCTATGACATCGCATAGTTGGGGTGTTTGACCAACCATGGGAACTCTGAGCAGCTTCACTCTAGGAGAAATGGATTTGCCGTTAAGCAGGTGAGTTGCTAGGCCACCTCCAAGCCTCTGCCTGGGGCCACCGCACCACTGGGCACCCAGCCTGCATGGTGACCCCACAGAGAGCCTGCACTGCTCTCCAGGGCCAATGGTGGCCATGGACTGTGTCTGTAGGTGCTTCCCCTGCAGCTAAGCAAGGGTGGGCTAAGTGGGGTCCTTCAGCAAGGAGAGGCCTGTGCGGAGGTCCCTGCCCCATGGAGCGAGGATGGGATCCCCAGTTCTGAAGTCCCTCGAAAGTTCTCTGAGGAGATGCACCCCAAACAAAGTCAGGCCTGCAGGCGGCTATGAGATTCTGGGGGACTAGGAGCTAGTATGGGGAGCATCATCTACTCCAGAAGGAGGACTGAGATGTTACGTGGGGCTTTGCCCAGACCCCTCTCCCCCAGAGTGGGGACTCCCCCCTGTAAGGACTCAGGAGACCCAGGAACAGATGAAACTTCGTGAGGTTCCCTGCAAAGCTCCCCAGATCCCAAAACTGTACTTTCTCTAGAATTTTTTTTATTTTTTTTTTAGAATCAGGAGAATGAATTGGAAGGCAGAAGAGGGTGACTGGAGAGATAGTCCAGTAGACAGGGCATTTGCCTTGCTGTGACTGACCCTGATTTAGTTCCCAGCACCCCACCCACATGATTCCCCCAAGCATTGCCAGGAGTGACCCCTGAACACCTCTGGGTGTGGTCCCCAAACCAAAAATAAATTAACTTAATTTCTTGGTCTGGCTAGAGTACAGAATGTAAAATACTTGCCTTACATGCAGCTGACCCAGGTTTAATGCTCAGCATCCCATATGGTCTCCTGAGCACCTCCAGGAGTGACCTCTGAACTCAGAGCACCGGAGGGTGTGGCCCCAAAACCAATAAATAAATTTATTTGTATCAGTAGCTATTTGCTTTGTACACCAATTGCATATTCTTCTATGCCTGGGATCAATAAAAATTTCTCAGGCTAAAGGGGTCATGAATTGAACAAGTGTAAGAAACTGGTCAGTTTATGGCCAGAGCAATAGCACAGAGGGGAGGACATTTGCCTTACTTGCACGTAGTCAACCAGGGTTTGATCCCTGGCATCCCATAGGGTCCTCTGAGCCTGCCAGAAGTGAGTTCTGAACACAGAGCCAGGAGAAACCCCTGAGCACTTTTTGGGTGTGACCCAAAAACCAAAAAGAATAAAAACTGCTCCAGAATGATATTTCAGGGGTTGCATATTCCAAGGAAGGGGCCAGAGCAATAGCACAGCAGGGAGGAAGTTTGCCTTATTTGTTTTGCCCAAGTTTGATCCCACCATCCTATAAGGTACCCCAATCCTTCCAGGAGTGAGTCCTGAGCTCAGAGTCAAAGACATAAGAATAATCCAAGGGACTAAGGGACCAACCAACAGAGAAAACGAGGTGGTGTGGGGTGGCAGAGGAAGGACAAACCCCTAAGCTTCATCTTCATCTGCCGGTTGGTCCTGGACACCACCTGTCAGTGAGCACTGAGCACTGTTGAGGGTAGCCCCAGGTAGCCTCTTCCTGGAGGGAGAGGAGGGAGCATGGAGCCCCCTGGCCTTCTCGGCTTCCCAGGCCATTTTCTTCCGATGCAGGAGGATGTGAGCTGCTGGCTGTTGGGGGAGCCCAGGTCCTCCGGAGAGGCTGCACAAGTACAAGGTAAGGGAAGGCTCCGATCAGCCACTCTGCTCCCTAAGTCCCCACAAAGGCAGAGTGCTCAGCTGGAGGCAGGACTAGGGGAGGGCTTTCCCCAGGCGCACGTGGTGGTGTCTGCTTGGCTCCCCATAAGTGTTTGCCCTAAAGACTGAGCCTGAGAGGCTGCTGGGTTACAGCACTTGCCTTCGATGCAGCTGAGCCCAGAGCCAGGGATCATTCCTGAGCATGGAGCCAGGAGTAGCCTCTGAGTACCCTGCCAGGTGCTGAACCAAAATAGCAAGAATACGGGCTAGAGTGATAGATATCACAGTGGGTAGGGTGTTTGCTTTTTTTTTTTTTTTTTTTAGGGTGTTTGCTTTGCTTGCAACCAACCTGGGACTGACCCAGGTTTGATCCTCAGCATCCCATTTGGTCCCCTGAGCCTGCCAGAATCAATTTGTTTAGCACAGAGCCAGGAGTAACCCCTGAGCACTGCCAAGTGTGGCCCAAAAACATAAATAAATAAATAAATAAATAAACAAATAAATAAGTAAAATTAAATGCAGGGCTGGGGCAATAATAGCACAGCAGTAGGGACTTGCCTTGCACAAGGCTTGCGAAGAGCCAGTGAGCCAGTAACTCTGAGCGCCGCCAGGTGTCGCCACAACCCCCAGTAGCACTAATAATAACAATAAATATTTAAAAATTGGAGCTGAAGAGATAGTACAGGGCTTCTAGTTCCATTGCTAACATTGCAATGAGCTGGGGCTGGTGAGGTGGCGCTAGAGGTAAGGTGTCTGCCTTGCAAGCACTAGCCAAGGAAGGACCATAGTTCGATCCCCCAGTGTCCCATATGATCCCCCCAAGCCAGGGGCAATTTCTGAGCGCTTAGCCAGGAGTAACCCCTGAGCATCAAACGGATATGGCCCAAAAAACCAAACAACAACAACAACAACATTGCAATGAGCTCTGAGCTCCACCAGGAATGATCCCTGAGCACCGCTGGGCATGGCCCCAACCTCTCCCTGCAAAAAAAAAAAAAAAAATGTAATCCTAAAAGCATTCAACAGACTGAGCAGGTACAGGATTGGAGCTGGCTTAGCAACAACATATGCTCCCCTGGGCACAAACCTGGAGCAAACCTCAAGCACTGAGCCAGGAGTAGCTCTGAGTATCACTGGGGGTCAGGGAGATACTCATGTATGCTAGAAGGTTGGGTTCTACCACTGCACCCCATGATCCTCTGAGATCTTGGGGTGTGATCCTCTGCAAGTCCCTAGCATTCAGTGGCCAGCCTGAACTCTGAGCCCCAAGTCTCAAGTGTCCAGGCAGAATCGCCAGAAGTGGCTGTGGAGCTGCCCTCTGTGCACTGTGTGTGTGTGGGGCTCTTCCAGGGAAGGGATCTGGGAAGGGAAGGAGCTGGAGAGAGGCTCGGAACAGGCCTCTGCACTACACAGCCCGGAGTACTCACCCTGTACTGCTGGGTGTGGCCCAAAAGCCAAAAAGGGAAATGGTGAGGCTGGAGGGAGAGCATAGCAGGGAAGGTGTTTGCATTGCCTGTGGCTGGCTGACCTGGGTTGGATCCCCAGCATTCCATGTGGTTCCCTAAACCAGCCAGGAGTGGTTCCTGAGCACAAAGACAGGAGTAACCTTCCAAGCTCTGCCAGGTGTGGCTTAAGAACCAAAAAAAGGAAAAAAAAATCCAGGCCAGGTGGGGGTAAAGAGGCAACAGTCTGGGGGTAAAGAGGCAACAGTCTGGGGCTCAGGCTCTGCAAGCAGGGACTTCCCAATCGATCCCAGGCACTGCGGGGCCCCAGAAAAGTTTGCTGAGTGTTGAGCAAATCTTCACAATGTTTCTTGGCAGCGGACATGCAGACCTGAGGAGTCCAGACTAACACCTGAGCCCTTGAAGTCCGTCTGCAGGTGGGTGACTTACCTCTGCCGGCCCTTCCTGGGCTCGGCTCAGCACCCTTTTCCCCTCTTTCAGCCCACCTGTGACTCCAAAGCTTCTAACACTGAGCTGGAACACTCTCCTGACCCTACTGAGTCCCTACCATGCACTCTGGGGCCAGACACAAAAGTTTGGCCTAGGTCTCTGAGATGGGGAAGCCAGCAGGTCCCAGGACCATGGGCATTTGGGACCAGCCTGGTGCTACCTCCTCCTTTTTTTTTTTTTTGGTTTTTGGGCCACACCTGGTGGTGCTCAGGGGTTACTCCTGGCTGTCTGCTCAGAAATAGCTCCTGGCAGGCACGGGGGACCATATGGGACACCGGGATTCGAACCAAGCACCTTTGGTCCTGGATCGGCTGCTTGCAAGGCAAACGCCGCTGTGCTATCTCTCCGGGCCCACCACCTCCTCCTTTTGTTTTCACTATTATTCTGGGGTCATCATAGCTCTGCTGCTCCCCACTCTCTGTGGGCCACCAGGATCACCTCAGCAGTGCAGGCACCCAGCAGCATTGGGGCTCAAACTCAGGGCTCAACCTCTGCTATACACTTCCACCTTAGCCTTGGCTCCTTAGGTATTGTCCAGGTGGGATGGCCTGAGTCCTTAGGAGGTTGGTTGTCCAGGCAGATGGAGGTTGTCCAGGCTGTCCAAGCCTGGAGAGATTGTCCAGGCAGGCTGGCCCAAGCTTGCAGGAGGTCATGGGCGAAAGGTTCTTTCCATTCTCTGCTCTCCCCTCTCAAGGCAGCACCAATGTGTGGTCCCCATGGTAGCCATTCTCCCAGGCCCCTCTCAACTTTTGGGTGCCCAGGACCCCAACTCATGGGGGATCCTGCCTCCATCCTTTCCCAACACCCTCCTCCCCTATGTGCTTCAAATCTCCTTGGAAGGGCCCCCAAATCCTGTGTGGTTACATTCATGATGACATCTGCAGAGACCCTAGTTTCACATGAGGTCTGTCAGAAGTTCTGGGGTGTAGAATCAAATAATTAAAGATTGAGCTGGATGGTGATGGATGGAGGTGGATTTCTCTTTGCCATCCCAGGCCACGTGGCTCCGCAACCCCCATTCAGCCGGCGGGTCCCAGGTTAGGTGAACGGCGGAATCAGACTCATCCAGAGACAGGCATCAGGAAGCATCAACTTTATTCATGCCCTATTCACCACATGTGTGTGTCCTATCTTATAACCTTTCAAGCATTGCTATTCTTAGCTAGCCCTGCATCTTAACTCCTTTCAGCCATCTTCCTTTGACCTCCATCCTGGTCAAAGACCAAAAGAGGCAGAGGCCCAGAAGCCAGAGAGCCCAGCAGGGCAGACTCCCTAATCCCCTGGCTCAAAGGCTTATCTACCTATTCCAAGACCCCTCCCAGGAATGGGCGGGGCCTTGCAGGTAAGGTCACACATAATATCTGGTTCCCAAGACCCCTCCCAGAAATGGGTGGGTCTCAGGTAGCTACACCTAAATCCAGGGTGGAGTTACACTGGGGTTCTGGGGGAGACACCTTTAGGGGCACCATAGTATGGGATTTTGGGAAGGACACTTGCTTTGTGAAAATATTGGCCTGTGGGTTTCTGCCCTGTGATCTGGTTTAACATTATCCATTCCCAGGGCTGGATAGATGGCTAGTGGGCTGAGACCTCCTTTGAGTGCGGGAAACCTGGGTCAGTCCCCAGCACTGTGTGGCCCTGAGCATTCCAGGAGAGTGGCCCCCAATCTATGAGACTGGAAGTAGCCTCTGAGCACGTCTGGGTGTCACTTCTGAGCCCAAAGGGATAAAATAGAGCTGCAGTGATAGTACAGTGGGAAGTGTGTTTGCCTTGCACACTGTCGACCTGGGTTCAATCTCCAGCATCCCACATGGTTTCCTGAGCACCCCCCAGGAGTGATCCTTAAGTGCAGAGCTAGGGATAACCCCCAAGCATTATTGGATGTGCCCAAAAAATAAAACCAAATAATATTAAAATGAGTTAAGTCACTTATTGTCCAAGGAGGCCTCTGGGGCTTGAGGGGCTATTAAAGTGTCAGTGTTGGGGTCACCAGTGGCCACTGGACTAGTGCAGCCACACACTGTGCCCAGTCATGGCCACACCCTCAGATGAGTACTCTGGGCTGTAGGAATGTGTGGCATTGGCTGGAGCTGGGCCAGGCTCCTAGACATGAACCTTCAGCTCCACAGGTCACTCTGCACTCTGCTTCCTGCCTCTTGCTGGACAAAGGCATCCTTGGGAAGTGAATTCACCTTGGGACATGTCAGTGAGTCACGGGCACATGACCACCTTCCAGCCCGCCAGCAGACATGGAGCGCCACTTGCATACCTTAGCAAACATGGAACGCTGCCTGCTTAGCCCAGCAAACATGGAGTGCCTTCTACATGCACAGCGACACTGCCTGCATGCCCAAGCAAACATGGAACACCACCTAAATACCTTAGCAAACATGATGCGCCACCTGTATACCCCAGCAAACATGGAGCGTTGCTTGCATAGCCCAGCAAACATGGAGCACCTTCTACATGCACAGCGACATGACATCACACTTGGTCCCTGAATTGAAGGTGCTGTGTGTGCCCTTGGGAGTAGGTGTGTGCAGTGTGACAGAGTAACCAGGCCAGGTGGACTTTGTTCTAAGCCTCAGTTTCTCCAGCTAACCAACTGCCTCTCTGCCATCTGTGAGTTCCCATAGGTTAGCTGTGGGGTGGGGAGAGAGAGGGAGAGAGGGGAGAGAGAAGGAAGAGGGGAGAGAGAGGAGAGGGGAGAAAGGGAGAGAGAAAGGAGAGAGAGAGAAGAGAGAGAGGGAGGGAGGAGAGGGGAGGGAGGGAGGGAGGGAGGGAGGAGAGGGGAGGGAGGGAGGGAGGGAGGAGAGCGGAGGAAGGTAGGAAGGAAGGGAGGAGAGAGGGGAGGGAGGAGAGAGGAGGAAGGAAGGGAGGAGAGAGGGGAGAGGGAGGGAGGAGAGAGGGGAGAGGGGAGAGGGAGTGGACAGGGGAGAGGGAGGGGGAGAGGGGGAGGGAGGGAGAGGGAGGGAGGGGAGAGAGGGGAGGGAGGGAAGGGGGAGGGGGAGGGGGAGGGAGGGGGAGAGAGGGGAGGGAGGGAAGGGAGGGGAGGGAGGGAAGGGAGAGGGGGAGGGAGGGGAGAAAGAGGGGAGGGAGGGGGAGAGAGGGGAGGAAGGGGGGAGAGAGAGGGGGAGAGAGAAGAGAGAGGAGAGAGAGGGGGAGAGAGGGAGAGGAGAGAGAGGGGGAGAGAGGGGGAAAGAGGAGAGGGGAGAGGGAGGGAGAGGGAGAGAGGGGGAGGGAAGGAAGAGGGAGAGGGGGAGGGAGGGGAGAGGGGGGGAGGGGAGAGAGGGGGGAGGGGAGATAGAGGGGAGGGAGGGGAGAGAGGGGAGGAAGGAAAGAGGGGAGGAAGGAGAGAGGGGAGGGAGGGGAGAGAGAGGGGGAGAGAGAGGAGAGAAGGGAGGGAGGGGGAGAGGGGGGAGAGAGAGGAGAGAGAGGGGAGAGAGAGAAGAGAGAGAGGAGAGAGAGAGAGCAGTTTGGCACAGAGCCACACCTAAGGGCTGTCCAGGGAGAGTATGGTGGGGTGTGGGGCCTTTGGCTGGTGTTTTAGGGGACATGAGAGATTGTGAATGAACAGCTTTTTGGCGGCACTATGAGTCCTCCCCAGACCCCATAACCCTGCTGCACTGCTGGTGAGGTGTAGAGAGCAACCTTTTGTAGGCTGACACCCAGCTATTAACCCAAAACAAAGGTGTTCCCCCAACTTCCTCTTTCCTTTAAACTTTTCCCTTTGATATGTAAAACCCACCTGGATAGGTGTTTTTGTCTCTCTCAACCTTCCCCTCCTGGTAAATTGGAACTGGTTTAATAAAGAGCAGTTCTGGCTTAGGACTCAGAGAGAGATACCACAAGGCTTGTAGCAAACTGACTCTCCATGACTCTCCTGACTGGCTTGGTTTATTAATTCTTCGCGTCTACAATACCTGCTTCGGACCCGTCTTCCTGGGGCGAAAACATGGCATGTAGTAATTAATTTCACAATGTGGGATTTATTTTATAACCTTCCAGAAAATTTAATACAAATTTAATAAAATTTAATACAATTATGCATATATATATATTCCCCCCCACACACACATCCAGCAGTGTTTAGCAGCACTCTCCTGACTCTGCTCAAGGGTCACTACTGGGGGCGGAGAAACCATAAAGAGTATTAGGATTGAACCAAGGTTAGTCACTCATGTGACAAACTCCATCTCCTGTCTGCCCTGTGCTCAGGCCCAGTCTAGATGCCCCCAGTTCACATTTGCCTGAACTATGCAATGTTAGTGAGAAAACAAACACCATGATATGCTTTAGATGTCTAAGCTCACATCGGCCTAATCACACTCTGAAATTTTAGTTAAAACAAATTAAAATGTACAGCATAATTGTTTATTGGTTCTCAAGTGTTTTACCTCTAAGTACTAACATTAAATGAGTGTGAAAAATTGTCAGTCATCTAGTCTAAATCCTAAATCTCAGCTTTCATAAATCCCTAAAACCGTTGTCATTCCAACTTTTCTATCAAAACTCTTTTTGCTGGTTTTCGGGCCACACCTGGCAATGCTCAGGGCTTACTTCTGGCTCTGTGTTCAGGAACTGGGTGGGCCCAGTGGACCCAATGGGATGCCAAGGATTGAGCCTGGTTCAGCCACATGCAAGGCAAACAACCTCCCCATGTGCTATCTTGGGTCCATATGACTCTGGAAACTCGAATCTCCTATCTCAGGGGTGGCCAACACGCGGCTCTCAAGCCACATGCAGCTCCCAGCCAAAATGAATGCGGCTCTTTGCCTCTTATCATTATTTTGTCTACTGTGGCTCTTTGCCAAGTTTGGATTTTGTTCTGCTGCTTCTGAGGAGGGACCTCTGAGGAGATATCTCCGAGCGCGCGTAGTCCTGCCCCCAGGCTGCATCATCCCGCCTCCCATCCCTCGGCAACAACTGCATGGGCCAGCGAGCGGGGCACCCGTGTGGCACATGTTGGGTCACATCTTGCCGTTAGTTCTTAATGTGGAGGACGCAGCACACCCTCTCCATCACTGCAGGATTTTCACCTCACTCAAAATGGCCAAATGCAATATGTGTTTAATAGTTTATTGTTAAAATTAGATGCTTTTGTGTGTTTGTCTGTTTTGGCAGGTCACTGCGTGGTGTGGCTCTCTGACTCTCACAGTTTAAAATTTTGGCTCTTTGTGTCGAACTTGTTCACCACCCCTGTCCTATCTCATCTGACCTGTGATATACCCTCTGCTACACCAACAGCTCCTTTCTTCCTTCGGCATGAATCTTGCCTCCACCTTATCCCTGCGCTCATTGTGGGGCCTAAAGAAACAGGGTGTGGTGTCCTGCTCCTTCATGTGCTGTTTCACTTTGGGGTGCTTCTTCACTGTGCAGTGGACATGGAAAAAAGACAACCCATGGGGTAGGCTCCAGAAGGCGGTGGGACAAGAGTGTCAGGGATAAGCAGCTCCTGAAGGTGAGGGGCATGGCCATGGATCTGTAACCCAAGGAGTAGCAGCTGGGGGAGCCCATGTCAACAGGGCTAGGATGAAGGGTGGGGAGGGGAGCCCCAGACCTCCTGGTCATACTCCCCAATTCCTCTGGTCTAGGCTGGCGGAAGCAGGGCAGATCAGAGGAATGTGGGGCCAGCAGGGACTCTGGGATTCACTTTGAGTTCATACAGGACTCATAGCTTAGCAGTGAGGACACAACCCAGGCATGGCCTGGTCAGAATTCCATTCACAGCTTGCCCAGCACGGCCCTGAGCTGTTGGGGTGTCTGTACCCCATTACCTCTGCCTCAGCAGACTGCCATAGACTGACCCTTGCACGGAGCCTCTGACTTGCCTGAGAACCAACGCGAGTGTCCCCCCCCCCCCCAGCATGTTTTGTGTGTGTGTGTGTGTGTGTGTGTGTGGTTTTTGGGTCACACCCGGCAGTGCTCAGCCTCTGACTTGCCTGAGAACCAACGCGAGTGTCCCCCCCACCCCCGAGCATGTTTTGTGTGTGTGTGTGTGTGTGTGGTTTTTGAGTCACACCCGGCAGTGCTCAGGGGTTATTTCTGGCTCCAGGATCAGAAATTGCTCCTGGCAGGCATGGGGGACCATATAGGACACCGGGATTCGAACCGATGATCTCCTGCATGAAAGGCAAACGCCTTACCTCCATGCCATCTCTCCAGCCCCTCCCCCTGAGCATGTTTAAGGTGCCCCCAAACCAATGGATTTTGTGTCTTGCTGGGTTTGTGTCTTGCTGGGAACTTTCAGGAGGTGCCCCCACCCCATGTCTTGGAACTGTTGTTTCAGATGAGAGCAGTGGCCCGGCTTCCTTCCTGCTCTGTATCAGCCAGGAAGCATCTGTCCTTCCGTCTGTCCATCCATCTGCCCACTCCCAGCCATGGCAGGGCCGAGGCATGGCCGCCCCCACTGCATCAGGGCCGCCTTCAGTGCCAACACCTGTGCTGGCAGCAGCCGAAGTAGCAGGGCTGCATTCTACAAGAGACCCTGGAGCAAACTCCGCCGAGTCAAGGTAATGGTAGGGTTGATGGGAGTGACCTGAGGGAGGATCCCCATGTGTCCCCCATGTGGTCCCCATGTGCTGTGCCAGCCTTAGAGGCCTTGAGTTCCCAGTTGTTGCTTCTAAGCTCTAGGGCCCATTCCTAACTTTTTTTTTCTCTTGGTTTTTGGGTCATACTCAGCAGCGCTCAGGGGTTACTCCTGGCTCTATGCTCAGAAATCGCTCCTGGCAGGCTCGGGGACCATATGGGATGTCGGGATTCGAACCACCATCCTTCTGCATGCAAGGCAAATGCTTTACCTCCATGCTATCTCTCTGGCCCCCATTCCTAATTTTTATAAAATCCCTCCACCCCCTTAACCCAGTCTTTTTATTATAAACTCCCCCCCCCCCAAAAAAAATGGAGATAAGTGAGGTCAGTGCATAAGGCACAGCTTTGTGTGTCTGACCCGAGTTTGATCCCTGGCATCCCGTATGGTTCCTGAATACTATGAGGAGTGATTCCTCAATCCAGAGCCAGGAGTAAACCCTGAGCATCGCCAGGTGTGGTGGCCCCAAAACCAACAAAAAGGTTGCTCTAGCTAGTGGCCTGGAATTTGCGGGAAGGTTCTGTAACATCTGGTGTATCCCTCTGTCCCATCTATGGGGTGTAGTAAATATACAAGTTGTGAGATCACCCCAGGCACGTGTTTTTCTTTTTCTTTTTTTTTTGGTTTTTGGGCCACACCCGGTGACGCTCAGGGGTTACTCCTGGCTATGTGCTCAGAGGTCGCTCCTGGCTTGGGGAACCATATGGGACGCCAGGGGATCGAACCACAGTCCCTCCTAGGCTAGTGCTGGCAAGGCAGACACCTTACCTCTAGCTAGCGCCACCAACCTGGCCCCTAGTTACGTGTTTCTAAACCCAGAGTGTGGAGTCTGAAAAAGCAGTGTAGCAGCAAAGAAGCCAAGCCAGAGGAGAGCCAATCTATGCCTGGGGTATTTCTGAGTACCAAACCAAAACTGACTTCTTTATTATACCAATATGTATCCACTGGGAGGGGGAAGGTCTAGAGTGAGACAAAAGTACCTATCCAGAGGGCTTTAACATATCAAAGGAAGAAGAGGGTTAAGGGGCCAGAGAGATAGCATGGAGGTAGGGCATTTGCCTTTCATACAGAAGGTCCTCAGTTTGAATCCTGGCATCCCAAATGGTCCCCTGTGCCTGCCAGGGGCAATTTAAGAGCGTGGAGCTAGGAGTAACCCCTGAGCACTGCTGGGTGTGACCCCCCCAAAAAAAAAAAAAAAAGAAGAGGTTTAAGGAAGAAGTTGGAGAAAGACCAGTTTGGGGTTGATAGCTGGGTATCATCTTACACTGGGGAAATTTTAAAGGACTTTGAGCAGGAAAGCCCCGCTTCTGTCCAGGAGGATGTAGGTTGTCTGGGACCTTCCACCCCAGATGTGTCAGGCTGCCTTGCTCAGCCCACCTGTCCCGGCTTGGCCTCTCCTTAATACCCTCTTTCAGGGGCTCTCATGAAGGCTCCTCCAGATAGTTTTTGTTTGTGCTACACCTGTTAGTGCTCAGAGATCACTCCTAGAGGGACTCTGAGAACAACATGACATACTGGGTTCTGGGGCTCAAACTGGGTCGGTCATAAGGCCAGCACCCTCCCCTCAGTACTGTCACCCCAGCCCTCTTGTTTGTTTTATCTCCAGGCCAGTCACATAAAGAACTTCGTTGAAGGTTTCTGGAGAGAGGTGAGTCCGGCTTGCTGAAGTCGGGAAAAGCCCCAGGTCTGGATCCAAGGATAGAGGCTTGGCTGTGTTGCCAGGTCGTGGTGTAGAAAACCCATGCATATTTTCACTTTTATTTTCTTCCTTATTTTGGGGGCCACACATGAGTGTTATGGGTTACTCCTGACTGGAGTTTCAGGAATCACTCCTGGTGGGGTTCAGGGACCTTTGGGGTGCTGGGGGATCAAACCGTGGTGGCTGTGTACAAGTGTCCTCCCATGATGCTATTGCTCAGTCCCATGTCACTTAATGTTCTGCTGTTCTCCTGGTGAGGCTGAGCTCAAACTCGGTTCCTGGGCAGAGTTGTGCTCCAGCCCTATCAGCTCTTTTTCCAGTAGCCCAATTGAAAAATGATCTATTTTGAATTTTGGCATCACCAACTCCTGGTGACTAGGATCAGGTCAAGGGGGGCTCGTGATGTTGGGACTCATACCGAGGTTGGATGTGGCTGACCAGCCACACCCTTTGGACTCATTTTGGCCCAGTTGATGCATCCAAAATTCAGGTGTTGGCTCGAGAACTGATGAGCCCAGAGGTGACGTGGGCCATCCATCTTGTCCCTGCTGTGCTATAGCTCAGGTGGTATTGAAGCATGGAGTGCCTGCTGATAAGTCCTGCCCTGAAACGGGGGCCAGGTGCCCATCTGGCAACTCTGATACCACTGACTCCTACCCCCCAAGTCCCATTCTGAGATCCTGGGTCCCGGAGAGTAGCCTGGTGATCTAACTTTTTTTTTGGGGGGGGGTATCATACCTAGCATGTTCAGGGGTTTCTCCTGGCCGTTCTCAGGGATTACTTCTGCTGTTAAGAGGAACCTATGGAGTGCTGGGATTGAATATGAGGTTGGCCATAAGCAAGGCCAGTGCTTTAGCCTCTGTACTATTTCTACCATCTGTTTGGGAGCCACAGAGTGATGCTCAGGGGTTACTCCTGGCTCTGTGCTCAGGACTCACTTCTTTAATGCCAGAGATTGAATCCGGGTTAACTGCGTGCAAGGCAAGCACCTTCCCTGCGTGTTGTCTCTCTGACCCAATCCCCGGTAGTTGTGACCCCAAGGTCTGAGCTGGGAGCTGAGTCATTCGATTTCAATTCTCTGGGGACGACAAGTTTATTCCCATGTGCCCCTGTGGGACCAAGAGTGTCGGGGAAGAGAAAGACAAGACCATGCTTGTCTCCAGGTGAGTGGATCAGGGTAACTGGGGCTCCCTTCGAGCTGCCCTTAGGCTGGCACATGGCCAGCCATATAAGGCATCGAGTGGAGAATTGTTGGCACCTGTACAGTCCTTCCGCTGACCCATCTCTGCACTGGAAGTGAGCACAGCTGCTCACCCAGAGTGACACGGGGTGCCTTAGAGCACTTTAGTCATTCTCTGCACAGAACACAGAAAAGCAGAGACAGGCAGTGTGGTGGGCAGCGGGGAAGGTGCTGCATACAGTCCCTCAGTCACCAGGCTTTGGTAGCAAAGGCAGTACTTCTCTAGGCTCTCGAACATACGACACCCAGATTTGCTGTGGGGACGGAGTGCTGTGGCCAGAGAGCTCGGCCTGGACCTCAACCCCTGGCAAGGGTGAATGCTCAGGATTTTGAGGTGCTGGGCATTTGAAGCAAAGGTTTGTAGGTAGAAGATGGGACTCTGCTATGTGCAGGGGACACACCTTACTGTGGGCTCACAGGGCCATGTGTCCTCAGTTTCTAGATGCTTCTGATGAGGAGGCAGACAATGTCTCGGGCCCTCTGCCTCGGAGCCCGGGGCCTCTCCGTGGAGCAAGTGGCATCCAGCCTTCTCCCAAGGCCAGGGGTGCAGAGGTGACCCCAGAGGAACTTGTTGGCTTCAGGCTCCCTGACCTGGTCCCCAGAGGTGACATGGCAGATGTGGACATGCAGCCAGTGGAGGCCTGGCCGGGCAGCTCTATGGACGTGGTCATGGCAGAGGAACGCATGGAACTGGATGTGGGCAGACACATGCAGTGCAGGGCAAGGGTGTCACCTCGAGTGTCAACCCGGGCACCTCGGCCCCTCAGGCTCGGGGGTGAGAAGGACAAGGTGTTCAGGCTGGCTCGTTCCAAGAGGAAGCTGGAGCTGCTGCTCGGGGAGCCCGAGAGAAGGAAGGGGAAGAAGCTGCGAGCCACCTAAGGGTAAGGCTTGGAGTGAGGGTGGCCCAACCTCCAGCAATCCCCTAGGCAGGGAACATTTTCTTTTGGTTGGTGCTCAGGAACTCTGCTGGCAGGCTTGGGGACCATCCAGTACTTGGGGTACTGAACCCGAGTTGGCCACATACAAAGCAAGAGCCTACTCCACTGTACCAGTGCTTCAGCCTTTTGGGGGCCAGGGGATGGCTCAGCTTCATCATGACCCAGGATCCCGGGGGACCACGAACTCAGTAGTGCAGGGGACTGAGTCAGAGCCAGCAGAATGAACCCCTGTGCTCAACTGAGCCAATGTTGATGAATTACATGAGTGCATGTGTGACCAAAATGTCTCCCTTTCCCAGAGCCGTACCGAGTTTAGCCACAGGGCTGTGAGAATGTAACTCCCTTTCCCCCTGGCAGACAAGACAATTCTAAAAGGATAGACAATTGAGCAGGCCTCCCCCTGCACCCGAGAGACTCCTTGCCCAGGCTGCAGGGTGCTCATGAGCTTCTACCTTTTCCAGGAGCTTTTGGATGCGGCTGCAGAACCAGGCCATCCCCTATCCAGCCTGATACCCCTTGACTGTGCTGAGGAATAAAGCAGCCCACGGGGCTTCTGGTTGCCATTCTATGCTTCTTGGTCCAACTCTTCCTGCTGGGTGTGGGGGTATGGAGGTGTGGGAGACATTCCAGGGGGCCAAATGCTCTGGGATGGGCATATGGGGCCATAGAGGCAAGAGGCTTCTTAGCACTTGCCTGTGCTCAGGCAACAGATGCTTTGAGTTCTTGTTACTGGTCCACAAGTTTAAAATGGGACCCAGGAGCCAGAGAGATAGCACGGAGGTAAGGTGCTTGCCTTGCATGCAGAAGGTGGTTCGAATCCCAGCATCCCATATGGTCTCCCGAGCCTGTCAGGAGCAACTTCTGAGCGTAGAGCCAGAAATAACCCCCGAACGCTGCCAGATGTGACCCAAAAGCCAAAAAAAAAAAAGGGGGGGACCCAAACTGCAAATTCTACCTGATGCTACCTATGCTACCTGGCCATCTACACTGATGGAATGTTCTAGAATGCAGGCCCTGTTTCAAGTCTGATAACTCCAAAGCCATGATTGGTGCCCAGGAAGCTGGTGCAAGGGACATGAGCTATGGTTCCCTTACCCATAGCTGGCACAACCACAGAAGGTACCAAGTCCTCCAGACACCCAGGAGAGGCATCCCAGTTTGCCCTGTGGAGTAGGGGGTGAGACAGAGCTGACATGAGCCCTACCTTTGAGACCCCCCACCCCAGGCTCCACAATCCCCCGAAGTTCTCAATCCACAGACACAGCAGCTCGGTGCTCACTCATGCTTAGTGTTTTATTCCCGGAACAGCCACACATGACCCTCAACTTTGCACTTATGCCTCTGCCTCTGTCCTTCCTTCCAAAGTCCCACTCGGTCCTTCTCTCTGACTGCAAACCGCCGACTTTCCTCTGACCATCCTGACCTGCCAAACCTCCGGGCACTAGGTCACCGTCCATAGGAGCTTTACCATGAGGGGTTGGAGGTGGGGTGGGGGCACGGGGCTCACTCTGTACACAGCACCGCCACACCGCGTTCATAGAAGCTGCGTGGGTCTTCCTTGGTGGCAATCTCGAAGTCGACAGTGAAGATGAGGTCCGCACGGGTGAAGTTTAGGTACACAGGTAGTGTCACCTATGGGGAGATGGTGTGTTGGACAGTGCTGGGTGCAGCACCTGTGGTGTGTGGGGTACAGGTGCAGGGGTATGGGGCCGGCACCTACCACGTTTGCCTTCTTCTCAGCATTGGTCTGCTTCACCCATCGCAGCTGTGTCAACGGTAGGACGGTGGAGATAGCGTTGGAGAGCGACAGCTTATTGTTCCCACATGTGGCACCCTGGAGCTTCAGACCTAAGGGGCACAAGGCCAAGCTGCTGTGCCTGCCCCTGCCAACACAGCAATGAGCCTGCTGCATAGGAGGCACCTGACTCACCTGTGACCCCGAAGCTGCATGCGTCCAGGGAGGCACCCTGAGACGTGGTCACGTTCACCTCCAGGCACAGCTCCTCCAAGGACCAGCTGTTGGCCTGGGCCACGTATTGCCGTGTGGCCGTAATGTAGGCCTCGGGCACGAACAGGCCACCCAGGCACACGTGGATATTCTGCGGGGAGGGTTAAGAGTGAGCCTGCGGGGGCCCCAGCCACCCTCCAGCCTGCAGGGGGGCTGTCACCATCCCAGCCCAAGGTTCGCCTGCTACCCACCTTCAGCTCCTTGGCGCCACCCGCAGCCGCAGCCTGCGAGATGCTCTGAAGCTGCTTGATCCTCTCGCTGAAGTCGGACACCCATTGGATGACTGTCATGCCAGCCGGCACCGTGTAGTGGGACCAGCTGCGGGGCAGGATCCCTGCGGGCGTCTGGGCCTCAGTTCCCGAAATCTCACCCAGGCGGGACCACCCCTGGCATGTGCCCCTCCTGCTGAGTTCAGTGTGCAGAGACTCGGGGCTCAGGTCAGCACACAGGAAAGGCAGCAGGCCCAGGCATGCCAGGCTTTAGAGGCGCTGGGTCCCCTGGGGCCCCAAGCAACGAGTCCCCCAAATGAGAGCCTGGTGAGGCATTACCTTTCACCAGCTCATTGATGAGCGTCCGCAGGTAGTTGGTTTGTTTCTTCTTTCCCTCACACACCTGTACCACGTCGGCCAGGTCCTGCCGCACGTCCTGCAGCAGCTTGGCACCCATCTTCACCTCCCGCTCGAAGAAGCGGAATAGTGGGTCCTGGAGCCATCAATGGGAGAAAGTCAGCCAGGCCCCAGAGTCAGGACTGCGGGGTGGGACAGAGCAGGGTGGCTGCACACCTTGATATTGTCCACTGTGCGCTTGAGGTGGCCAAGCGTCTGTGGGATGAGCTGCAGCCAGTTGCAGGCAGTAGTGTGCAGGGTCCGCATCCAGGTGGGACGGCCGTCAGCTGTGGAGTCGGTGCGCGTCTTCTTCTCCGTCTCAGCATAGGCCAGGTCATCCTCGTCTTCCAGCATCTGCATCTTCAGCATCTTACTGATCATGTCCACACCTGTGTGGAGCAGCGCTCAGTGTCCAGGGAGGACTCTGGGGCTCAGTCCTGCTAGCTCTGGGCCTGTGACCGCACATAGAAGCCACTGCAGGCCCTGAACCCCATTCTATAATGATCAACTGCCTGACCCTGAGTGAGCCTTAGGAAACACCCCAATATAAAGCACAAAAATGGGCAGAGAGAGGGGAGAGGGCGAGAAAAAGACAAAGGAGGGGGAGAGAGGAGCAGGGGAGGTGAGAAGAGGGGTGGAGATAGAGAGAGGTGAAAATGAGGCTTTAAATTAGAGGGAGGGAGGGAAGGAGGGAGAGAGAGAGGGAAAGGAAGAGAGGAGAGGGGTGGGGAAGGGGAGGGGACAGGAGAGGAGGGGAGGAAGGGAAAGAAGAGGGGAAGAAGGGAGAGGAGAGGGGGGGAGAGGGGAGAAGAGAGGGAGAGGAGAGGGAGAAGAGAGGGAGAAGAGAGGGAGAGGAGAGGGAAAAGAGAGGGAGAGGAGAGGGAGAAGAGAGGGAGAGGAGAGGGAGAAAGGGAGAAGAGAGGGAGAGGAGAAGGAGAGGAGAGGGGAAGAGAGGAGAAGAGAGGGGAAGAGAGAGGAGGAGAGGGGAGAGAGAAGAGAGGAGGAGGAAGGCCTTAAATCACTGCTTGACTCCAGTACTTTTTGGGGCCCCACAGAGGTGCAGGGCTGAAACTGGAACTGGGCTGTCTACAACTTAAGCTGGTGCATATTCTTCCCCACGCCCCCTTCCCTGGCACTCTTCACGTAAGGGAGACTAGGGTCTAAATGACGTTTTAGCCTCACTCAGGTGATCTTAGTCCAGCAGTTGGGTTCATCCCTGGAGGCCTGCGCCCAACCCTGCTGCAGCAGGGTCACACTGGACCACAGGGAATGGACCCTGAGGTTGGCCTGGAGAAGCCCCTAAAGAAAGAACACCCCCAAACTCCAGCCTAGCCAAGTCTCTCCCCCTCCCCCAGTGCGTTCACCCACCCTGCGTGGTGAGCAGGACCCGCTCAGCGTTGTTGGGCAGCCCCAGCCAGGAGGGCGTCTGGGCATCAGGCAGCAGCTCCACCCACTGCACAAACTCCTCGCGCCTGGAAAGCAGACGGGTGTCAGGTCACGGGTGTCATGGCAAGTCACGAGAGGGGGCGGCCACACGCCCAGAGACCCTACCTGATGCCATCGGGCATCTGAATGTCCTTGTGGCCATCCACTTTGCAGGCCAGCTTGAACTCGCTGTCAAAGCTCTTGGTGGTGAAGAGACGCTCCAGGAAGGTGTTGAGCAGCCGTTGGTCAAACTCGTTGTCCACGCGGCCACCATAGATGGACTGAGCCATTAGGGTCTTCAGGGCTGACCAGGGGATCTTATCCGGGGAGATGTTCTGCCTCCCCTGGGGGGGGGGAGGGAAGAACTCGTTGGCGCCTGTGCACCCAGTGGAAAGGGGCCCTAAGGGGCCTGAAGCCCACAACTCAGCAACCTGGCTGCACCGTTCACTCACCTTAGCGGTGTCGTCCAGCCACGTGTCCACCGTGTCGCAGGCCGACCGCAGATCAGACTCCCCAAACTCGTACTTCTTGGACCATCCCAGGGGTGCGTAGCGCAAACGCTCTTGAATGACAGCATGGAACCAGGCCAACAGGAAGTAGAGGCGGGCCCGCTCGTTGGGGGACTAAGGAAGCACAGGCGGGGAGTCAGAGCCACAGGAAGTGACCACGAAGGAATGATGGGACACCACGGCGCCAACAGTATATGTCACTTAAGACGGAGCACCAGTGACCCCAGACATACTCCAGTTACAAAGGGAAGGATGTGAGTGTCCAGAAATGAGGAGAAATCGCAGAGCATAAACTGCTGTAGACAAGACGTCTGTCCAGGAGCCACAGTGACAGGGCCTGAGGCACCCTGTATGCGGGATGGGGCTGGAGCTGCTCACCCTGCCTCATGCACACAGCTTGTTCTGGAGCCCCACCTGAGCTCCTCAGGGAGTTCAGCCCAAACAACAGGGGTAAACCCAGTCACCCATCCTGCCCCGAACCCTGAATCATTACTTGGGTGGACCCAAACTCAAGAAGGCAAAGTCAAATTCTAGTTGAGGTACACTCGACCCTACCTTGCATATCCGGGAGACAGGGATGCTGCTGAAAGTCCGAAGCATGTTGGCCTTCACCCCAGGGGGTGGCTCAAACACGAAGATGCGGCCTGCACGAAGCAGGTTCACAGGCACCTAGGGAGAGGCAGTATTCATGAGCACAGTGAGGAGGGAGTTTCAGGATTGCCCCTAGCATGCTCCCCACCCAGGCCCACCTTGGGGTTGATCTCCATGGTAAGGAAGAGCCGGAAGCAGGCATGTGGCTGCAGTGAGTGCAGTTTCTTCTCCAGCTGCATCAGCCACCCTGGTGCCAGGTGCACGTTCTTGAGCATCACCCACCTGCAGCAAGGACAAGAGCATCAGCAACTGGCCTGCACGTGGGAACCAGCTCCCCAAAGTGACCAGATTGTACCCTGGGCCCTGGCTCCCCACAGTAAATGACCCGCGTCCTACCTGCCCGATTTCACGGCTGTGTTGATGGCCTTGTCTGCCTGGTTGAAGCCCTCGGCTGAGCCTAGACCCAGAAAGCAGAGTGAGTGGCCCAACCCTAGCTGCCTGCCCAAGCCCAGGAGCCCAGCAGAACTTGGGGCCCTGCCCACCGATAGCGATGGAGGTGATCTGCGTGTTCTGCTCAGCTGCCAGGTCTTCCACGTGCCCGCTGGCGTCATACCCAGGCACCGAGCACATGAGGACAGGCGTGTTGGGCTTCACCTGCAAGCACAGATGTGGGCATGACTGAGCTGCGAGGCACACCAGTGCAAGGCAGGTGAACCCCGAGAAACTGGGCAGGGTTGGGTTACCCCACCTCCGTGTCCACGATGTGCGTCAGGTCCAGTGGCTGCTCCATGATGGACATGAAGGACTCGCCAAGATTGGTGGACACGAACACGTGAGCCATGGCCAGCAGGCGGTCAGGTCGGAAGGCCTGGATCAGCAGCAGGCGGTGGATGGCCTGTCCAATGGGCGCTGGAACAAGGCAGCCAGGTATAGGCCAGGTCAGAGCCATGGCCTGGAGCTGCTCTTAGGCTCCAAAAATCAGAACTACAGTGACACTCAGAGAGCTAGGGCCATTCTTGGGGACCCCAGACGCCTGTCAAGAAATACTGCCCACTGTATACGGGACTGTGATAGTTCCTGAGGTCACAGGAACTTGGTCCATCATCAGGAGCTTTCTTCTGTTTCTACTTCCCCATACCCCCTACCCATGTTCAGGGAAGACTCCTGCCTTGATGCCCAGACAGCCCCTGGGAGAACCACTCACTGGCAGGGGTGTCCTCATTCCAGAGGTATGGCACCGTCTGCTCCGGGGAGCTGCTCTCCAGCCAGATGCCGAATTGCTGTGGAGAGGAGAGCCAGTGTGTGCATGGGGCAGAGGCTAAGGACTGAGGGGTCAGAGTGGCCAGGGTGGGGGACCAGGCACTCACTTCATCTGCCTGGACCTTGGCGATCAGGTCTTTGAAGGCTGGGAGGCAACTCAACCTCACGACTGCCTCAGCTTGCTCCACGGTCAGGCCCTGGATCTTGGGGGTAGAGCCGGCACTCAGCACAATCTCCTTCCCACGCAGGAAGTGCTGGAACTCAGCATCATAGGTGGGCTCCCTGGGGAGAGAAGGGCAGGGCTGTCTGTACTGCCTCAGTGCTGCCCTAGTGCGGACAAGGGTAGGGCAGGGCAGGGAGGGGCTCACCCAATAGTGCCCTTGAGCTTGATCCTGGCCAGCAGCATGGCAAAGGTGATGTGGTCCTGGTGCAGCATGCCCCGTGCAACCCGGTTGAAGGCCACCTGGGGATGAGCAGGGGAAATGGTGGGTCCCAGGGCCAACTGGGGTCTTTGGGCCACACCTGACGGTGCTCAGACATCACTCCTGGCTCTGTACTGAGAAATTACTCCTGGCAGGCTCAGGGGACCATATGGGATGCTGGGGATCAAACCCAGGTTGGCCGTATGCAAGGCAAACGTTCCCCCCCACCACTGTGCTATTGCTCCGGCCCCCTCTCCAGAGATCTTGGGCAGGAAGTGTTAGGGGTTGTGGTGGTGGTGGGGTACCCACCTGGAAGAGGTCCTTGGTGATACTGCAGAGGCGCTGTGTGTGGTCTGTAACGCCCTTCAGGTTGGGATTCTCATACAGGACATTGTGGTAAATGTCCAGGAAGAACTGTAGCGAGTACTGGTACAGGAAGTGGATCTGTGGAGGGTGGAAGGTCATAAGGGTGGCAGAGCAGAGGGGCGGTAGGGGTGGCAGAATGGAGTGTAGTAGCCGGCTGGGCCCACCTGCTTCAGGGACTCCATGGTGAAGTAGATGCTGCTGCAGGCGGTGGATAGTGGCAGGTACTGCTGCGACACGGTCTCTACTTCCTGCATCACGATGTCTGTCTCCTCCACCTTGCGGGTTACCTCAGCAGCCTCCTTCTTGAGGTTCTCCAAGGTGGTGATGATGGTGTCATCATCCAGAATGCGGCCCTTGACCTCATTCAGGGCCTGGAGCAGTGACTTTTCCAGCTGGCGCAACCGCAGCTGAAACTCCCCTGAGGGATGGAACACACGCTCAGCACCACTCACTCAATGAAGAGACATCTCAAGGGAAAGACCCCTTACTATGTGAGCCGCTAGAGTTAGAAGGTGCCTTGGCTACCCTCAGCTCGGTTCCTGCCCACACCCTGGATCCTTAGCTTAGCTTCCGTCTGGCCTCAGGCCTCTGAGCCAGCCATGTAGACGTACCCTGCAGCTTGAGGAGGTCCGAGCGCTTCTCGTCCACATCAGGCCTCTCAGCTTTGAGCACCTCATTTAGACACTGGCTCTGCAGGCTGCTTCGGGTCACGGTGAAGTTGACAAAGGTGACGCGGGAGCAGAGGTCGGGCGGGAACTCCACCTGGGTGGGTGAGAGACAGAGAGACAGAGAATGAGTGAGAGACAGAGAGACACAGCTCAGCCCACTGCCAGCCACAAGAGCCCAGGCCACGTTGCACCCGTCCTTACAGTTGGGTCTCGGGTAGACAGGAAGATGACGAAAGACGGTGACAAATCTATGTCCTGGTCACCGAGGGTGATCAGGACTCTGCCTCCTGTGCGTCGGACCTCTCGGTTCAGGACGGGGTTCAGCACAGGGTCATAGCTCTCCACATCCTGCAAAGGGTTGGTGGAAGGTCAGGCAAGTGTCCCCTGCCAGGTGGACTCAGCCCCCTCCTCACAGATACAGGCTGTGCCTATGGTCACCATACTGCACAGAGTTCTAGGGGCTAGTGGGGACAGTGGGGGGGCACGGGCACCAGAAATAGCCCAGCTAGCAAATGTGTGCAGTCTGTTCTGGCGCTCTACTAGCTCTCTGGACCTGAATTCTTGGTTTTGCTGTTTTAGGGTCACACTACAGATCATAGGGTGCTCAGGGAACCATGGGGTGCTGGGGCTCTGTTGGAATAACCAGCTTTCATTCTATTCAGGATAATTCTTTTTTTTTTTTGTGTGTGTGTTTTTTGGGTCACACCCGGCAGTGCTAAGGGGTTACTCCTGGCTCCATGCTCAGAAATTGCTCCTGGCAGGCACGGGGGACCATATGGGACGCTGGGATTTGAACCGATGACCTCTTGCATGAAAGGCAAACGCCTTACCTCCATGCTATCTCTCCAGCCCCTCAGGATAATTCTTTGCTAGAAGTACCTCTGGATTGGTCCCTTACCTTACCTGTTCTCCACCCTATGAGGTGGTCTTTTCCCAATAAAGACCTTGGGCCTCAAGGAGAAGCTGCTTGTAGTTTCGGTTTCTACAGCTAGTCCCTGCCTACTGGTATCTTTTGCTAGAGAGCAGAAAGCTTGTGATGGAATTTTCCTGAACCTGTTTTATTCTCTCCAATTTTGTGTGAATTATTTCCTGTGTCTGCTTCCAGACATAGGAAGTGTCTGCCTTCCAGACCTACACCCTCCAATCCATCGGGATTGGGGCTTGACACTCCACTTCAGGGCTCAAAAAAGAGATGAGCAATAGATGGCATAGTGAATAGGGTGCTTGCCTTGCATGTGGTCAACCTGAGTTCAGTCACCAGCATCCCATTTGGTACCCCTGAACCTTCCAGGAGTGATTCTTTTTGTTTGTTTGTTTGTTTTTTGGGCCACACCCGTTTGACGCTCAGGGGTTACTCCTGGCTATGCGCTCAGAAATAGCCCCTGGGTTGGAGGGACCATATGGGACGCCAGGGGATCGAACCGAGGTCCGTCCTACGCTAGCGCTTGCAAGGTAGACACCTTACCTCTAGCGCCACCTTCCTGGCCCCATCCTGGAGTGATTCTTGAACAAAGAGTCAGGAGTAACCCCTGAGCATTGCCAGGTATGGCTCAAAATCCCTGCCCCTCAAAAAAAAAAAAAGAGAGAAAAAGAAAATAGAAAACTGGGACTGACTGCATGTTAGGTCCAGACCTGAGCCTGCAGTGTTTCTCCAAGGGGCCAGATGTAGCTCAGGCCACAGAGCACCAACCAGCCAGACATGAGGCCCTACATGGGTCCCAAGAACAGTTCGTGCCCAGCCTGGGAAGGAAAGCTGCACCTCCCACCCCAATCCGGAAGGGTTCATGACTCAGACCTGGACCAGCAGCGGGTTCCCAAAGCGTAGGGCGCTTTCCAGGTTCTTCCGGAAGGCATCGTCCAGGAAGCTGGTACGCGTGATCTTGCGGTCCTTGAACTCGTTCATGATGAACTCTGTGGCCTGGCCTGACGGGTCGATGATGAGCGGGTACCTGAGGGTCAGCAGGCCAGGAGGATAAATGGACAGCAGCAGAAGGGCGGCCAGACCTTCCCACCTTCCATATGGGCCACAGACAGCCAAAGCCTCCTCCTAGCACCCCACATATGTCCTGTGGAAGTCATTCCCTCTGCTGCTGCTCCTGCCCCTGCAGATGCCAGGGCTGGTGAGTTCAGTGGTGTCCACTAGGGATCTTATGTAGTAGCCCCTGCCATCACAGCTGCGAAGGAGTGGGAAAACTGAGGCATAGGAGAACATATCCTTTGTCTATTCCTAGTTCTTTGGCCAAATAAAATGCTTTGGTCTGTTTTTGGTGTTGTGCTTAGACTCATGGAAGGGCTTGTATTTTTGACCTATCACTCTGGCCCCAACAGTCTTAAACAGGCCAGAAGACAGAGAGCTAGCTCCAAGGCAGTTGCTTACACCGCCATGTGGAGACCTGGACTCCCCCAGCACTCACTCCCCAGAGTGGCCAATGCAGAGCCAGCACTGGCCCCCAGCACCACCAGGGTGGGCTTCAAACTAAAAAAGTTCACCCCAACAAGGGCAAAGATCCACATATAGCTTCAGCCATGCCGGAAGGGCTACTGTCCCCAGAGTGCTGAGTTTCACTCCTGAGCACTGTCCCCAAGACTCTGTCTCAATCTGTTCTGAGAGCACAGAGTGACACCCCCTCAACCCATCCCTGGGAACCCCATGAAGATCAGCTCCCCAACAAAACCCAAAGGGCAGTACAGCCAACCCGTTTGTTCCCCGGCTCCCCAGATGGTCCCCTGAGCCCACCAGCAGTGCTCCTGAGCACCACCAAAACCTCAAATAAATAAGCAAGCAAAGGGCAAAGGGGCCAGATAGGTTAGCGGTTGGGGTGCACACTCAGCACCCCCAGACAAGGCATGGAACTGTACCCCCCACTGACTGAACATCTGGGCCCTCTGGGCCTTACCTGGGCATCCCCCTCACTGATCTTCCTAAAGAGGTTTGGGGACAGACCAGGAGGGGAGAGGCTGGACATGCAGAACCCTGTTTCACCCTGGATCACTCAACCCCTGGGCACTGCTGGGGTGGCTGTACCTGTTGAAGCGCTTCAGCATGATGGCATTCTCGGTGCACAGATCATCAGCTGGCAGTGAGCTGGCCTGCCAGCGGAGGCGCTCGTCGGCATTGGACAGGTACTCGGTCCGGGCGATGTCTGTGCGGAACTAGGGGCGGCACAAGTGGGTGGGGTGGTGTGAGTGCCAGGGCTACCACCCAAGGACCTGGTACCTGGCTGTGTGTGTGGGGGGGCAGTACTCGGATGTGAGGGACCAGTACCTGAGTGTTGGGGGACCAATAGCTGGGTGTGGGGAACCAGTACCTGGGCTTTGGGGGGCCAGTACCTGGATGTTGGCCTGCTGCAGGTGATGGGACCAGGTGGTGAAGAGGTTCTGACGCATCTGCTGGTCAAAATAGCCAGCGTAGGCAATGAAGGCAGCTGAAAGCAGGCAGTCCCCGGCAATGGTGGACATCTGATTCTTGAAGGTCTCACTGGTTTTCTCCCAGCGTTCACGCTCAGCTGACAGGCTCTTGAGAAGGGCCGTGCTTCGGTTCACCTGGAGGGAGTCAGATGCCACGTGAGAGTTTGGTCAGCACCCAAGGCCACACTCAGGGCTACATGGAATGTGGAGATGGGGCAGGGGATGGAGGATCCTGGTGAGTATCTCAGGAGTGTAGGGAAGCACCAAGCAGGAGCATCAGCTAGCTCAGCATGGACGCCCTCACCTTGGCCTCCACGGCAGCCAGGTCAGCCTTGATGGCCTGGGCCTCAGAGATGAGCACGGCATACTCTTCCTTGTATCGGGCAATGCTGGCCTCCAGGTCTCGGATCATCTGCTCCACCTCATTGGCCTTCTGCTGGTTGTCCTTGGCATCGTCCTCTAGTTTCTGCAGCTCATTACGAAGTGGCTCCACGCGCTTCAGCATGTCGGCGTAGTTAAGCTGCGGGCGAAGACTGGAATCACTCAAGCTCTGCAGCCAATGGTCCTCCCTGGGTCACTGCCATCCATGCCCTTACCTGTGCGATGGCCCACTTGACCATGGGGCCGCAGGCCAGGGACGCCCGGTTGACAATCTCATAATTGTAACTGGGGTTGGACATGTAGTTCTTCTTCATTTTCTCCCTTATGGCATCACTGCAAGATGCATGGGGCAGGGCATAAGTGCACAGGTGCCCCCGTTGATCCCAGACCCATGCAGTAGCTGAGGCAAAAGGGTCCAGCACTGACTCACCTAATTTCCTCAGCTGAGAAGTTGACAATGGTGGGGATGAAGTTCTCCCGCATGATGATGGAGCGGATCTGCTTCCAGTCTGTGGTGCTTTCACCCAGCAGCAGGCAGATGGACTCAAGCGCCAGCTTCACAGCACCGGGAGGGTTGGCCATGGACCGCACCTCCACCAGGTGCTGCTTCTTGATGGACTTCACGGCTGCCAATGGAAGAGAGCTGATGGGACGAGGCCCAGCTGTGTGGAGCCACCACCTACCCACAGTTGTCTCAGCTTTTCTCCCTCTACCCCACAACTCTACTCGGTGGCTGACCTTGGGGAAAGTCCTCAAAGCTGGCTTTTCTTTTTTTTTTTTTTGGTTTTTTTTTTTTTTTTTTTTTTTTGGGGGGGGGTCACACCTGGCAGTGCTCAGGGGTTATTCCTGGCTCCAGGCTCAGAAATTGCTCCTGGCAGGCACAGGGGACCATATGGGGCGCCGGGATTCGAACCGATGACCTCCTGCATGAAAGGCAAACGCCTTACCTCCATGCTACCTCTCCGGCCCCAAAGCTGGCTTTTCACCCTCAACCCCGTGACACAGCTCCATGGCTGACCTAGGAGATCACCTGCAAGGACCCCTCATGTTCTAGGCCCAAACTGCAGCATCACATCAAAATTCCCATTCAAAAGGCGCCTCCTTCCATCCACCCTTATGTCTATCCCTTCATCTCCTGAGATTTAAGATCCTTTTCACTTGGGCCATGATAGCTCCAAGGGCGGGATCATATGCTCCACGTCCAGGGGGCCTGACCTCAGCAGTGACATTGCATGGTCTCCCAAGCTCGACAGCCCAAAAAGAGATGGGAATAGTCCCAAACCAACCAATAAGACACTTTTGTGACAAATAAAGCACAAGCCAAGCCAAGCCAGGGTGAACGGAGTCAGCAGAAAGTCAACCTCTTCTTTGAGGCTGCTGGACAAACAAGCTTTCACTCTCGCTCAATTCATTTCCATTATTCTCCAGCTATATCCAGGAGTGCCTGGGGCCAGGAGGAGGGAGGGGGAGTGCAGGGACCTGGGAAGTACCCAGCAGGGCAGAGGCAGGGCAAAGCAGGAGCACCTACCGTTCTGGGCCTCGATCACAGCAGGCTCCACCTTGTCCAGGTCCTCCTTGACGCTCATCTGCTTGTCAGCAATGACTTCCTGCTGCTTGTGCAGCTGCTCCTGGATCTCCTGGCTCATGACCTGAAGGGAAAGGTGCTAAGCTTTGCTGGACAGAGGATCCACAGTATGCCCTGAGACCCTTTAGACCAGACAACCTTATCTCTAGAGTCGAGGGAGAGAGAAAGCAAATGAGGAGAGAGGGAGGAGAGAAATCGAGAGAAAGGAGAAAGAGGGAATAAAGAAAGAACAAGACTGGCCTTGGGCCAGAGAGATAGCATGGAGGTAAGGCTTTTGCCTTTCATGCAGGTGATCAGTTCAAATCCGGCTTCCCATAGGTCCCCTGTGCCTGCCAGGAGCAATTTCTGAGCATGGAGCCAGGAGTTTCCCCTGAGCACTGCTGGGTGTGACCCAAAAACCACACACACACACACAAAAGTGTGGCCTCATCCCCCCATTCTTCCCAGGTAACTTGATCTTACCTGCAAGACCCCGCCCATTCCTGGGCGGGGTCTTGGAAAGGGTAGATAAGGCTTTGTGACCAGAGAGGATTTTTGCCAGCATGGAGAGGTATAAGGAAGAGACATGGCTGGACAAGTTAAGACGCAGGGCAAGCTAAGGATAGTATGCTTAAATGGTTGAGATTGACCACACATGTGGTGGATAAGGTATGAATAAAACTGATGCTTCCTAATGCCTGTCTCTGGATGAGTCTGATTCCGCAGTTCACCTAAACCTGGGACCTGCCAGCTGAATGGGGGTTGCGGAGCCACGTGGCCTGGGATGGCACAGAAAGGCACCTCCATGTGTTTTCCACCATCCAAAACCATTCCTAAGGGTTTAATGCAACACAAGAGCAAGCATGCACGCACCTTTTTCTTCTCGGCCTCCTGCTGGTCCTTGACCATCTTCTTGAGCTTGTCATTGGCTGCTGCATTCTTCACCTCCAGCTCTTGGCTTTTGATCCGCAGGTCTCGGCGTAGCTCCTCCACCTGTGAACAGCCATGTCAGCACAGCAGCCCCAGGGCCTTCAAGCACCCCCAGGCCCTCAGAGCCCTCGAGCTATGCTGGCACCTGGTCCACGGTCTCTTTGATCTTGCGCAGCCCCACGTTCAGGTGCACCTGCTGCTCTTCCAGCTCACTGCGCTTCTCGTGGAAGAGATCAGCGTAGTGGTTGATAAAGTCCAGGTAGTGGCGGGGAGTGATGGCCATGGTCCTGCCTCCGCGCTTGGCCAGCCGGGCATTTGCCTTAGGAGAACAGCAGAGCATGCCTATGTCATTGGCCCACATCTCTCACCAGCAGCAGGTGCAGTGGGGTGTGGGGGTCGGTGCTGGTCTCAACTCGATCCCAGGAGATAGCAGCCCTGACCCCTAAGTCCCCTGGCCTGGTTTCCTGACTCTGCCACTGGAGAAGCAGTCCACAGACCCCAGCTGCAGACATGGGTGAGGTGAGGGGCTCAGAGTGGGGTTTACAGAGCTGCTCCCCTGGACTTCCTCCATTAGAATTCCTCAGAAGGATCATTTCCAGGGCCAGTACCCTGGGGACACCTGTGGAGTTCCCAGGGCCCACAGAGCCTGCCTCCACAGGCTCCACAGGGAGCGAGAGACATGCACACCAGGGCCCTGCCTAGGCTCTGTGAGTGCTGCGGACAGGGCAGTGCAGTCTGGTGACAAGCTTGGTGATGGGAGGAGGGCCTAGTCTGCATCTCAGGGCTGGAGTTGATCCTTTTCCCCACTCTTACTCTCACGGTGACCCACCTGGTGGAGTGTCTGGTGCACGAACACACAGCTGTTGACTATGGCCTCTCGGTGTGTTGGCGGCTGTGGAAGCTTGTCATATACCACTGGCATGTAGTCAGGTGCAATGTAGCTGGGCTTCTCTAGGTCCATCTTGCTGGTGAACTCCCTACCCACCTGGTACAGGGCTTCTGTGGGCCAGTCCCCGAACCAGTTCAGCACACACCTGCAGAAATGCTAGGCTTAGAGCGGCCGCTGGCCCAGACAGGCCTGCTCCCTGCATGGTGCCCATGTCCCAACCAGCACCGAAGAGGGGCTGCACCTGTTGAAGAGGGCAGGGGATGTGGCTGCCCTGTCCTTGAGGCCCTCAGAGGACGGGTTCATGGTGAAGACCACATGGAGGTTACGGATAACCTGGCTGGTGAACCACTTGTATAGTTCCTCGTGCGAGTCCAGCATCAAGCCTTCCTTCTGGGCACCCTCCTTACACTGTGTCATCAGGGTGGCGTACTCATCCCCTTCAAACAGCCCAGGGACCTGGGGAGCAACACAACTTGTCACGACCTGGGGCCAGCCTGGACAAGCCACACCCCCCCTCCCCCACCATACCCACCGCCTTATCTATACCTCTCCATTGGCCAGCAGAGTATTCATACGCTCTAGGAAGCCCGAATCCAGCACATTGGACTCGTCCATGATGAAGGCAATCTTCTCGTTCTTGCAGCCGGAGCGCCGCAACACAGTCCTGAGATCCTCGTCAAAGTCCTCCCCCGTGTACTTCCTGTGCACCTAGAGAGGTATGGGGGGGGGGTGTTGGAGTAACTGGTTTTCACTCTGTTCAGGATAATTCTTTTTATCCTAGCTCTGTGCTCAGAACTCACTTCTAGCAGGCTCAAGGGACACTATGGCATTCCGAGATTCGAACCACCGTCCTTCTGCAGGCAAGGTAAACGCCCTACCTCCATGCTATCTCTCTGGCCCCAGGATGATAATTCTTTGCTTTTGTTTGTTACTCACAAACTGGAAGTATCTCTGGTCTTTTTGTTGTTGTTGTTGTTTTTTTTGGGGTCAAATCCAGTGGTGCTCAGGGGTTAATCCTGGCTCTGTGCTCAGAAATTGTTCCTGGCTCAGGAGACCATATGGGATGCCAGGGATCAAACCTCCATCCGTCTGTTCTGGGTCAGCCTCATGCAAGGCAAATGCCCTACTACTGTACTACCACTTCAGCCCCTGGAAATACCTCTGTATTTGGCCCTCTACCCCTACTTGTTCTCCACCCATGGGGTGGTCCTTCTCTTCCCAATTCTTCATTGGGAGAAACTGCTTGTGGTTTCAGTTCCACAGCTAGCCTGACTGCCTGTCGGTATCTTTTACCTGCTAGCAGATAGCTCATGGTGGAAGTTTTCCTGAACTGTTTTATCTGTACAACCTTGTGTGGATTATTTCCTGTGTTGGCGTTGTTTTCAGACCCACATTCCCCTATCTCTCTGGACTAGGAAATGAAACTTCAAATGGGTAAGGGGTGGGGGGCACGTGGCCACGAGGCCCAGTCCACAGGAAGTATGGCGGGACACACGGCCACAGACTCACCTTGATCTGGTATACGCTCAGCCCATTCATCCAGGCCACGAAGCGGGACAGCGTGGTCTTCCCCGCGCCACTAACACCGATCAGAAGCAAGTGGCCTTGAGGCTGTCGGAATATCCTGCAACAAGACCCAGAGGGGGCAGGTCAGGCTTCCAGGTTCCCTCCCTACTTCCAAGCAGGTCCCAGGCTTCTCAGTCTCAGGTCCCACCAACATTTTCTGAATGAGCCTGTGCATGTGACCAACCGTACACAGCGACCATCTGCTGAGCAGGTGTCCCAGCAGCGAGTCAGGCTGAGCTGAATTCAGCCCTGTTGCCCAAACCCTAGGTGTCCTGGTGGGGGACAGCAGTCAATGGGTGATGGACTTAGAGAAAGGGGCGCTGTGGGATGGTCATGCCGAAGAACAACATAAAGCCCATCATGACTGTCATGACCTGTGACTACACAGCACTGTAGGTGGACAGTGAGACTTGACTGCAGCTCCTACCGGTCGATCCTAAGCACGTGATCCAACACTTCATTGAACAGGACTAGAGGAACGTCGAGCTCCTCTTCATAGAAGACTTTCAGCCGTGCTTTGACATAGTCTCGCAACTCTTCTTGATCTACTGGGATGTAATCCTGTAAGAAAAGGGCACGAAAGCCTCTTAGTCTTCCTAAGAAGTTATGTTCCAGTAGTACAGGCCAAGAAAACAGGACCCAGTGAGAAGGACTCAAGAGCTTGGATCAAGGGGCGGAAGAAGGGCTCAATGGGTGAGTGAGGGGCTTTGCACTTGAGAACACCACCAGGTATGGTTCCCAAACAAAAGTGATTAGTTTAGTCAGAGACACGGGCTATGCACGGGGCATTATGGCAGCAGAATAAGAGAACTAAGGGGCTGGAGAGATAGCATGGAGGTAAGGTGTTTGCTTTGCATGCAGAAGGACAGTGGTTCGAATCCCGACATCCCATATGGTCCCCCGAGCCTGCCAGGAGCGATTTCTGAGCATAGAGCCAGGAGTAACCCCCGAGAGCTGCCGGGTGTGACCCAAAAACAAAAACAAATAAGAGAATAAGAGAACTAAGGCATGGGATACAGAGTATATGGAGGTGTACAGTGAGAATATGGGGTATACACACCCAGAGCACCAAGTTTACACAACAGAGAATACAGAAAAAAGATGGATGTATACGGAGTCCACAGCAGAGAATATGGGGTATACAGAGTTCACACAGCCCTCCCCACTGTACCATGATGACAGTCAAGCCTGTCAATGAGGGCTTGACTATACCAAGCACCAAGACCCAAATCTCCGTGGGAGGTGCTGTGAGGCTTACCTTAGACAGCCAGTTGCTGTAGAGGATGGGTCGGCTCATGGCCTTCTCCTTGTCTATGTTCGGGAAGTGCTTCAGGGCCACCATGTCAATGTTCTCGTCTGTCCAACGCCGCTCCTCATCCTCCACGAGCCTGTGGGAAGGAGAGCAGGTGGACACTGAGAGGCTGTAGTAGATACCCCAGGTACGGTGGGAACATTCTGAGAAAATGATCAAACGGAGCTAGGAAAAATGCCAGAAAATGCCTTGACTAAAAAGCTCAACCGTTTTCTAGATTTTTTTTTTCTCTGTAGTGCTGGGGATTGAACCTAGGACCTCACAAATGCCTAGACAAGGATTCCACCTATGTGTCTAGCCCAGATTGGCCAAATGTCTTGAAAGAGATACAGAGCAAAGACAACCTGTGGAAGCCTATAGGGACAGTGTTGGTCAGTGCTGGCAAGGAGGCTGTCCTCTCCCCTCTCACAGAGATACAGCCCCAGCAAGGTGACTTCCGCTCAGAGTGGTGGGTACCAGGCTGTTCTCCCCTCTGTCCTCACCTGTCCTGGAAGAGACGCAGCGCTTCATGTGCCCAGATGCGAATGAGGCCCTCGACTGGCAGAGTCTCCAGGGGCCTGAGTGCCTCGAAGATGCCCCTCACCCAACGCGTCATCTCTCGGGGGGAATAGATGTAGTGGGGCTGCGTGTCCTGTGTGAACCGCTCCTGTGGGCACAGACATGTAACCACTTATGACAGTCTGACATGGCAAGTGGCTCAAAAGGGACAGTCTGGATCCAGGGGAGAAAGTTGAAATAAAGTGAGAGCGCATGAGAGAGAGTGAGAACAAGGAAAACTGCAGGAAGTGTTGGGAGTAACCAGCTTTCAACCTATTCAGGATATTTCTTTGCAACTTCTTGTCCCTCCTGGATGGAAAAAACACCTCTGGATTGGCCGCTACCCCTACCTATTCTCCACCATGACCGTGGTCCTATTTGTTCCAATAAAGACCTCAAGTCAGAGACTTCTAGTTTTGGTCCCACAGCTAGCCTGCCTGCCTGCTGGTGCCTTTTTGCCTGCTTGCAGAGAACTTGGGTGGAAGTTCCTAAGCCTGTTTTTTTTCTTTCCTGGTCTTTGGGTCAAACCCGGCAGCACTCGGGTTATTCGTGGCTCTGCACTCAGAAATCTCTCCTGGCAAGCTCGAGAGACCATATGGGATGCCGGGATTCAAACCACCGTGCTTCTGCATGCAAGGCAAATGCCCTACTCCCATGCTATCTCTCTGGACTGAAAGCCTGTTTTCTCTCTCTAACCTGTGTGAATTATTTCCTGTGTTGGCGCTGCATCCAATCTGCATTTCCCAAAGCTTTCTCTACAGGGAAGGAGCCTAGCCCATGCTGGGAAGCACCTGGGATCCATCTTCCAAGTCACACACTATGTCACAGACTACATAAGTCACATTAATATTTTTTTTTGGTGGAGGTGGTGGTGAATGACATGTCTGGCTATGCCAAGGCCTTACACTTGATCTTATGCGCAGGGATCACTCCTGGTCATGTTCAGGAGGAATTTATGTGGTGCCAGGGATTGAGCCTGGACTGGCCACATGTAGTGCAAACACCTTAAATCCTGGTGTAATTCATTTTCCTTTTTCGTTTGTGGACAACAGCTGGTACTAGAGTGGTTGGAGTGGTCGGTGTTCAGAAAAGTGATGCAGTGCCAGGATCTAACCTGGGCCTCCTATGTACCTATGTACTAACCCAGCTCATTCATTGGGCTATAGCATAATAGATTTTTTTTTTTAGGGGGCCATCCCTAGCAGTGCTCAGGGCTTACTCCTGCACTTAGGGAGACATATCAGATGGGGTGCCAGGGACTGAATCCCAGTTGGCTGCATCAAGGCAAAAACCCTAGATATGGGCCCGGAGAGATAGCCCAGCGGCGTTTGCCTTGCAAGCAGCCGATCCAGGAACAAAGGTGGTTGGTTCGAATCCCGGTGTCCCATATGGTCCCCCATGCCTGCCAGGAGCTATTTCTGAGCAGAAAGCCAGGAGAAACCCTTGAGCACCATCGGGTGTGCCCCCCAAACCCCCCCAAAAAAACCCCTAGATATGGTGCTAGATATGGTCTCCAAAACACATTCCTGGGGCAGTAAGCAGGAACACATGTGACATGGACTCCATCCTGAAATGCCTAGGAAAGGTGGATGGCCCCTGGCACTATGGGAGGATCCCCTCAACACAAAAGGTGCTTCCTCCTTTGAGGGGACCTTTCTGATGATTTCAAGAGTAGAAACAAGGGAGCAAATGATATTTGAGGGCATCGAGATTTTGGGGGTTTTGTTTTGGTGCTCAGGGATCACTCCTGGCAGGGTTTAGGGAACCAGATGGGGTGTCGGGTCAATTATGTTCCAAGGCAAGTACCCTACCCACTGTATGATCATTCTGACCCCTGATGACAGGAAGATTCTGTGTAAAGAGGGTGAGATAAGAGCTTGCTTAACGTTAAACATAAACTAAATAGGGGCCGGGTAGGTGGCGCTGGAGGTAAGGTGTCTGCCTTGCAAGCGCTAGCCAAGGAAGGACCGCGGTTCGATCCCCCGGCGTCCCATATGGTCCCCCCAAGCCAGGGGCGATTTCTGAGCACATAGCCAGGAGTAACCCCTGAGCGTCAAGCGGGTGTGGCCCAAAAACCAAAAAAAAAAAAAAAAAAAAACATAAACTAAATAGAGGGTGGGTTGGAGCACATGTTCTGCATCCAAGAAGCAGAAGTTCTACCCTAGCACCTCGATATCCCAAACGCTGCAGGGAGGATCCCCAAGCATCAGGTGTGGTTGCAGAAAACCGGGGGAAAAAATGGCAGTTCTGAGCCAGAGTGAGAGCACAGTGGGGAGGTGAAAGCAGATTAACTCCATGTCTCTTTCCTGTCTGGCTTGGTTGATTAATAGATTTTTCACCACTACCCTGCTGATGGGTTACACCTTATTTTACCTCAAACAAAGTTTATCCCTGGTTTCTTTGTATCTATTTGTTTACAACTTGGTTTCACCCAAAACAAAGATTGTCTTACTTGTAAGCCTGGGTGGGTTTAATGCCAGACCCAGGGGTAATCTCTATACTCATTAAAAAAATGGTAGTTTTGGCAGGCAGCAAACTCCATACTAGGTAGAAGACTGCCAGACGACACGTGTTTCACCCTCTGCTTGGTCTGGATTGTTTCTTGTGTGACCCTGATTCAGGCTCGTTCACTTGGAAATAAGGTGCATGGGGTGATTTTACACCCTGCTTCTTCGAACCCATCTGCCTGGGGTTGGAGATACAGTATATGGGGTGATTTCACAACGTGGTAATTTATTATTATTATTATTATTATTCCTCATGGATCAGCTGTGTGCAAGGCAAATGCCCTATCGCCGTGCTCTCTCTCCAGCCCTTGGAAATTTATTTTAGATAGACGTACCTGAGACATGGTGTAGAACTCCACCATGGCGGCGGTGAGTGGCTCGGCGTAGGTGCGAAGGGACGGGATGAGCCGAAGCATGGCACGGTTGAAGGTGCCATAGATCTGCGTCAGCGAGGCAGGTCCCGGGTAGTCCACGTAGACGACAGGCACATGGCGCAGGAACCTACGTGAGCAGCGGTCAGTGTGCCCACGGGAGCCCCACAAGTTGCAAACCCAACTTCAGGGCTTGGGTCTGGGGCATGGGAGGCCACACAATACCTGTGTGAGAGAGGCTTCCTGCCGGGGTCCGTTGGAGGATTACAGGCTCCAACAAACTGGATCCTCTCGAGCTTCACCCAGGTTTGGTCAGAAGTTCGGTAGAAGCCGCCATGCTCCACCATCTGTGGGGAAGCAGAGAAAAGAGGTGAGACTAAGTGTGTGTGTGTATGGGGAGAAGGTAGGAGGGAGGGAGAGGGTAAAGTGTCAGTGTGTGTGAGACTCTCTCTCAGGTCAGTGTGAGTCTCTCACTCCTCCCCCTCCCTGCAGGATAAAGGAGATGACCCTCTTTGGGGCCCTGTCTGAAAAAAGGGGTAACTCTACTACCTCAAACCCCCCCCTTCCTGTTTGAGGAAGGCAATGACCCTTTGCTGGCGGGACCCTGAGGGTGACCCTCTGTTGGGAAGGATACTGTGAGGAGGGAGGTGAATCTGAGACACCTGTCTGATGAAGGAGATGACCCTCTGTGTCCCGTATTTGTCCATGTCAGGCAGGTTGATCTCGTCACAGAACAGCACCAGCCACTTGCCCAGCTGCACAGGAGCCAGCACCACACCATTGGGCGTGCGCCGGTACTCGCAGTAGTGGTCGAAGGTCTTCAGTAGGAGCTCGGGTGTGGTGGCACTGGAGAAGTTGAGACCCACGACCTTTGGGAGGAAGAAATGAGATTGGATGAGACTGTCCCACCTCTGTGCCCGGGAGCTCCGCACACAAGAAGCCCCTTACCTCCATGTCCGGCAAAGCCCGGAGGGCACTGAAGAGTGTCATGGTCTTGCCGGAGCCTGGTGGCCCACATAGCACCAGCGGCTTGTGCTCAGCCAGCCAGGTATAGAGGAGAGCCTCGTGGCGGACTGTGTCCAGGGTAGGTACCACCACGTCTGGGGCAGCCACCTTGTGGGTCTCCACTTCGATCTGAGGCACCTTGGCCTGCCACGGCACCCACTCACCGCTGATGGACACCTGCAGAGGAGATATCACATGCCTCAGATGTGCTCCTTCCCTTAGGCTTGGGGGAGAGATCCAGATTGCATTTTGGACAGCCCAGCCTGGGACAGCACTCACCTCGTAGTCGATGATGGGGACATTGGGGGCGGCGGGCAGTGGTACAGTGGTGATTCTCCGGATGTACTCCCCCAGCTCTGCTCGCATTTTCAGCCGACTATCCCCAGACAAAGACCAAAGGATGGCGTACACCAGATAGCGCTGTCGGAACAGGAGTGCAGGCCCTGGCTCTCAAGCTGATGGAGCGAACGGCTCCCAGGGCCCCTGTTCTGGCTGTTTGCACTCCCCCGACCCTCCCTCCAGCTGCCAGGAGCTCAGGGCCCTGCTGACCTGGATGTAGCGCTCCAGCTGCTCGATCTGCATGGGGAAGTCGGGGTGGTTGCTGTTGTACTGCGCCACGTTGCGGCAGGCCTGGTGCAGCATGGAGAAGAGGGAGCCCAGGCAGCGCAAGCGTGTCACATCCATGATGTGCTCCAGCTTGAAGGCGTGCTCTAGTGCCTTGGTGACCAGGCCGTTGGATGTGAAGTATGGCTGCATGATGGTGGCTGCGTCCCGCTGGATCTGCAGGCCAACAGGCAGGGGGTGGCATCATTTACTCTGTGACCCTCACAGCTCATGGGGCCAGGCTCTGAGAGCAGAGTGACTGGTGCCCATCCTTTCTTGGCAGCCCTCAGACACGAGGAGGAGAGGTAGGGGTAACTAGCACCAAGGCACAGAGTAGAGAGAAGGGGGCAGGGAACAGTAGCACAGTAGGGAGGATGTTTGCCTTGCAAGTGACTGACAAGGGTTTGATCCCCGGCACCCCATAGAGTCCTCTGAGCCTGCCAGGAGTGATTTCTTAGTGCAGAGACAGGAGAAACCCGAGTACTGACAGGTGTGCCCCCAAAGAAAACAGAAAAGAACAGAAAAACGAGATAAACTCGTCCTCCCTACCATTCCCAGGACCACTGACCTGGGTTTCCCTACTACCGCCCTCTTTCTGAATCTCTTTCTGAACTCTTGTGGCAGAGCCTGGGGCACAATCTGGCCCAGTAGGGCCCTCGCACCTGTAGCATGGGGGATGCTGCTTCCTCTCCCTCATCCTCTTTGCCCTTGCGCCGGCGCTGTGCCTCCTCCTCGCCCTCATCCAGGGGGATACTGCGCAGTCTGGCCAGGAAGTTGTTGAAGATCATGTCTGTGCTCAGCACGTCCTCGCTGAACCACACCATGCCGCAGCGTGACACAGTGGCCAGGGTGGCATACTTCAGGTCTTGCACCTCGAACATGATCCGTACCTGCAGGAATGGGGATAGTGATGGTCCCGTTGAGCCAGATTTCCCAGCAATGGCCTCAAGCTCCTACCCAGAAACTTTCGACAGTCAAACGGAGAGTCTGGGCTGGGGTGACCCAGAGGCTCAAGGCTATTAGTGTAGAGACCCCACATAGGTCCCAACCCAAGTCTCACACAGGTCCCCATATAGGATCCCACCCAGGCTCCCCACAGCACCATAGTGAGCTCAGTATCCTGACATTGCAGTGGACGGGAGCTGAGGGCCCTGCTGCTGCAAAGTTCACACCTTGGTAGATATTTGTCTTGGGGATATCATGGGTGCACCCAGCATGACACGACAGTCTTCAGCATGACTATAAGAAGACAACACCTGTGGTGTACCCCAAGACCCACCCATATCTGGGAGGAGTTTTGGGAACCGGATAATAGGTGTAACTACCTGCAAGACCTCCCATTTCTGGGAGGGGTCTGGAAAAGGATAGATAAACCTCTGAGCCAGGGGATTCGGGCTTTTTGCCGTTTCTCTCTTGGCCCGGCTTGGCTTCCTGGCTTTTGGATCTTTGGGCCGCATGGAGCCCAAAGGGAAGATGGCTAACAGGAGATAAGATGCAGGGCTAGCAAAATATAGCTGTGCTTAAAAGGTTGTCATAGGCCACACACCTGTGGTGGCAAGGGCATGAATAAAGATGATTCTTCCTGATGGCTGCGTGTGAGTGAGTAATTTCACCTGGGCCTGGAACTCGCCGGCTGCATGGAGGTTGCAGAGCCATGTGGGCTGGATGGCATCATCCACCATCCAGCCCCATCGTTAATTATTTAATGCAACATCTGGCGCTCCGAACTTTGACCTGAATCCTGGACCCAAGAAACCAGCAACAATGGTAATATTTCTGCTTTTCAGTTTAATTTTGGCTCTTGTCGGGTGCACTGAGCCCACAACCCTGGGCCACGTGCAACAATTTTCAAAGATGGCCAACACCCCACCTGGGGGTTCAAAGGCCATTAAAACAAGAGAGGTGAAAGCTTGCATCACCTCCAGCCCAGGCCCAAAACTAAAACTTTGTTACAATAAACAAAAACCTGGGCCTCTTCAAAGACTTATTAAAAGTCTAAATTGGAAACGGAGGAGAAAAAAGACTGTATTGAAAATGGACTGATTTTCTGAGAATGACCTTTGGCTTGAATTTAAATTTCGACTTTGAAAATTTCGGACTAGGGCCCGGAGAGATAGCACATCGGCGTTTGCCTTGCAAGCAGCCGATCCAGGACCAAAGGTGGTTGGTTCGAATCCTGGTGTCCCATATGGTCCCCTGTGCCTGCCAGGAGCTATTTCTGAGAAGACAGCCAGGAGTAACCCCTGAGCAACGCCGGGTGTGGCCCAAAAAGCAAAAAAAAAAAAAAAAAAAAAAAAAAAAGAAAATTTCGGACTAAACTTTTAGTTTAAATCACTTGGAACTTTAAACAACCAAAGCGCCCTGTGAAGGTGTGGCCGAAAACTTGCTTGCAAAGTGCGCCCAAAGAAAAAAAAAAGCTGCGAAAAGCTCCAAGCGGCTGGGCTCGGCTCGGCTGGAATCTCGGCTGGAATCGGCTTGGCTGGGCTCAGCTTTGCCCGGAAAAGCAAAAAACCTGGAATCCACCCTCCAGCGAACCGGCAGCGGGCGGCGGAACCGGCAACCTCATGGTCTACAAAACCGTCTGCGGGGCCTGAAACTAAAAGGAAGCCACGTGGTAAAATCAGCGTGGGACAAAACATCTGAACTTTAAAAGTTTACAGAAGCCACGTGGTGAGATCAGCGTGGGACAAACCAGCATCTAAAATCTAAAAATTTACAAAAGCCACATGGTAAAATCAACATGGTGAGATCAGCGTGGGACAAATTAATCATTTAAACTGTGATTTTAGGTGTAGAAACTAAGCAAATAGTCATATATTTCACTCATAGTTGGTAATGGAATAAGTTTTAGCTAGTTAGTGGTTAAAGAATAAAAATAAAGGAAGGTAAAACAGCTTAGCCCAACTAAAACATCTTATTTCTAACCACCTGCATCTTTGTCTTAGTCATTTTCTTTATAATTTAAATGTGTTTTGTTGTCTTTCAAAGTTAATATTTGTTATTGCAAAATGTTTTACTGTGTATTTTAATGTACTTAGCCTGTTTTTAAAATGTATGTTATGCATGTATGCTGAAGTACTTGTGTATAGGAAAAATATAGGAACAGTAAAGTTCCCCCAATATAGTTTAAAAATATAAAACATAAAAGTTCCGAAATAGTGCTTGGTAAAAAAGCATTAATAGAATTTTAGGTTACAGGTGTAAAGTATATTTTGCAAATAATATGTTTTTGAAAAGGGCTGGTATATTAATTTTCACTTTATTACGTTGGCGCATGAAAATATTTAAAAAAGGGGGAAATGTGGTGTACCCCAAGACCCACCCATATCTGGGAGGAGTTTTGGGAACCGGATAATAGGTGTAACTACCTGCAAGACCTCCCATTTCTGGGAGGGGTCTGGAAAAGGATAGATAAACCTCTGAGCCAGGGGATTCGGGCTTTTTGCCGTTTCTCTCTTGGCCCGGCTTGGCTTCCTGGCTTTTGGATCTTTGGGCCGCATGGAGCCCAAAGGGAAGATGGCTAACAGGAGATAAGATGCAGGGCTAGCAAAATATAGCTGTGCTTGAAAGGTTGTCATAGGCCACACACCTGTGGTGGCTAGGGCATGAATAAAGATGATTCTTCCTGATGGCTGCGTGTGAGTGAGTGATTTCACCTGGGCCTGGAACTCGCCGGCTGCATGGAGGTTGCAGAGCCATGTGGGCTGGATGGCATCCTCCACCATCCAGCCCCATCGTTAATTATTTAATGCAACAAACACCCAGAGCAGAGGCCTATCCTTAGATGGCACCAGAGTTGGGCCAGAGCACCGGGTCTCAGATAAAGCTCCTATTCGGGGCTGGATAATATAGTGAGGGCTCTGGCTTTGCACCTGACTAACCCAGCACTCCACATGGTCCCCAAACCCACCAGGAGTGATTCCAGAGTGCAGAGCCAGGAATAAGTCTTCCGTTTGCCAGGTGTGACCCAAACACACCTCCTTTATTCCCCAAGTAAGAAAGGCTCCTGTCAGCTGCTGAGGACCACTGTAACCTGCTTCACTCCCACACCACACAGCCCAAACTGCCCGCAATCCCTGTGCCTGGCCTCTCAGGACCCCATCTTGGTGCTCTCCAGGGAAAGCCACGGCTCTCGCTGCACCCCTCACCCCCCACCCATGCCTCCCCATAGCCACTCACATTAGGCGGGAGGCTGAGGCGTTCCCCATTGGGCAGTGTCAGGAGCTTGTTGTCATCCAGCACTGAGTTCAGGTTCTCCACCCACTCGGGATCCACATCACCGTCAAAGACTATCCACTGGCGCTTCTGTAGCTCCCCGCGCACATTGTCGATGATCCTGTGAGGGGCACATAGTGCTGGCTGGGACAGCCCAGCACGGGGGTGGGGTGGGGTGGGGTGGTGTGTGGGCAGGAAGGCAGCTACCCAGGCCCTGACGACCAGGTGGGGTGGTGTGTGGGCAGGAAGGCAGCTACCCAGGCCCTGACGACCGGAGGGACTTACTTTCGCAGGACATGTGTGAAGAGTCCATCTGTCCATTCACGGGTGTTGGGATCCAGAGTCCCATACAGGTGGTCTTTGCTGATGGCCTTAGGGTCAATGATGTGGGCCACACCCTCCACGCCCTCTAGCCGCTCCAGGGCCTTGAGCAGGACTCGCCAGGCCATGCTTTTGCCGCTGCCTGAGGGCCCAACCATCATGAGGCCATGGTTTATCTGAGTTATCTGGTAGAGCTGCAGCACCTGTAGGTGAGGGCAGAACGGTGATGTTTGGTCAAAGGATTCACTACATTGTACCAAACCCCCAAGAGAGGCTTCTGCCAGCTCCGTGCATGACACCACCCAGGTTTCACAGAAAACTGGTCAGAGGTTGATTCTAATGAACAGCAGAGAATACCTGGGGGAGAGAAGGGCTAAAGGTGATTCATCTTGAACCCTGGAGCCTAAGAGACAGCCCACGGTGGATGTAGCCTCAGGCCCCACAGCCTGTAATTATCTACAGGGTGCTTCCAGGACTGGGTCTAATGGGATGCCACAAAGATCCCTGCCTTGAGCCCCCCACACTGAGGGCCTTGTACAAGGGGTTTGTTTCTAGCCCTGTCAGTATTTCCAAAATACCCAGAGTCTCTCACTCTACTCTGATATTTTATTCCAGGGGGGTCACAGAAAAGATCAGAAAAGACAGAAAATAGGGGCTGGGGAGAGAGCATGGAGGTAAGGCATTTGCCTTTCATGCAGAAGGACGGTGGTTCGAATCCCAGAATTCCATATGGTCCCCCGAGCCTGCCAGGAGTGATTTCTGAGGGTAGAGCCAGGAGTAAACCCTGGGCGTTGCCAGGTCTGACCCAAAAACCAAAAACAAAAAGATAAAAAAGAAAAGACTGAGAAATAATGAATAGTAAGGAATTCCTTCCCCCAAAGTCCTAAACTTTTTATTTTTTTGGTTTTTGGGCCATACCCAGCTGAAGCCTCACCCCCCACCCATTCTTCCTAGGTAACTTGACCTTACCTGCAAGACCCCGCCCATTTCCTGGGAGGGGTCTTGGAAAGGGTAGATAAGGTTTTGACCAGAGGGGATGAGGCCCCCTTTTTAGTCTTTTGGTCTTTTGCCAGCATGGAGGTCAAAAGGAAGATGGCTGAAAGGAGTTAAGATGCAGGGCTAGCTAAGAATGGCTGAATGCTTAAAAGGTCATGATATAGGCCACACATGTGGTGGATAGGGCATGAATAAAGTTGATGCTTCCTGAAGCCTGCCTGTGAGTGAGGTCAATACCGGTCGCTTCCCTGGACCCCAGACCCACTGGTTGATGGGGGATGAAGCCACGTGGCCATGGCCTAAGAATAAAGGCCTCTATCCTTCTCCATCCAATCCCATCCTAAGGGCAAAATGCAACATCCAGCTCCATCACTAATTATTTAATGCAACACCCAGCAGTGCTCAGGGGTTACTCCTGGCTATCTGCTCAGAAATAGCTCCTGGCAGGCATGGGGGACCACATGGGATTCGAACCAACCACCTTAGATCCCGGATTGGCTGCTTGCAAGGCAAACAGGGCTGTGCTATCTCTCTGGCCCCAAAGTCCTAAACTTTCTATTGAAATGTTAATAACCACCTGGGGTCAGACCCACCCACACCTGAGAGGTCTGCAGTTTGGAATAAAGAATATAAGATGTTGCCTGGGGGGAAGGGGATGTGGAAAAGCAGCAAGGAAGCACGGGGAGCAGCTGAAAGGGAGACAAAGAGCTCCAGAGCTGAGTTAGGCAAACATGGCAAAGAGTCTGCACATGGTGAATAGGGCAATGGAATAAACTGAGCTGACTCTGATGAAACTTTAACTGACTGATTATTTCAACCCCTTTATCCTATGCCTTCAGATCCATGGCAGAAGGGGTTACAGGCCCCGTGCATGCCAAAAAAGGCCTCACCCCAACACTAGAAATTTAGACTTTATATTTTATAATTAAAACATTAAATTACACCCTATCCAAGAAACTTTTTGCCAATTTTATCTCTGTGGGTTTTTTGTTTTGTTTTGTGGTCATACCTGGTGGTTCACAGGGAGTTATTCCAGCCCCTCTGTGTGTTTATTGTTTTGTTTTGGGGCCAATCCCAGCAGGACTCAGGGGACCCCATGGGATACTGCGGATTGAACCCAGGCCTGTCAGGTAAAAAGGTCAGCGCCTCTCCCATTGCACTATCCCTCTGGCATTTCAAATTAACGATCTTAACTGGTCTTGGGGACAATCCTCATCCACCCGAGGAACACCTGCCACCTGTCTGCTTCCTGGTCTGCCCATGCCACAGCGATAGTCCTCCTCACCTTTTCCACCCACATGCCGCCAACCTCCTCCCCGTCGCCATAAGTCAGGTACATCTCCTGACACACTTTCTTCAGCTCCTCCCGAAGTGCAGTCATCTCTCCCCGGTGGTACTGGACCCCAGGAAACACATCTGACAGGAGGCTGAAGAGCAGCGGGATGTCCTCAGCTACCAGCTTGGGCACCATGGTCTCACAGACGCTCTGGATTAGGATCTGCATGGAGACAGGGACCGAGCTCCACAGGCAGCCACACACAGGCTCTGTGCCCAGAAGGTTCCTGATCCATGACGGCTTGTGAACAAGCAGTGAGAGCGGCACCCCACCCCACCAACTCCTGACCCCCAACCTATCACCCTGGGCGTTGGGATAAGGCAGCACAGCCGCAGTGGCAGGAAGACAGCCTTGCACACCTCTTGTTCAGGAAGGTTCTCTGCAATCTCCCCTTCATCGACTGCTTCTCCACGTTCTTCCTTCTCCCTCTTGATTCTCTGGATCCTCTCTCTCTTCACATTGCCGGCACTCACCAGCACACTCTTGAGCGCACGGAGGCCAAAGTCATAGTGGCTCTGGGATGACAGCTGCTCATCACAGAGCCTGCGGGCAAAGAGGGAAGGTTCTCATTCCGTCAGGAGCAGATGTCTGGCCCCCCATAGAAAACATACATGCCACACTCCTAGCTTGTGTCCTCCCAGCCCTGAAGATGAGGTCACTTCTGTTCAAGCACCGTAGGTGCTCAGTGCCAAGCACACCCAGGGGCCCTGTGTGGGGCTGTGGGGGAGCCAGAGGCGGCTGGACACTCACTTGAAGAAGGGCACAATCTTGTTGGCCAGCACCTCAGCTGTGCGGAAGCCCTGCGAGTACAGCATCACCTGCGCGATCAGTTGCCGATCTGGCTTGGTCATGGCCAGACTCCGGAAGAGCTTCTTGAGGTTGTCAGGGAGGTTGGATCGGCCAGCGTAGCCAGGGTTCATAGTGATGAAGATAGCCATGTCTGGGCTCACTTTCACCTGCTTGTTGAGCAGTTCACAGGTGATGGGCGCAGAGGCTACAGGTTGGGGAAAGAGGCTGATCATGCACAGACAGGGTTGCTTGCCCACTCAATGATGCTATGGATCAACTGCGGGTCAACAAAAGCCCATTTCCCTGTGAATGCAGGGAGGTGACAGCAGCTACCTGGCCTTTCCTCAGGACCCCTGACCCCACATACAAGAGTGCCAGCCTGAGTCCACTCGGGGGTCAGTGTACCATCCCAATATCCTCCCACAGACCTGGGCAGCCCCTCCCCACTCCAGAGGCCCCAGGCAGTCTCACTCTTGTCGTAGTTGGGGTTTGAGTGCTCGCGCAGCGCCTCCTGGATGCACTGAACCTGCTGAGACACGGCCGACAGCATCCGCTCCTCCAGCCGGTTAAACTCATCGAAGCAGCCCCAGGCACCCACCTGGCAGAGCCCCACGAAGATGCGCCCCATGGCCTGCAGAGGAAGAGTGGACCTGCTTTGTGCCCATCTTGGCACTTCATGCCCATCTTGGTGACCCCTGCTCCATCCAGTAGAGCCCAAGGGCCAGTGGTGGAAGCATCTCAGCCCCTCGGGGATTGGCACCTGACTCAACTGGGGTCTATGCATGGAGAACATGGACAAAGGGCAAAGGGCTCGATTCCTGGGGCTACCCATGTGGACCCGAGCACATTGGGTGGGCATGTGATCCCGGCACACAAGTGGGTGGTGAGGAGAGGAAAATGATCTCTGAGCCCAGCACACTGGGCATACCCCAGAGATCCCGAGTACTGCTTAAGATATTCTCAAAGCAAAAGTCCCATGACCCTTTTACTGACATTTCTGAGGCCAAACCAACAGTGCTCAGGAGGTCCCTCCTGGCTCCAGGGAGGGGGCATTGTGGCTCTCCAGCAGCTTTTCAGGAGACCCCAGGGCACTGCAGACCAAACCTGGGCCTCCTGTGTGAAACCAGAGTTTTCTTGCCTTCTCGTTTTTGAAGAGGGATTTATGGGTGATGAAAGGGACACAATACAGTGTATTCTACGCCTAGTTCTCAGGAGCGACCCCTGGCAGTGTTCAGGGTAAACTGGGTGACCTGGATGTGGTGCTGGGGGATTAGAGTAAGGATCTCTGAAGCGTATGTACTGTCCATCTCTCTGGCCCAATTTAAAGGGGCAGGTGGGCATGCAGGAGCTCAACCATGAGCCACACCACCTCTTCTGGCACTGCTGGGAGTGACAGCCACAAACCAAAAGGAAGACGACGAGGAGCCATGTCTCCCATTTGAACATCATCAGCATGTTTGAGTGAGCCCTAGACCAGTCTAGTCTGTTGCCACAGACCCAAACCGCTGATAGGAGGTGCTGGTGGTGGTCTTTCCTGGCAAAATTGGCCCCCTTAGGTCAATCTTCTGTCATTGTTGCTAAAACTGGATCTCCTCCCAGGAGTGTCACTCTGGACACCAGCCACGTGTGGTGGAGGGAGGGGTTCGGGCTTGACTATGTGCATGAAGTGCCCCAACTTCTGGGCTCTCTCTCTGGTACAGGAGGCAGAGCCCAAACGGTACCTCACCTGGAAATCAAAGGTCTCGTCACAGTTGAAAACCAAGACAAAGCGGCCAAGCTGATGGCCAAGGGCCTTGACAGACTCCGTCTTTCCAGTACCAGCAGGGCCTGTGGGCAGAAAGGGAACTGAGTGCCAAACCCCACCTCAGCCTGAAGAGAATTTGTAAAGCGACTAAAAGATAGGAACAGCTGCCAGAAATAAGTAGGTCTTTAGAATATACCAGTCAGAAACTAATTTGGTTTTTGGGTCACACCCAGTGGCGCTCAGGGATTACTACTGGCTCTATGCTCAGAAATCATTCTTGGCAGTCTTGGGGGACCATATGGGATACCAGGGATCGAATCCAGGTCAGCTGCATGCAAGGCAAACACCCTATCTGTTGTACTACCTCGGCCCCAAGAAATACATTTAAATCACCCCCTTTATTTTGTTACTTTCTTGGGGAAAAATCACATCTGGCTGTGTTCAGGGCTCACTTACTCCTGGGCTCTACACCAATGGTGTGTCTTGGAACAGATGGGATGCATTCAGGGAGATCAAACCCCCGTTGGCTAAATGCAAGGCAAGTGCCCTACTCATTGTTCTACCTCTATAACCCCAATAATGCCTAGGGTCTGGCTCTGCCCTTCAGGGTGTGGGTGACTCACCAAATGGGGAACCCCCCAGCCTGGCCTCCAGGGCTTGTGTCATGGTCAAATAACAACGGTCAGTGAGGGGCGTCTGCACCAGCTTGTCCTGGACGCCCAGGTACTCAAAGCCATAGTTGAACTTGGCGTTGGCCATCTGGATGGACAATTGCTGCAACACGTCAGTCTGCTTGGGGTCGAAGTAGAAGCGCATCTGGCTGAGCCACTCAAAGGACTTGGGGTTGTCGATCTTGCTCTTGATCAAGGAGCGGGTGACATCTCTCTGGTGAACCAGCTCTGTGATCTAGAGAGAACCGTGTGGGCATCATCAGACACGGAACCTGCTCTGGCATTCCCAAGTGACGGGAGGAAATGAAGGGTCCCTAGAGCCATTTACAGAGGCCCTGCAGGGAACATTCCAGAACCACTGACATATGAGGTAAGGGCAGAGTTGGCTGAAGCAAAGCAGAGAGAAAAAAAAGCCTGCAGTCTGCACGAAGGCAGTGAGAGGAATATGTGGTGCCAGAGCGAGGCCTATGTCCAGAGTGTGGGCAAAGACCAGGCTCAGGGCCCCGCAGTCCATGAGCTGCCTGGCACTGCCTCAAGTACCTCGCTAGTCAGAGAAAATGAGTGACAGCCTGACCTGAGCTTGTCTTCTCCCTCTTCCCACCAGGAAGTCCTGGGAGGCCTGTACTCCCTCCAAATCCTCTCTTGGGATGGTCAGCAACCCCCTGCATCAGGCGTCTATATGTCTCCTGCACCCCCAAACACCCACTGGCAATTTCCTAAGCGGCAGTTCCTGTTCCCAAAGGACACAGCAGGCCCAGGGCTTACCAAGTGCTCCAGCTTCCGTCTCCGCAGTGGTGGCTGCTCCATAAGCACAGAGTCAGCCAACACATTGAGAGTGACCTCCACATTGCTGAGCACTGAGTGCAGAGCTGCTGCATCCCCACTGCCTCCGATGCTGTTGAGGGCAGTTTCCACATTCTCTGACCAAGCGATTTGAGCTGACAGGACCACCAGCTGGGCCTGACACACAAGAAACAAGACCCCGGTGAGCTCAGCATGTGACTGGTGGCCATTGGGACCCAGGCCCACTATTGCCACACACTACCTGGTACTTATCGATCCATGTGATGTAAGTACTTGGGTCAATTGACGTAGCTTTGCCAAAGATCTCCACCTCTGTGACCGATTCGGCCAGAAGCTTAGCCAGTGTGACTCTCATCTCCTTTTCGACCAGTGTGAGCCACTCGTTGATTTTGGGGTGCTCGGTGATGGACACAGGGGTTTTAAACATCACCTGCAAGAAAGGAAGTGGAGTCAGGGTTTGAAGCTGAGCACAGCCTAGAGCCAGCTGGCCGTGACGGTGGCAGATGTAAGTACCTCCTCGCCTTCTCGAGATGAGATGCCCAGGACGACAGAGTTATCCTCGTTTAGGATAATGCTTGACACGCCAGCAAACATCTTCTTGAAGTGCTTCTGTAGCTTTGCAACATTCTTGCTGTTTCCGATGATTTCCAGCAAATCTTCATCACCCACAAAATAGAACCTAGAATCAGAATGGCGCCAGAGATACAGGGATGTCAGAGCCTGCATATACAGAAGTGGAGGGGAAGCTTGCAGGTGCTGGGAAGATCAGCACAAGAACATCCCACGCTTCTCCCACTCAATGAAGGTACAGATTTAGCTCTTAAAGACCTGCTCAGGGGCTGGAGTGATAGTACAGCAGGGAGGGCGCCTGTCTTGCATTCATTTGACCCAGGTTTGATCCCCAGCATCCCATATGGTCTCCCAAGCATCTCTAGGATTTAATTCCTAAGTGAATGCAGAGCCAGAAATAATCCTTGAGCACTGCTGAGTGTGGTCCAAAAATTCAACTAACAAACCAAACAAAAAATCCATTTAACTCACACTCTAGCCAACTACTTATGAAAGAGGTCAAGCTACTTAAGATCCTACCTGGGGAATGACGACCGCTCTCTTTCCAGGTACTCTCCCAAAGCTTTCTGGATCTTTCCGAGCAGATCCGCCAACCTTTCCAGCGATCGCTGTACCCCCTGAATGTTCAGAACATCCATCACGAGGGGGGACTTGGACACTTTCTTCATCAGTGCCAGGAACTCCATGCTGATGCTGGGGGGGTGACACAGCAATGGTCAGGATGCAGAACGCCCTTCCTACTCTGGGTACCATCCCAAAGGCCCACCCAATCCCACGCCGCTCCACTCTGTGCCACACCTCTGGAAGCGCTGGGTCTCCACAGGCAGGAGGTGCTTGATGTCAGCACTGCCTGTGAAGATGCCTTCCAGGTAGACCCAGCGGCGCTGCACATCAATCCACACGTCAAACAGTGCCATGATGCGGTTCAGCTTGTCCTCCCAGCTCAGGGCGTCCTCCTCAAACACCTGGGGAATGGGAGAGGAGGTGGGTGTTGGGGTCCATTTGGGCACACAAGATGCAGGGCCCTGACCCCAGGCGATTTGGTACCTTGTAGTAGGGGGACAGCTTCATGGCCGACACGCTATTGATGTGCTCCTTGACCTTGTTGAAGAGGTCGTCCCAGCCGCGGATGAGGCGGCACTTGTTCTGGTAGTTGACCAGGTCCAGCTCGTATGTGTTCCACACTTCCCGGATCTGTGCACGATAGCCCATTAGTCAGTGCCGGGAGCCTCCCCCAAAGCCCCACTGCCCCTGGCCTGAGGGACCCAAGGACCTCCCACACTGTGTGGCGCTCGCCTGCTTCAGAAACTCCTCCAGCGCCATCTCGCCCTGCGCCACCAACAGCACATCCTTGACTATGGCCTCGTTCTTCTGCAGGTCCACGTCCCAGATTTGACCCAGAGTGAGTTCGGACACCACCCAGTTCACGTGTAGCCTCTTCATCAGCTGCTTCCAGTGCCGGTCCTTCAGGGCCTCTGACTTGAGCTCAATCACCAGCATGTTGATCTATTGGGGGGGGGGGGGGATAGGGCAGTGGCAGTAGTGAGCAGGCATCTGGCTGGGCATCACCCTCATCCCCACCGCCCACGGGCAGCCGGTGGACCTGACCTTCAGATAGGTCTTCAGGAGTCGCTGCACAAACTCATAGGAAGCATACTGTCGAAGACGTGCTGGGAAATTCTTCAGCTGGTTTAGGAGCCCATCTAGGTTCTGCCGCAGCTGTCAACATGCAGAGGGAGGGCACTCATGAGCACAATGGTGAGGGCATGAGGGGTTCCCAGTATGGCTCCTGGTCTAATTCCACCAGGAAAGTAGGTGTAGACACTCCCCACGAGCTGTACCACCAGCTAGTGTACCTTCCTGGGTTGCACGGACACCCATGGCTGTTCCTTCATCTGGTCAATCTGTTCCCAGACCTTGGAAAGCTCTGACCAAACGCCTTTGAGATCTTGCAGCTCTTCTAGGGCCACCTTGGGGGGAGAGGAGCAGGTCAACACGGGGGCAGAACATCTGCCCAAAGCACATGGCCCCAGGCAGGCCTTCCTGGATGTGACACCCCGTCAGCCCTCCTGGACACAACCCTCTCAACCCCTGCAACTCACCTGGACGCGTTCCTCGCTGCCACCCAGGAGACCTGAGTCAGTGAGCTCCAGTGCCTCCTTGGCCTTGGCGCACTTCTCACGGTCGTCCTTCAGGCGCCCGAACTTGCCCTCATAGATGGTGAGGGCCTGCAGTGCCTCCTCTGGCCGCAGGTTGCCCTGCAAGCAGAAGGCATGGTTGGCCCACATCCTACTCTAGCTTCCAGTCGAGAGAAGCAGAGAGAGAGCAGCACCTCTGTCTACCCTCCCCCACCTCTGAAGAAGAAACTTCAGAAGTGGGAGCACAAGAGATTCCTGGCGGGAGTAACAAATTCAGCAGTTGTGGTGTAATGACTGAGGCAGAACTCGGGCTCCCCCTGGAGGGTAGTAGTGGGAGGGTAGTAGTGGCAGAATATGTCTTTGCAAGGGGCAGTGCCAGGAGCAAGGCCAGCAGCACAAGGAGCAAGGCTCCAGCACAGTGGAGCAGTCATGAGGGCAGCGCAAGCATGTTACACACAGAACTGCAAGACACGAATGTGGGGGACAAAACGGTGCCACTGCCCAGCCCACTGGATACTACCCAGTACATGGGTGGGAAGGATTGCTGCTTCAGCAAGTGGTGCAACTCAAGCCAGTAGTGGTGGCATCAGGAAGAGAAGAGCCTGAGACGGGGACTCTTGGACAATACTGAGTGTAAGGCAGGATTGAGTGCAGAGCACGCATGGAGGTAAAGTCTGGATGCTGGAAGCCTGGGCAAGATGCCCAACCCACCCAGAGCACCAAACTGATGAGCAGACTGAGCAGCCCGACCCATGCTTAGACTTTCCCAAAGGACCGAGAATTCAGCTAAGAGGTCAAATAGGTGCCCTGCGTGCCTGAGGCCCATCATTCTGCAGCATCTACACACAAACACACAAAGAGACACAGGCCCCTATGGGGCCAGAGTAATAGCAGAGCAAGTAGGGTGTTTGCCTTGCATGTGGCCAACCTGAGTTCCATCCCAGTTACTCTATATCCCTATATCCCTGAGCCTGCCAGGAGTGATTCCTTAAGCATAGAGCCAGTAGTAACTCAAGGGCGATTGGGTGTGGCCCAAAAATCAATAACAAGGAAAAAAACCCCAAACATTCCACAATCCCCCCCAAAATAAATAAATAAATAAATAAATAAATAAATAAATAAATAAATAAATAAATAAAAAGAAAGACCACAAAAAACATTGTTAACTCTGAGACCCTGATAATTCCAACAAATGCCAAGTTGAAGAAACTGAGCTGCATCTACGTGGTATGAACAAAGAGAATCCAAGCTCCAAGCAGCCAGAGAAGCAGCTGCCACTGCCTGCCTGCCTGTGCCTGCCACTGGCTCACCTGCCAGCCTCCTTCCTGGCCACTGCATTGCTCCTCCCCATCTGGCCATGTCACCATATGGATCAGACGGCCTCTCCCCGTGTACCCCTACTCAGTTCCCCACTCTCTGCCGCTGTTTCAAAGGTTCAGACACGCTAGCAAGGTTAGGAGTCAGAGGCTGGGGCGCTGGCCTGAGTGAGAAACAGCAAAAGACGGGTGGGCGGCACTGACCCGCCAGATGTCACCATGAGCCTGCATGATTCTGGGGCAATCTGGTCCCACCTGACTCTCGGGTGTACCACAGGCCACCTGCTCTTAGTCCCAGAGGAATGTGACCAGTCCCAGGGCCATGCAGGCACACACCGTGACAGGCTTGGTCTTCTCCCAGTCAGTGAGCAGGTCAGTGGTACGGCTCTCCACGGCACGGTCCTCCTGCACGATCTTCATCTGCAGGTTGGCCACCTGCTGCTGGATGGCCGAGTCCTTCCGCCTCATGATGTCGTTGAAGGCGCCCCACTCGCCCTCGATGTTGTCGATGTAGAGCCAAGAAGGTGGGAATTGGAACCGCTGCTTTTCGAGAAGGCGCTGCCCATTTCGGTAGAGCTGCAGTAGGCAGGAAGAGACACCGCGCTTGATCCCTTCCAATCAGGACAACGGGGTTGTCTTTCCACATGGCCAAGCCTGATTTGAACCCTGACACCTTGTGATCTCTTCCAAGCCCGGCAGGAGTGAGCCCTGAGTGCAAAGCCAGGAGAAAACCCCAAGCATCGCTGGGTGTGGCCCCAAAACAAAATATAGGGACAGAACTGAGGAGAGGAACCCCTCACTCTGATCACACACCCGCTGTTCTCAGAACCCTGCCCTCAGGAGTCAGGGCAAGAACTAAAGTGAAAGGATATGGAGAGAAAAGTCAGCTCAGAGTCAGGTACAGAGCAAGTTTCATAGATGACATTGCCTCTGCAGGCCTGGGGTAACCAGGCTCCCCAGCCATACTACACAACCAGGGTGGCAGGTATGTGTGTGTTGGGGACTGAACTCAGGTCCTGAGAAGGAAGGGGAAAAAAAAGGGAGGGAGAGAAAGAAAGAAAGAGAGAGAAAGAGCGGAGAGAGAAGAGAGAAAGAAGAAGGGAGAGGGGAGGAGGGAGGAGAGAGAGAGAATCTGAGACAACTCCAGCCCTTTATGACCTTGGTTAAAAATGCAGATTCCTAGGGATGGGGGCAAAAAAATGCAGATTCCTGGATGCCAATCTCTGTGCTGAACAGTTGGCAGGGATAGGGTCCCCCCAAAAGTAAAGCAGCAGGGAGAAAGAACAGGGCTAAGGCACTAGCCTTGCTTGCAGCAGATTCCAGTTCAAATTCTAGCACAGCCAGGAATGACCACTGGGTACAGCCCAACCCCCATGCACTGATGGGCCCAGAAGGAGGAAGGTTACCTGGACTAGGTCACAGCAGCCTGAGAACTCACCTCAACTTGCTTCTCAAACTGCTTGATCTTCCGTTTTAGTGACTGCACATAAGTGATGAAGGTCACTGCATCAGAAGTGCTAGCCGTGTCCACTGAGTGTTGCTCCAGCTCTTGACGGGACTGTGGGGAGAGCCACGGTGTCAAGGAGGGACGAGGGGCCCGAAACAAGTGAGGGAGATGGAGGCAGGAGCTAGCCAGGCCTCACCTTGGAGATCTGGGAGTGGAATTCTGTCATGTTGGTCCCCAGCATCTGCCCGAACTTGCTGAGCACCTCCTTATGCCAGGAGTCGTACTTGAGGTTCACTTTGGACTGTACCTGCAAAGAGAACAGACACCAGAGATTACCATCATCCTTCTGGCCCCGAGTCTGGGGTGGCCCCACAGCATCCCTGTCCAAGTCAGGAAGCAGCAGGGACACATGTACCTTGCCGTAGTCTATGACCACGGGCCCAAACTCCTTCTTGGTCTCGGCATTGTCGAAGGTGCCCCGGGCCTTCCGTATCTGAACCAGCAGGGCCTGCCATTTGTTGAGATCCTCCCCTAGTCGGTTGTAGATGTTTTCGGCCTGCATGTCCCACAGACACTGGTACTGTAGCCAGACCTAGGTAGAAGAAAACAGCCAAGCAAGTCTTAATGTCCCCTGTGTAGAAAACCAGACTGGCTGAGGCCCCTCTCCAGGGCAGGACTCAGGGGCTCTCATTGCCTTAAAAAACCGCCACTGCATATTCTCACATGGGTCATCACGGGAAACCAGTACAACCAAGTATTCTCAAACATGACAGCTTATGCCCAACAAGTGCAGTGAAGGGACTGCAGGACCTTTTACACCACAAACACTGGGTGACATCCAGGTGGCATGTCCTGGTGGCGACCTCACCTTGACATACTGCTCGACCTCAGTCACAATGCCCATGACGGCAGAGTAAGACTCTTCCAGAGCCACAGGGCCGTCAGGCATGCGCGTCAGAGCGTTCCGGTAGAATTTTTCCTCTTCTGTCAGCTCATAGTGAACACCAACCTGGTCAAACAGAACCAGAAGAACTCAGTAAGAGCCAATGAGGAGCAAGTTTATGAAAGCTGGCAAGAGGGGGCACACACAGGGAGTGGGAAGGGCAGTGCTCTGCTGGCAGCACCACATCTGAGCATAGCCTGCCAATACGGCCCATGAACAAGTGCTTCTTTCTTGGTGACAGAAGAAATGTTTCCCAGGATGGTCTCAAGCCTCTACAAGAAGCTGCCAAGTCACCAATCTGACTAACTCCAGGGATGCTAGGATTAGGGCTAACATCACCAGAATTTGCTCCCTCAATCTTGTACTTCGGGCAGACATGGCAGCAACACAAAAGCAACCGTATTAGCAACAGTGGCTTGAATTCCTGGACCACATGGCAACATTCGCAGCCGTGGAACAACTTTGTTTAATACTGTCACTTCCATAGGGACAGCAGTTTTGGCGCCAATGTGTAGCTTAAGTCACTCAATGTTCAGAAGTAAATGAAATAAGAGGATGGTCAGCTATCAACAAGAGCTTACAAATAAACCTTTTGCCAATGACTTCATGACTTCATTAGAGATAAAATAATTTTCACAAATTTGTCACTGTAATGCTTCTTTTAATTTTTCTCCTTCTCCTCCCCTTTTCTATTTATTTTATTTTTTGGGTCACACCTGGCAATGCTCAGGGTCTACTCCTGGCTCTGTGAAATTGCTCCTGGCAGGTACATGGGACCATATGGGATGCCGAGATTTGAGCAACATCCATTCTGGGTCAACTTCGTGGAAGGCAATTGTCCTATAGCTGTGCTCTCTGCCGCCGCCCCCCCCCCCCCCCAACAATTTTGCTCTCACTTATCTGGAAATAAATGTATTACAATCAGCTATACCAACTATGTGATATGTGTTAAACTAAAAAAAAAAGAAGCTACAAAAAGCAGAGTGAGGTCACTCTGGCAGACGATCAGGGGCTAACTGAGCTTGCCTCGGGCTGCACATCTTATGTGGTGGCCAAATTTCACAGGACAAAGTGGGGGCATGAGAGGAGGGAGAGTGGGGCTCACCTGGTAGCGTTGGCTCTGAATGCGGGGCAGGGCCAGCACCACCATCTTCCAGGCAAACATCTCCTGGTAGAGCTTGTAGCGGCACTCCTCAATGGGCGGGTTCAGGTAGATGACCTGGTTGGTGATCCGCAGCTCATGCACCACATTCTGCAACACAAGACAGGCAGGTGTCCCAGGGAGCTCGCTGAGCCTTGATCTCACAGCAGCACACATCACCTTTGGCATTTTGGGGCTGTGGTCCATGACCTTTCTTTTTTTTTTTTTTTTTGTGGTTTTTGGGTCACACCTGGCAGTGCTCAAGGGTTATTCCTGGCTCCAGGCTCAGAAATTACTCCGGCAGGCACGGGGGACCATATGGGGCGCCGGGATTCAAACCAATGACCTCCTGCATGAAAGGCAAATGCCTTACCTCCATGCTATCTCTCCGACCCCGGTCCATGACCTTTCACAGAATTTGAGGACAAAGCCTTCCCAACTGCTGATGGTGGAAACCCCCACCTCCAGCCTGATTCCTGTCTCCCAGAAGATGCTACCACCGCTATTGCTATTGCTGATATGTTCTTGATGGTCACCTTTTTTTTTTTTTTTTTTTTTGGGACACACCCGGCGGTGCTCAGGGGTTACTCCTGGCTGTCTGCTCAGAAATAGCTCCTGGCAGGCACAGGGGACCATATGGGACACCGGGATTCGAACCAACCACCTTTGGTCCTGGATCGGCTGCTTGCAAGGCAAACGCCGCTGTGCTATCTCTCCAGGACAGATGGTCACCTTTTTACCACTTTCCTTCACCATAGACTGTTGCTCACAATTGGTTTCAGCTTTTGAGAGATTCTCAGCTCTAAGACATCTCCTAATTGTTAATTACTGAGAGCTGATTTTTTTTTTGAGAGCTGATTTTTTTAGACTCCACAAGATCATATTGCTAGTAAGAATTCTTAAAAGATAATATAGATCCTCGATGGCGAACCTATGGCACATGTGCCAGCGGTGGCACACAAAGGTCTTGCAGCTGGCACGTGGGAAGGTCTGCAATTAAGATATTCAGGGGCTGGAGAGATAGCATGGAGGTAGGATGTTTGCCTTGCATGCAAAGGATGGTGGTTTGAACCCCAGCATCCCATATGGTCCCCTGAGCCTGCAAGGAGCGATTTCTTTTTTTTTTCTTCTTTTCCTTTTTGTGTATCTTTATTTAAACAGCTAGATTACAAATATAATTGTAGTTGGGTTTCAGTCATGCAAAGAACCCCCCCCCCCCCTTCACCAGTGCAACATTCCCATCACCAATGTCCCAGATCTCTCTCCTCCCCACCCCACCCCAGCCTATACTCTAGACTGGCTTCTACTTCCCTCGTTCATTCACATTGTTATGATAGTTCTCAATGTAGTTATTTCTCTACAACACTCATCACTATTTGTGGTGAGCTTCTTGTACTGAGCTGGACCTTCCAGCCCTCCTCTTTTGTCTCTGAGAATTACCTCTTTTGTCTCTGAGAATTACTGCAAAACTGTCTTTTATTTTTCTTAAAACCCATAGCTGAGTGAGACTATTCTACATTTTTCTCTCTCCCTCTGACTTATTTAACTTAGCATAATAGATTCCATGTACATCCATGTATAGGACCTTGAAGAAAGACTTTAGTGTGCCAGGTCTATGGCAGGATGCTTCGTGGGTAGGGACATGCTTTTTTTTTTTTTTTTTTTTTTGGGTCACACCTGGCAGTGCTCAGGGGTTATTCCTGGCTCCAGGCTCAGAAATTGCTCCTGGCAGGCACGGGGGACCATATGGGGCGCCAGGATTCGAACCAATGACCTCCTGCATGAAAGGCTAATGCCTTACCTCCATGCTATCTCTCCGGCCCCGGGACATGCTTTTTTTAGGCCAAAAAATTTTTCCAATTTTTGCTGTGCCTATGCAAAATATTGCCAATTCTTCTATTTTTTTGTTATAAGTATTAGCCCTTTTCTCAGAACCTGCATTTTTCTATAAAGTCAATTAGGGGGAGACGTTGTATTAACTGGGTCTTTCCCTCTTCAGTATATGCTTGTTACTCATTGGTTGAAAACACCTTTGAATTGGATTCATGCCTTAGACCACTTTGTTTGCTCCACCCCAGGGTGTGTTCTGGCACATTCTAATAAAGACAATGGGTCTCAGGAAAAATCTCTCTTGTTTTTCTTTCTTTCCACTGCTAAGCTACGCTTCTTAGGAGCAGAAGGACTGTTTTATCCCCTTAATCATGTGTAGGTTATTTCCTGCAGTGTCTCCCCAGTATCCTAGACTTGTGGAACAATGCAACTATATCAACCCTCTGTTCCCCAAGAAAGTCACTGGAGGATGTTGAGGGGCAAGAAGCTCAGGGCCAAGTCAGGCAGGCACATGCCACAAGACAGGCTAACAAAGGGGGTGGGTGGTACTGCCCAGTCCTGTTATGAAGGAAGAAATCACAACACATCAGCTCCAGGGCAGTGCCAGTGGGAACACAGGCCTGCTTTCTAGCTCTCAGAGGGTCCTTTCTATTCTGGAGCCTTCCATCCAAAGAAGTGTCTGGCTGTTGAAATAATCGATTTTTACTCTATTCAAGATAATTCTTTGCTGCTGCTTGTCATTCATGAACTGGAAGTACCCCTGGATTGTTCTCTTACCCCCCTACCAGTTTTCTACCCAAGGGGTGGTCCTTCTCTTCCCAGTAAAGACCCTGGATCTTAGGTAGAAGCTGCTTAAGGTTTCTGTTTCCACAACTAGATCATCTGCCCTACTGGGATCTTTTGCTAGTGAGCAGAAAGTTTGTGATGGAAGTTTCCTGAACCTGTTTATTGTTTTCAACCTTTTGTGGATTTTTTTCCTGTGTCACTGTTTGCTTCCAGACCTGTGCTTCCCAGTATCTTGAGATTGGGATATGAGGCTTATGCTTCATCTGGCAGCCTTAGAGGCCTCTCATGGGGACACTGAGCCACCTATGGCAGGTACCTACTTTGTTTTTGTTTTTGGGCCACACCCGGTGACGCTCAGGGCTTACTCCTGGCTATGCACTCAGAAGTCGCTCCTGGCTTGGGGGACCATATGGGATGCCTGGGGATCGAACCGCGGTCCGTCCTAGGCTAGTGCAGGCAAGACAGGCACCTTACTTCTAGCGCCACCGCCTGGCCATTTTTTTTTTTTTTTTTTGCAGGTGCCTACACTTTGTACATCACAATCTTACTATCTGTCTGACACACATCTCTCTCCCTCCTCTCTCTCTCCCTTCTTCCCTCCCTCCCTCCCCCTCTGTCTTTCCTTCTTTCTTTCTTGGGTTTTGGTTTTGCACTCAGAAATCAGCAGGCTTGGGTTTTGTTTTTAATCGCCCCCCCTTCCTCTCCCTCTCCCCATCTTCTCTCCTCTCCTCTCCTCTCCTCTCCTCTCCTCTCCTTTCCTTCCCTTCCCTCCCTCCCTCCCTCCCTCCCTTCCTTTTCTTTTCTTTCATTTTGGCTCTGCATTCAGAAATCGGCAGGCTTGTTGTTTTTTATTTTATAATCTCCTCTCCTCTTCCTCCCCCCTCCCTCCCTCCCTTCCTCTTTCTCTGAATATCTGTAAAGTTTAAACAAAAGGTAAAAACTGGATAGGGGAATTATAGTTTCCCCCAAATTAAACATTTTTCCAGCACAGGTCTTTTCGGCATGTAAGACTTTTTTTTGGGGGGTGGGGGGGTTTGGTCACACCTGGCGGTCTCAGGGGTTACTCCTGGCTCTGTACTCAGAAATCACTCCTGGGCCAGAGCGGTGGCGCAAGCGGTAAGGCGCTTGCCTTGCATGCGCTAACCTAGGACGGACCACATTTGATCCTCCGGTGTCCCATATGGTCCCCCAAGCCAGGAACGATTTCTGAGCACGTAGATAGGAGTAACCCCTGTCACGGGGTGTAACCCAAAACCCAAAAATAAATAAATAAATAAATAAATAAATAAATAAATAAATAAATAAATAAATAAATAAATAGGGCCCGGAGAGATAGCACAGTGGCGTTTGCCTTGCAAGCAGTCGATCCAGGACCAAAGGTGGTTGGTTCGAATCCCGGTGTCCCATATGGTCCCCGTGCCTGCCAGGAGCTATTTCTGAGCAGACAGCCAGGAGTAACCCCTGAGTACCACCGGGTGTGGCCCAAAAACCAATAAATAAATAAATAAATGAATGAATAAATAAATAAATAAATCACTCCTGGTAGGCTAAAGGAACCATATGGGATGCCAGGGATCGAACCATGGTCAGTCTGGGTCTGTCGCATGCAAGGCAAATGTCCTACCACTGAGCTATCATTCCAGTTCCTCTATTCTTATTTTATTTTTATTTATTTTGTTTGTTTGTTTTGGTCACACCCAGCAGTATCTCAAGGTTACTCCTGGCACTGCACTCAAAAGTCACTCCTGGCAGGCTCAGGGAACCATATGAGATGCTGAAAATCAAACCACTGCCTGTCCTGGGTTGGCCACACGCCCTACCCCTGTGCTATCACTCCGGCCTACCTCTATTCTTTTTTTTTTGGTTTTTGGGCCACACCCTGTGACGCTCAGGGGTTACTCCTGGCTATGCGCTCAGAAGTTGCTCCTGGCTTCTTGGGGGACCATATGGGACGCCGGGGGATCGAACTGCGGTCCGTCCTAGGCAGCGCAGGCAAGGCAGGCACCTTACCTCCAGCGCCACCGCCCGGCCCCGTATTCTTTTTTTTTTTTTTAAATAATAACTTTAGTTATACTAACTACGTTAACTATATGATGCATTCTCTTTAAATAAAGTAAAAAAAAAAAAAAAAAACCCAGAATAAAACAAAAGGTCCTTCATCAATCGAAATAAACAGAATTGCCTCGAAAGCTGGCTGAACTAGGAAACTGGCTCCTAGGAAAAATGCCCTGTTGTTCTGTTTCTGGGTCACACCTCGCTGTGCTCAGAGCTCGCTCTGGGGGCATGGGGAGGGGGGAAGACACATTTCTGGGACCTTATGGGATCCAAGGGGTCAGACCCAGGTCAGGAGTATGCAACACAGAACCCCACCTGCTGGACTGTCTCCCATAGTTGACTGCTTCCAACACAAGGAAGAAACAGGTGCTGGGACAGTTGTCTGTCACCCCACCACCACCAATTCCTCTGGGAGCCTGAGGGACACTCTTAGGACCAAACGAGATGAAGCCACAGGCCAGCCGGCCTGACTGGAGCAGATCATGTTCTACTCCCCACATGGCTACTTTCACGGCAGCTGGCAAAGCAGACTTTATCTCAATGGAGAATTTTTCTGTAATTTTTTAAATAAAAATAAGATTTGGGCTGGAACGATGGCCCAGCTAGGAGGGAGTTTGCCTTGTATGCAGCCAATCCAAGTTTAATCCCCAACATCCCTTTTGGTCGCAAATCCACCAAGAATGATTCTGAGCTCAGAGCCAGGAGTGATCCCTGAGCAGAGCCAAAAAACAAAACAAACAACTCCCCGCCCCCCCAAAAAAAATTCTAGTCTTCAGGTGGGCTATAGACAAAGGAGGAAATGTCTCCGATTCTACCCCAGCCCGTCTCACCTCCGCCTCGTGTCCTGGCTGCTCTGGACATCCCTCACCCTCTCACCCAGCTAAGCATGTGTCCTCTTTCAACCTGCTGCATTCCTCTTGATGAGGGGGCCTGAGAGCCTACATCATTGCCTGGTGCCAGTGTGAGGGATATACCTACATGCACCAAGGGGAGAGCCAAGCTGGGTCCCCCAGGATACAGGGGTGTCAGCTGACCCTGTTAGTCCATGGCTCTAGAGCTGCTCATGTACTGAGGGGCTAGGGACCACTACTGCCCTCCCTGCAATTCTCAGGGGCTACAATGTGTTGGGGATTGAAATCAAGGCCTGGCAATGTCTGGCCATGCCTGGGGACCCTGAGGGATCTTCCCAGCCCACACTCACTTTGATCTTGGGCTCTCCGCCAGGCTTGTGACTGACTTGCGGGGCGTCTGTGTCCATGTCCACTTCAGCCTTGTCTTCGGCTTGTCCCAATAGCACCTGGGTCCAAGCCCTCAGGCCTGCCTGCAGGCGCACACCTAGGATCCGCTCAATCTGCAGGGAAAGAGAAGCAAAAGCACGTCAGAGCCACTGGCTCAGGGAACCAGGCCTTGGCCAGAGACACTCTCAGCCTACCTAGACCACAACTACTGAGGCCTGAATCTAAGGAAAATGATAAGACAGAGCAAGTTCTGAAGGCTCAGAGACAAAAGCGAGAAACAGCAACTGGAGAGGACTCCATCCTTGTGGCCAGAAAAAAAATCCCTGTTCCAGAACCAGACGAAGACTCTTTTTGGAGGAATCTGAGCCTCAGCCAGCGGACAATGTCCCCAAAACGGCTGAGAAGACCTCAGGGCCTTTGTGTGGACTGGGAAGATGGGTACTGTGCCTCTGAGGATGCTGCTAGGATCACAGTTAAGCACCAGCCCTGCCTGTGAGACTGAATCCTGCTAGTAGCATTACATACTGGGATTCTGGGCGAGAAACAAGACTACACCAGTAATTTCTAGGGGAAAATGCTTTTCAAATAACAAACCCATCAACCTAAGAAGCAGGCAGGGACCATCTCGGTGGTGGTGAGGGTACAAGACCTTGTATGTCCTGATCAAAGGTCAGCAGTACTATAACAGTTAGCTGAGAGACAATATGGAAGTGACTGGGGTGGGAAGAGATGGGATGGGAGGATGGGCCACGCCCGGCCATAGTGTTGGGGATTTAAACAGCCACATGCAAGGCAAGCACCTTCATTTCTGGACTAGGAAAGGGGATGGAGGAGAGAGAAGAGCAAGGATAGGCAATGGAGAGGGAAGAAAAGGGAGGTAGGGAAAAAAATGGGGAAAGGGAGAAGGGGAGGGAAAAGAAGAGGGAGGGAGGGGAAAAGGGAAGAAGCAGGGGAGAAGGGAGAAGAGGAGGGAAGAATGGGGAAAGGAAGTGGGATGGAGGGGTGGAAGAACAGAGAGAGGGGAAAGAGGGGGCGGCAGAGCCTGGCGCACCTCCATGTCTAGCTTATTGACCCAGATGGGCAGGTTGGAGTAGGAATGCAGGTTCAGGTCATCCACGGCCTTCTGCACCCGGTTCAGGATCTCAGAGAAAGTCTTGTGGTCATACATGCAGGTCTCCAGTGAGCGCACCTCTAGGTCGATCTTCTCTTCGATGATGAGCAGGTCGTCCACCTATGGAGACAGGTGGATGCCACAGTGTTACGGTACCTACAGTCATGGGAGGAGGGCCCAAAGTCCCACTACCCCACTGCCCTGCAGCTATAAACTCTTCCAGCGCCATCGGAGCACCAATTGGGATAGGCTGGGGACAGAACTTGGGTCAGCCAGCCACGTGCAAAGCCAAATGCCCTCCCTGCAGCGTTCCCTCACATGCAGGGTCCCCTGTCCCCTGCACACACCTTTTCCTGGAAGTTGAAGACGTTCTCAGCCAGGCGCTGCACATAGGGGTCAAGCTTGTAGGACTCCCAGACAAGCGCGATACCCTCGGCAATGAGCGCCTGCACCTCCTTCTTGAGGCCGGCCACCAGCAGTGAGATGCTACTGCGCTCCTCTACCTTCTCACAAGTGCGCTCGTAGGTGCGGACACTCTCAATGAGTGAGATGGCAAATGGGTACAGTTGGTTGGCCTGGTGTGCCTTGTTGACGATGGCTAGAGGCACTCGGAAGCCCAGCCACTTGAGGTTGCGAACTTCTTTGGACAGTGTGATGATCTCGGGCAGGAAGTTGACTTTGAGACGCAGGACGGTACCCGTGCGGCCACGCACACGCGCGCTCTCAATGGTGAAGATACGGCCTGACACACCCAGATTGCGCTGCTGCACCTTGCGTGCCCAATCATCGAAGATCTCCTGTGTATTGAGCTTCATGCGGAAGCTGTCGCCGTCCTGCTTGAGCTTCTGGCCCTCCACGTGGTTCTCCCAGCCCTTGCCCAGCACGTCTTCCACACGCTTCATGTAGGCTGTCAGCTGCCGGTCGATCTGCTTGGCCCAGATGATGGAGCCTGACACGGGCGGCAGGTCCCGCACGTGGCTCATCTTACAGGCCTGGCTCTGCGGGTACTGGACCTTGAACTTGTCGTGCAGTGACTCGATGTCGTCCTTTACGCGCTGAATCAGCTGCGTCTGGTACTCGCGGATGGCTCCCCGGATGTGTGGCCGGACGAAGAGCGCGTTGAAGCGCGAGAAGATGCGGAACATCTCATTGGCATTCTTGGCGGTACCCAGCTGGTCACGCAGCCGTGCCGTGATGCGGGTCTCCACGCGGTCGATGCGCTCATCGTAGCGCTTCATGGCCGCCTCCCAGGCCTCAGTGCCTTCCTTGGACACGTCCAGCCCGTCCACCTCCTTGACGTTCTCGTATGCCAGGTTCACCTCCTCGATGGCATTGGCATCAGCTGCATCGAACAGCACCTCAGCCACCTTCATGTCCTGCGGCTCTGGCACCTCACCCTGGTTCTGCTGCGCCACCGCTGTGACCTGCAGGGTGTGGGGAGAGGTGGCACATGAGTCTCCGGTGCCCACTGGCTCATAGGTCTTCTTGAGAGTATGTGAGCGAGTCCCTGTCTTCCTGGGGGGGTAGGTGGGCAAATTGGGCCATACCCATCAGAGAGCAGGGACCAAGTGACTTTGGAGCTTTATTTTTTTGGTTTTTGGGCCACACCTGGTGGTGCTCAGGGATTACTTCTGGCTCTATGCTCAGCCCCTTGCTGGGCTCAGGAGACCCTATAGGATGCCGGATATTGAAGCTAGGCCAGCCATGTGCAAGGCGAATGCCCTCCCCACTATATTATCTTTCTGTCCCCAATGCTTTCAATCTTATCTCCTTTAGGAGGGGTGAGCTCAGAGCCAGTGCACACATATATATTACATGTGGACTCTCAGTTCCAATCCTATATTTCACGGTGCCCCAGCACCACCAGGAGTGACCCCTAAGCACTAATGAGTGTGGCTTGTCACCAAGAACCAAAGGTTTAAAAAAATTTTTTTTTGTGGGGCCAGAGTGTTAGTACAGCAAGGAGGGTATCTGCCTTGCAAATGATCCAGGTTCAATCCCTGGCATCCCATAGGGTTTCCTGAGCCTACCAGAGTGATTTCTGAGCACAGAGTCAGGAGTAACACCTGCGCAGGGCAGTAAGTGGCCAGTTAGATACCAGAGACAGGTGGCACACAGACACAGCCCAGCAAGTACCAGTGTAAACATTACTATAATTTGCAGAAAAAAGATGAAAACAATCTCATACTCTTCTAACAGTGCTCATAGAACTTGACAGTTATTAAAACCCAGTATCCAGGGTAACAGCAAAGTGAACCACTGCCAGGAATCCAAGCACCCTGCTCCTGCTCCAGGTAGCACTGAGGGAGAAACCTTGCCAGCTCAGAGTGAAGGAATGTTGGTCCCAGTGCCCACTGGGTTGCCCCCACCCCAGCTCAGAGACTGAATCTTTCACAATGGGAGCAGAAGAACAGTAAATTGGAAGGAGAGTCTGAAAATGAGTGAGATGGCCAGGGTCAATGTCCATACAGGACTCTCATCCCCAGGCAGAAATGAATGAACTCTGGCCAGAGAGAAAGCACACAGGGTAGGGCGTGTGCCTTACACATGGCTGACCAGGGTTCAATCTCCAGCACCCATATGATCCTTTCAATAAAGCCAGGAGTAATTCCTGATTGCAGGGCCAGGAGTAAGCCCTGAGCACCTATGGATAGGTCCCCAAGCCGAGAATTAAATAAGACTTTTCAGGTGGCTGAGCCATGGATTAGAAGGTGGGTTTGTTTGTTTTTTATTTTGGGCCATACCTGGCAGTGATCAGGGGTTACTCCTGGCTCTGTGCTCAGAAATCATTCTGGGTAGGGTTAGGGGACCATGTGGGATGCCGGGGATCGAATCTGGGTTGGCTATGTACAAGGCAAGCACCCTACCCACTGTGCTATTATTCTTACCCCTGGTTTAGAAGTTTTGGTCTAAAGCCCAGTAGGTCAGGAGGGAGAGGGATGAAACATTTGGATTAAGATTTGTCTGACTCGGAGAGATAGCACAACAGAGTTTGCCTTGCAAGCAGCCGATCCAGGGCCAGAGGTGGTTGGTTCGAATCCCGGTGTCCCATATGGTCCCCCCCGTGCCTGCCAGGAGCTATTACTGAGCAGACAGCCAGAAGTAACCCCTGTGTACCGCCAGGTGTGGCCCAAAAACAAAAACAAAAAAAAAGATTTGTCTGAGACAGAGCACAAAACTGGGTCACTAATGGGATCTCAGAAAGGAATGGCAATACAAAGGAGCAAGACCAAAGAGCCAGGGGCCAGAGTGGTGGGGCAGCAGTAAGGCATTTGCCTTGCACACGCTGACCTAGCATGGACTGCAGCTCAATCCCATGGCATCCCATATGAACCCTCGAGCCAGGAGGGATTTCTGAGTGCATAGCCAGGAGTCACACCTGAGCATCACAGGGTGTGATCTCCCAAATAAAACCAAAACCAGAGAGCCGGTACATGTGACAATTGTTCCAAAGTCTGATCCCCACCACCACGGGGTCCTCTAAATACCTCAGGTGGGGCTGGAGTGATAGCACAGCACAGTGTGTTGCACAGGGCTAACCCAGGTTTGATCCCCAATATCCCATAAGGTCTCCTGAGTCTGCCAATAGCAATTTTTGAGCGCAGAGCCAGGAGTAACCCGAGCACCAACAAGTGTGGCCCCAAAACAACAAAACAAAAACAAAAAACAAAAAAAACACAAAAAACCTTCCAAAAAAGCCATCTCAGGTGTGTCCTGCACCCCATCATATCCTTAGGACACATCTGAGAATTGCTAAGAGGGGCCTTTTGAGCACCACCTGAGAGTCAGTCCATCTCCCAAACCACAGCTTTAATTAATTCCAGCCATAGAAAAGGAAGCGAAGGGGCCATTGAGGTGGCGCTAGAGGTAAGGTGTCTCTGCCTTGCAAGCGCTAGCCAAGGAAGGACCGAGGTTCGATCCCCCAGCATCCCATATGGTCCCCCCAAGCCAGGGTCAATTTCTGAGTGTGTAGCCAGGAGTAACCCTTGAGTATCAAACGGGTGTGGCCCGAAAAACCAAAAAAAAAAAAAAGGAAGCGAAGGGATGGAGAGATGGCACATGGCTAAAGCACCTGCTTGGCACACAGTGCACTGTGTTCGATCCCTGGTGCCTGTCTGATGTGAACCTGGAGCACAGAGCTGGGAAAGAATCCCGAGCATCTCCAGGTGTGGCCCCAAAAATGAGGGTGGGAGCAGGAAGACTGACCAAAGAGTGAGCAATAACTCTGCCTGTAGAAACTTAGGGGTGTCCTGCCCAAATCTACCCCCATCCCATCCCTGGCATCTATGGGAGAACTAACTGCTCACAAAGTGAGGAAGAGAAAGGGGGACCCTGGAGGGTAGGACCCACCTGTGGCCTGAGCACCCTCACGATCACGGCCCTGAGCTGCTCATGCTGCCGACGGAACTTCCGCATCTGATCCAGGCGGGCCTGGAGCTTCCGGTGTGCTGGGTTAATCCTCCAGACCATTTTCAGGTTCTCCTCACGCTTCCGCTTGACAATGTCCCTCAGCAGCACCTGCAGCTTCTCGTACTCATCATCCCATGTCTGGAAGACCTCGAAACATGCCACCATGACCTAAAGAGGAGAAGAGAGAGAGAAGAGAGAGAGAAGAGAGGAGACTCATGACTTCAGTACTCAGCACTATGCCCACAGTCTGGTCCCCGGCGCTAGCCGACACAATACTCACTTTCTCGAATTCCTCATAGGCCACATGCATCAGCTTCCTGGTGCCTAAGACTTTGAGCAACTGAGAGCTCAAGTCTCTGGAAATGGCCTCCACCAGACGAAGTGCCCGCTGGATGGGATACTTGGTGTTCCGGATCTTCCGCAAGTGGGTGAAGATGGCCACGAGAGCCTGCCTGATCTTGTCCAGCTCAGTGGCAGACAGCAAATCATTGAGCGGGAAATCTTTCATCAGAGGGTTGTAGTCATTCACTGTTTCCAAAGCCTGTTTCAGACCTAGACAGGCAGGCAGACTGTTGTCATGTCAAATAATACAACCAAGACCAACTAAAAGGGAATGCTTATTATCTTTTTGGTTTTTGAGGCACACCTGGCAATGGTTAGGGGTTACTTCTGGCTCTGCACTCAGGGATCATTCCTGGTGGTACTCAGGAAACCTTATGGGATGCTGGGCATCGAACCTGGGTTGGTCATGTGCAAGGAAAATGCCCTCCCTGCTGAGCTATGATTTCTGCCCTCAGGTTTACTCTTGACACTGTACTTCAGAAATCAATTCCAGCGGGCTGGAGGACCAGGCAGGGTGCGGGGGATTGAACCAGGGTGGCCATATGCCAGACTAGCCCAGTGCCTTTTCCACTGACCTATCACTCTAGTCCCTATCTTGAACACTTTTCAGTATAGCAACACAGGCAGAGAACAGGGATGGGCTGGATTAAAAAAAGAAAAGGGGGGGCCGGGAAGGTGGCGCTACAGGTTAGGTGTCTGCCTTGCAAGCGGATGGACCGCGGTTCGATCCCCCGGTGTCCCATATGGTCCTCCCAAGCCAGGGGTGATTTCTGAGCACATAGCCAGGAGTAACCCCTGAGCGTCAAACGGGTGTGGCCCAAAAACCAAAAAAAAAAAAAAAAAAAAAAAAAAAAAAAGAAAAGGGAAGTGAGCACTGTTCCCTCCACAACCCTGTGGGCAAAAGGACTTCTGTTCAGCTAAGCTATCTTCCTCCCAGGCTTCTCCCACACAAGAAACTTGACTCTAGAAGGGTTGCTCGGAGCCCTGAGTGCTGGAGAGACCTTTTGGGGTGCTCAGTCAATCTGCAAATAAGGCTCAGACCCCCTAGCCCAAGTCCTGAAGGGGGAGGGAGCTAGATGGGAGAAAACTGTTCATAACTGGAACTATGGGAGAAGGAGAGGCAGCAGGAGAGATAGAGTACCTGGTGCACCTACTAATGCCCATCTGCATCCTCACTTACTGTCCCTAAGCCCTGTCAATAATGGCCGTACCACCAGGCCATCCCTCGGGTGCTCACCAGTGTCCGTGTCAAAGCTGACAGTGGCATGGAAGCGCTTGCCATGCTTCAGGATATCCAGGGTGAGCAGGACCTCCGGGCTCTCCCGTTTCTCCTGAATTCGGTATAGTGCGCGCTCCAAGTTCAGCCAGAAACTAATTTCCTGTAAGGCCGTTCCTGAGGCTGGATCTCGGTCAAGTTTGGTCACCTTCAGAGACACAACACACCAGAGTCTTCACTATTTACACAGGGGAAGGTATAAAGTATAAACTCAAGCAATGTACTACAATTCAAGGTCTCCCAGGTAGACGTCTTTCAATGAAGTGACAGGAAAAGAGGTTTAATCAGGCACCAAAAGCTAATATGAGGGGCTGGAGCAATGGCATAGCAGGGAGGGCGCTTCTCTTGCACGAAGCCAATCCAGCTTTGATCCCTGGCATCCCACATGGTCTCCTAGGCACTGCCAGGAGTGATTACTGAGTGCAGAGCCAGGAAGAACCCCAAAGTGCCGCTGGATATAGCCCCCCAAAAAAGAAAAGAAAAGTTGAGTTGAGACATGCTCCCATTACAGGGTATCCTCTAACCCAAACTTTTTAAATAGGGGGCCAAGTTCACTGTCCCTCAGACCATTCGAGGGCCAGACTATAATAAAAAAAAAACTATGAACAAATTCCTATGCACCCTGCATATATTTTGAAGTGAAGAAACAAAACGGGAACAAATACAATATGTAGCCCACCGGCTGTAGTTTGAGGACCACTGCTCCAACCATAACCTTGACCAGAAAGAGAGCAATATATTATTAGGAAACTACATTTAGCCTACTCTTACTATTATCTTTCAATTAACATCTCCAAATGCACTTTTAACTTGTATACAACACAAATCTTCTCCTGGGCTGGTCCTAGGCCTGCTTTTGCTCAGTAACAGAGCTGTGCTGGAGCCTACAACACCAGCCTGGCCACGTGATGGTCAACTTCACTCCCCAGCCAATGGGGCACTGAAGGCACTGCACACTTACTTACCTTCTGAATCTCCCGGATCCAGCGGTTGACCCCAGATTGCAGCTGGTTGAGGAAGGTGGGGTCTTCGACCTTGTCACCAAAGTCCGTGACCTTGGGCTTCTCCCCCCGCTCATAGCACTGCTTGGCGACGTTGGTGATAATGGGGTGGATGGGCAGGCTGATCTCTGGGATCTCGATGTTCTGCTGAAGGTGCAGGAGTCCCATTTCCAATTCTGCAATCTTCTTCTCCACTGATGGGGCCATTTTGTCACCGTCCCTACAAGGACAAACCAGACACTTCTGCTCTCTGAATGCACTCTGGGCCACCCGCTGCCCCACCACTTCCGGCGTGTCCAATCAGAAGTCATGACTGATTGTACTGATGTGACAAATTTCATCGCCCTGGCTGACTGGCTCGAAGACCCTCTAACCCAGGGGTCTCAAACTCAATTTACCTGGGGGCCGCAGGAGGCAAAGTTGGGGTGAGGCAGGGCCGCATAAGGGATTTCGCTTACCGAATATTCGCAATAAAATATCGCATTAGTAAGAAAAAATATTCGCAATAAAAAAATCGCATTAGTAAGAAAAAAGATCGCAAAAAATCTCATTAAACATTTGCATACCCTGAACAGAACTGCTCGGGTATGAGAATGTTTTTTTCTTACTAATGCGATTTTTACTGCGATTATTCAGTAAGTGAATAATCGCGAATATTGCGATATTTGAAGACCGGCCGCGGGCCACAAAATGTACGGAGGGCCGCAAACGGCCCGCAGGCCACGAGTTTGAGACCCCTGCTCTAACCCATCAATTCGGACCCTCTTCTGTAAGATGACACCCAACTATGAACCCAAAACAAAGGCATTCTCCCAATTTCCTCTTTCCTTTAAACCTAACCCTTGGTATGTCAAAGTCCACCTGGATCACTTGGCCTTCCCCTTCTGGTGAATGGATATTGATTTAATAAAAAAAGAGTCAGTTTGGCTCTGGCAGGCAGAGATACAACAAGATACAGACTGGTTTTATGACTTTCCTGACTGGCTTGGTTTATTAATCCTTCATTGCTACCCTACCTGCATCAAACCAGACTGCCAGGGGTTAGAAATACAGTGTGGGGGTGATTTCACAAGTGTGGAATTTATTTTACACTATTTCACAGTACCCGTGACATCTAGTTAAGTGATAGCAGAATGAAGCGTAGCATGCAAAGAAAGCCATGGCATTCTTACCTATCTGCCTTGCCAGACTCTCGGATATAGGACTTGAAAAAAGGAGCCACCGCATTGCTAATGAAGGAGTGCAGAGTCTCATATGGGGAGTCTTCGCTAAGCGTGAGGACTCGAAGCTGAGAAGACACGGGCTTGTCTGCGTCGATGACTGGAGTCCGTTTAATGAAGGCCAGGCTGCAGGAGAGAAGGAAAGAGGTGAAAGTCAGGCCGACCCTTCTCCTGGATCTCTGCACCAGACTAGATTCCTGGGACCGGACATGGTTAATGGTAGAGCACATGGCTAGTACGTGTGAAGACCCAGGTTTGAAAAAAGGGTAAAAATTGTGGCTTTATGTTGCATACAAGTTAAAAACACACTTGAAGATTTTAATTATAAAATAATAGAGCATGAGACCGGAGAGATAGCATGGAGGTAAGGCATTTGCCTTTCATGCAGAAGGGTCATTGGTTCAAATCCCGGCATCCCATATGGTCCCTGAGCCTGCCAGCAGCGATTTCTGAGCATAGAGCCAGAAGTAACCCCTGAGTTGCCGGGTGTGCCCCCCCCAAAAAATAGAGCAGACTAAATGCAGCTTCCTAATAATATATTGCTGCTCTTTCTGATCAAGGTTATGGTTAGAGCACACAGGCCATCAAACCAAGAAAATTAAGTGGTCTAGACTATGGACTGAGTTTAGAACCCAGGGTAGTTTCACTAAGATTGACCTCAATTGGAAGTCAGGAGGCCCTTAAACCTGATCTCAAAAGTTCGGACACTCATTTCCAGCACTAAATCACTATTAGTTTAGACAGAGTAAAGTGACAAGTAGGGGATTCAGAATGTCCTCGGTGTGGTCTCCAGCTTCCATGCCACTGGCCACCCTTCCAAGAGACACCCTCCAGCTAGATCAGGGGTCTCAAACTCAATTTACCTGGGGGCCACAGGAGGCAAAGTTGGGGTGAGGCAGGGCCGCATAAGGGATTTCACAAAAAAAGTCCTCAAACGTCATTATTAACAGTTTTAATTATTTCTTCTGAACATGAATAGAACACTGAGTGAAGATCATGAACAGTTCTTCTGAACATAGCATCTTTTGCCTATTCCTTGCTGCCAGAGACTTGACAGCGCTTCTTCTCCAAATCTGAACCACATTTGGCTTTAGAGAGGAAACAGTTGAGACTCTCAGTATGGCTTAAAGATGATCATCATTAGGTCTAGACCTGTACTTTGACTTATTGAAGTTCAATGTGGAGAATAACTTTTCACACAAATATGTGCTCCCCAAAAGGCACATGGTACGCTTGAACATTTGGGAAAGCTCAGGGAAGCTGGGGGCAATTCTCTCAAAAACTGCCCATGCATGTCTGCTTTTCCACTAATATCCCTGAACTTGGCTTTGAGATCAGAGTTGCATTGCAGGTCAATGAGCTCCATTTGAAGCACAGGAGGGGCATCTTGCACATCAAAGGAAAAGGGGTCCCCAAAAATTTGGAAAGTGGCTCTGTGCTTTTTGAAGTCTGCAAATCTGTGATCAATTCCTTCTCTAGCTTAAAAATAGCATCAACATATTTCTCACCACTGAATGGTATGCCTGCATCCACAAGTTCCTTGCATGCTGGGATATGGCAAAGGTTTGTCTGAGAGAGCTGGGATTTCCATAACACAAGTTTTATGGAGAATGCTCTCACGTTGTCATAGGCAGCACTGATAAGCTGCCCCGGGCCTTGTAATATCTTATTTAGTACATTCAGCTTATGTGTGATGTCAACGAGAGAAGCTAAGTCCATGAGCCATTTGTGATCACTCAACTCAGAAACAGCATTCCCATCCTTCTCCATGAAGGCTTTCACTTCTTCTCTCAACTCAAAAAATCTTTTCAGGACATTTCCCCTGCTGAGCCAATGTACCTCGGTGAAATAGAGCACAGGTTTGATCCCTATATGGTCCTCTGAGCCTACCAGGAGTGATTTCTGAGTGCAGAGTCAGGAGTAGCTCCTGCGTACCGGAGGGTGCGCCCCCTCCCCCCAAAAAACAAAGAGGCCAGTTAAGTTTGGAAGCTCTGTTTACACAGATCATGTGCTTTTTATGGCTTTGCTTACTTAATGTGTATACATCTGCTGAAGTTTCAAATAAAACTCAAACCCCAACCCCACTACCATGAGGTCTTCCTGAGTTCAAAGCAAGGTCCCTCACCAATCCCCGAGTTTTACTGCTCCACTAAGACTCTGTCCATGGATTACAGGTAACTAGACAGTTCCCAGAAAGACAGATTTCTTGGGAAGAGATCCAGGTTTTATTTCTGGCACACCTACAACTGTATTTGATACAGAACAAGGGCTCAAATATGGTTCAAATACCCAAGAAAATTTGGCAGGGTTGGGGCTATAGCACAGAGAGGAGAATGTTCACCTTGCATGCAGCAGACCCAAGTTCGATCCCTGGAATCCCATAGGGTCCCCCAAGCACCGCCAGGAGTGATTTCTGAGCACAGAGCCAGGAGTAAGTTCTGAGCACTGCTGGGTGTGGCCCCAAAACAAAAAGAAAGGTGTGGGGGGGTAAAATGTTTTAAATTATCTTTATTTAAACACCGTGATTACAAATATGATTGTAGTTGTATGATTACAGTCATATAAAGAACACCCCCCTTCACCAGTGTGCAAGATTCCCACCACCAATTTCCCAGATCTCCCTCCTCCCCACCCCACCCACACCTGTACTCAAGAAAGGCATTCTATTTCCTTCATTCATTCACATTGTTATGATAGTTTTCAGTGTAGTTATTTCTCTAACTGCACTCATCACTCTATGTGTTGAGCTTCATGTCATGAGCTGTACCTACATGGGAAGATGGGGGGAAATAAGGGCTGGGACTGAGGCAGTAAAAGATTAGATATGAGCTTTGTAGGGCAGTATCAAGGTCACAATACAAGTTGGATATTATGCATATATAAACTATATGTATGACTGTCCCAACTTAAACCAGTGCTAGAACGACCCACTCTCCTCCCAAAGTGCATTCCATTACTGTAGAAAGAGGTAGGGGGAAAGCCTGACGACCCCTATAGAGCCCACCTGGACTGGTGCCCAGGGAAGGCCTGGAGTCAGGGGGAAAAAGAGAGGGACGGATGGGGGCTTGCCAAGCATCCCAGCACTCCCCAGGCTAGGGAGAAGGCCTCCAGCATGGGGACTCCCCAAACCCCATACCTGGGAAGAGCTGGTCTCCAGAATCAAAGGGGAAACCGGAAGCCAGATATTTGCCCACCCTCCTCCTCATGCACCTCCGGGGAGGGGGGGGTAAATTTGGTATTCAAGTTTTCTAGTTCTCAAACGAGTAAGTTGTCAACTTGTCTACAAGATCTCACATGATTCTATCCCATCAATGACAGGGCCCAGGAAAGGCTCAAAGGGCAAGAGATCAAGCTTTTCAAGTGGGAACCCGGAACTTAGTCCCCACATTGCACCATCCTGGGTACCAGCAAACATAGCGTCCTCAAACACGCACCATCACCAAAGATGCTCATTGGCACATGGATGAACAGTTTGGTACAGGACTGCATGGGGACTCAAGCACCAATAGGGATGGACCCTGAAAAGTAAGCAGGAGGCCATCTCCAAGCAAGGCAGGAAGTTGCTCCAGAAAAGAAAACAAGAAAAGTCAGGGATGCCCCCTGAAGTAACATAGAGGTACAGGTCACACCAGCTGCTGCTCGAGTTGCACAACCCAAATGTCATGTGGAGAAAGAGTGAACAAAGTCATCTCCAAACACTCCATGAGCACTGGTCTCTGAGCCCAAACCCCACAGCATCGAGATGGAAAGGTGAATGCATGAAGCCCAATTGGAGAATTGCAGATCAGGGCCCAAGGTCTTGCTTGGGTCCAAAGCATGGAAAGACTCTCTAGGGGCCATGGAGAAGTGGGAGAGAGGAGGGAGAGGGAAGGAGGGAGGAAAAGAGAGAGAGAGAAAAAGAGAGAGAGAGGGGCCCGGAGAGATGGCACAGCGGTGTTTGCCTTGTAAACAGCCGATCCAGGACCAAAGGTGGTTGGTTCGAATCCCGGTGTCCCATATGATCCCCCGTGCCTGCCAGGAGCTATTTCTGAGCAGACAGCCAGAAGTAACCCCTGAGCAATGCCGGGTGTGGGCCCCCCCCCCAAAAAAAAAAAGAGAGAGAGAGAGAACAAGTAGAGACAGTGGAGAGAGACAGAGACAGAGAGAAGGTGCCTGGGAAGAGAATTGGGCAGGGGGAAACAACTGGTTATTGGTGGTGGAAAATATGCCCTGGTGAAAGTGTTGGACACTGTGACTGAAACTCAACCACAAATAACTTTGTCACTAGATCTTATAGGGATTCAATAAAAAAATGTATTAATCTGGGGCCGGAGAGATAGCATGGAGGTAAGGCGTTTGCCTTTCATGCAGAAGGTCATCGGTTTGAATCCCGGCATCCCATATGGTCCCCCATGCCTGCCAGGAGCAATTTCTGAGCATGGAGCCAGGAGTAACCCCTGAGCACTGCCGGGTGTGACTCAAAAACCACCCACCCACACACACACACACACACACACACACACACACACACACACACAAAGTATTAATTAAAAAAAAAAGAAAATACAGCTGGAGCATTGGCGCAGAGCAATAATGCATTAGCCTTGCCGGCGCTAGCCTAGCCTAGGAGAGACTGCGGTTTGACACCCAAACCCCCACCCGCTTCGTCCCATATGGTCCCCCAAGCCAGGAGCAATTTCTGAGCACATAGCCAGGAGTAACCTAAGCGTCACCGGGTGTGGCCTCCCCCCCCAAAAAAAGTTAAAAAAATAAAAGGGGGTGGGGATAAAAAAAAAAAAAGTAAGAAAAATAAGAAATGTCCTTCCTTAGAAACACTCCAAGTATTTGGAAGTAAAGGAAGAGATGTGATGGCCATAGTCAACTCTAAATGGTCTGAGGAACCAAAGGTAACAGAAACAGAGCAGATCCCAACTGTGACTCTTACATAAGCTTTGAAGTACTCAGAAGAGAAAGGGTTAAAGGGCCAATGAGGGAGGGGCCGGCACAAAGAACTGAGGGACACAGTGGGCCCAGGATGGCGAGATTCCAGCCAAGGCACCACGGAACCCCCATGAACACAGAGCTGGAAGTAGCCCCCAAGTTCGACCACCAGGTGGAGCCCTACAAGAGCACAAAATAACAATTCTGATGAGAATCAATGAAAACACTGTATTTAAGGGTGTGGGTGTCGGCTGGGTAGACAGTAGACACAGCCTCCCAGCAGCTAAAACTCAAGTCACATAACTAACTAGAAACGGTGATCTGAGGCCCAAAATGAAGTTCAGAAACCTGCATGCAGACACCCCAGCTCAAGCTCTAGTCCATATACGGTCCCTGAGGTAAGCACTGAAAACATCCAGTCATCACACCCACAGACACAACCAGCTGTTTTATTTTTCGGGATTTATCCCCTCACCACCACCATTTTGGGATTCTACCCAGCACTGCTTAAAGTTTACTCCTGGTGGTGCCAAGATCTGATTACAGAGTTAACCATATGCGCAGCAAGACTGTTGCCCACTGTGCTTTCTCTCTGATCCTGGGACTCATGTTTCAAGAAAAGGAAAAAGAGGAAAAAAAACCTGGGTTGGAGATATAGTACAGTGCTTATCAGCTATAGAACACAAGGTATGTTAAGTTTCACTCAAATGGATCTAACAATATGACACTTAAAATAAAAATATTTTGGGGGACCCGGAGAGATAGCACAACGGCGTTTGCCTTGCAAGCAGCTGATCCAGAACCAAAGGTAGTTGGTTCGAATCCCGGTGTCCCATATGGTCCCCCGTGCCTGCCAGGAGCTATTTCTGAGCAGACAGCCAGGAGTAACCCCTGAGCAATGCCGGGTGTGGCCCAAAAACCAAAAAAAAAAAAAAAAAAATTGGGGGGGAGATTAAAGTGATAGCATAGTGGTAGGGTGTTCGCCTTGCACGTGGTTGACCCGGGACAGAGCTAGGTTCAATACTCAGCATTCCTTATGGTTCCCCAAGCCTGCAAGGAGCGATTTCTGAGCAAAGAGCCAGGAGTAACCCCTGAGTGGCCCAAAATCTACCCCCAAAAAAAAAGAAAAAAAAAAGAAAGACAGGTATCGGTAAGTTATCTGGGTTCCGGTCCCTTCACCCTGCTTACCTATTGGACTTGATTCCATAGTGGATGTCGATGTTGATGTTGTAAGAGATGAACTCTTTCTCTTCCTCGCCTTCATCGCCAACATCCTCTGCAAATTATAACAGACATTCCATTAAGTCAAGTCAAGGATCCAGTTTTTTGGAGGACAATGACCCCCTCCCACCAATGGGCTGGCATCCATGAACATTTCCCCACTCTCGGGGCCTGGTTTTCCCACATCCACTTGGAGACTGGAGCGCCTTTTCCAGATCACAGCCAGTCTCACTGCTGGGTGGGGTCTGGGGAAGGCACATCAGGGCCAACATGAGGCCGAGCAAGTGGCTGCCCACGAAGCCAGGACCAAAGGACCTGTGTGAGTGGAACAGACTAGGGCCCCAGGCCTCACCCCAGGTTTGTCCCAATTCCAGGCACAGGGGTCTCGGTTCATCCCCTGCCCACCTGTATTTCCCTGCCAGATGTCTGCTTTGTTTGCCTCACAGGGAACTTGATAATGCTCGCAGCAACTCAAGTGAGGCTGGCACAAATACTAGTGCTCTCAAGGACAGAGTGGAAGTGAAGTGATTTGCCCTGAGTTAGGCAGGACAGGATCCACATGGGGACTTGGGATATTCCAGGCTGATTACCAACCCATGGACTGAGCCTCCCCATCAAGGCTCCAGGAATTGGCCCCATGAGGAAAAGAGCAACTTCCTGATGGTGCTAAGAAAACAGAACAGTCAGAGCAAAAGAAAAGGGGTCCAGATCTCATACCACAGACAAATGGCCAGGCAAAAAGCACTAGAGGCCAGAAATAGTACAGCTGATATGGCAGGTCCACGCCCCCCATTAGATTACACCTTATCTTACCCAAAACAAAGATCATCCCTGGTTCCTTTGTATCTGTTCATAACTTGGTTTTACCCCAAAACAGAGATTGTCTTATAAGTAAACCTGGTGGGACAAGCTCAGGATAGCCTGAGCTATCTGTCCTTATCCCCCACCTGGTGTGGTATCTGTACTTAATAAAAATGATAGTTCTGGCAGGCAGTTTGCTCTCCATACAAGGTAGAAAAAAAACTGCCAGACTACATGTGTTTCACCGTCATCCTGGTTTGGATTATTTCATGCATGACCCTGCTTCAGACTCTTTCAACCTATGCTGGAAACACAGAACTAGAAATATGGCACGTGGGTGATTTTACACTCCGTCACCCCAGATGGTTCCCCAAGCCCACCAGGAGTGATCCCTAGTACAGAGTGATGAGTAACTCCAAGAAACATCAGGTCTGTCTCTGGAAAAACAAAACAAAACAGAACAAAACAAAAATACAAGGTTAAAATCCTTCATATACATTCAGAATATCACTGGCAGGGGCCAGAGCAATAGCACAGTGGGATAGGGCATCCGCCTTGTAAGCAGCCAACCTGGGTCGATCCCCAGCATACTCTATGATCCCAAGCCTGCCAGAGTGATTCCTGTAACAGACCCAGAAGTAACCCTTGAGTGCCATTGGATGTGACCCCAAAACAAAACAAATAAAAACGAACATCACAGGCAGAACTTGCCAACATCTGGACCTCAGAGGAGTCTTCAGAGGCCAGAGCTACAGTACAGCCTTAGAAGGCTTGCCTTGCACACACTGATCTAGGTTGGAGACCTGGCATCCCACAGGGTCCCAAGCACCAGCAGGAGCAATCCCCAAGCACCACTGGGTTTGTCACTTGTCTACAAAAAAGGACACATTAATTAAGCGATGAGAAGATGTTCCCACTCCAGCAAATACAATCAATGTACTCAAGACTGGAGGGCAGATGTGCTTGTCTGTCCATCCAACCCTATCCAGCCTTATCTAGCCTCACCGTGGGATGCTTCCTGGCAGCAGTTGAACTTACATCCTGGAAGTGCAGGGTTCCTGCTGGGGGCAACTCCTGAGCACAGAGCCTGAGCAGTATCAATCCCCAAACTTACAAGTGAAAATGTGTGCTGCACCCAGGGATACTTAGGGCTTACTCCTGGCTCTACATCCTCGGTGCTCTTGGTGGTGCTCAGGGGACCATATGAGATGCCAGGATTTGAACCTGGGTCAGCTGCAAGTAAAGCAAATGCTTCGTTCCAGTCCATAAAAGTAAAGTTTTAGAACATGATGTGGTGGTAGAGCATTTGCCTTGCATGCAGAATGGTGGTTCGAATCCCGGCATCCCATATGGTTCCCTGAGCCTGCCAGAAGTGATTTCTGAGCGTAGAGCCAAGAGTAACCCCCTGGGTGCTGCCCGGTGTGACCCAACCCCCCCCCCCAAAAAAAGAAGTAGGGTTAGAAGTAGAGTGTTTGCCTTGCACGTGGCCAACCCAAACGGACCTGGGTTCAATCCCCAGCATCCAATATGGCCTCCGAGCCTGCAAGGAGTGATTTCTGAGAGGACAACCAAGAGTAACCTGAGTGCCCTCAGGTGTGGCACCTAAACCAATAAATAAATAAATAAATAAATAAATAAATAAATAAATAAAGACTTGAAACACCTAGTGTTTCTGGGAGGGATGGGGTAAAAAGGAAACTTCTTTCACTAGTGCAAATGTGGTCTGGATCAGCCTCTATGGAGAACAGTACCAAGATTTTTCAAGACAGTAAGAATAGGGGCTGGAGCAATAGCACAGAGGATAAGAAGCTGGCCTTGCAGGCAGTCAACCTGAGTTCGATCCCCAGCTTCTCCTATGTCTTCTGAGCACTGACAGGAGTGATTCCTGGATACAGAGCCAAGAATGACCCAAAAGCAAAAAAAAAAAAAGTAAGAATAGTTGCCATATAATCCTGTGATACTCACTTATTAGCTTCGACCCCCAAAACGGTAATTCCTTACATTATTATATGCACACCTATACTTATTCACCGCCAACACTCAATACAATGGCCAGGATGTAGAAAAACAATGACAACAAAAGGATAAATAAAGAAATGTCAGTCTATGTATACAAGGAAATACTCTGCAGCTGTTAAGAGGAAATACTGGGGCCAGAGAGATAGTACAGGAATTTAAGAGCTCGCTTTGCACATGGCTGAGACTGGTTCCTTGAGCACAAAGCTTGGAGCAGTCCTGAGCAATGCCAGGTGTGGCCTCAACCCCCCTTTCTCAGCTCAAAGGCAGGCAGGAAGGAGGCATCTGTCATTACAAATAAACCCTCAGTTTGGTTCATGCTCTGAGTCCAGATCTGAAGAGGGAAGCCTCCTCCTCCCAGGGGACCTGGGGGCCAGGCCCAGACAGCCACACGAAAAAGCAACAGCCTTACAAGGTTTCTGTAGTTTCATCAACAGAGGAGATTAACAAACATGAGCAGAACTGAAAATGAGACTCAACACTGCAGATGTCTAAGAAAGGGAAATACCCCAGTGAGACTCAGTGCTAATTCGTTGGGTGTCTAACTGCTCGTATACAGATCCATAGGGACAGCTCTGCTCAGCTTGACTGCTCCTTCAAGTAATGCAGGGGCAGCAAAAACCATAGGCTGAGCTAAGTCATCCATCTAGTTGGTCTCCACCCTGGGTTCTGATTCCCAGGACATAAAAAGGACAGCAGAGGAGGTCAGAGAAAAGGGGTCCTGTAGGCACTAAACACCACAGAAGCTTGGTGCAAAGGTCTGAATAAAGGTATTTGCTTTATTAGTTTCATTCATGTCTTTGGTTTGGGGGCCATACCTAGTATGGATGGAACTCGGGTCAGCCGAATGCAAGGAAAGCACCTTCCTCTCAGAACTAAGGCTCCAGCTCCTCACTGCCAGGAAGGATCCCAGAGCACAGCTGGGCGTGGCCCCAAGACAGAAAAAAAAAAAAACTGACAACACACACAAATTTCGGAAATTGAATTTCTGAAATAGTGAAAGACAGTCAAGCCACTTCCCTGGGCAGTGCCACTGTTTTGTCTGTGACACACAGCACAGATGGGGATGGGCCCAGGACACACTTTCTCTCAGGTGCTGCTGTAAAACCATTAAGTCCTGAAAGGCAACCTCCAACCAAAGAAACGAAAAGGAAAGTGATCTCAACTGTTTCCTCTCCCCAAGCAACTCCAAGGGAAACACGATGGCCAGGCGGGAAGGACCAAGGCAGGGCCGAGCAGTGTTCCCAGTGTGAGTCACCAACGCTGCCTGCCATGCAGCGGCTGCCCTGGCACACCCAGGAACAAGCCTCGCAGGCACCAGAGGCTCAAAGGTAGAACCTACTAGACCCAAGACTGAGTCCCTCCAGGACAGAGCCCCGTGGAGGACACCACGAACCAGACACACAAAATTCTGGGGCCTGGAGCAGTATTAATGCAGGGAGGCCCTTGCCCAGCACACAGCTGACCCAGGTTCAATCCTCAGCATCCTATAATGTCCTCTGAGCACCATCAGGAGTGATTCCTGAGCCCATAGTGATAGCACAGCGGTAGGGTGCTTGCCTTACACATGTCAAACCCCTGGTTTGATCCCAGCATTGCATATGGTCCCCCGAGTTTCCCAGGAGCAAATTTCTGAGTGCAGAGCCAGGAGAAATCTCTGAGCACCGCCGGGTGAGACCCCCCACCCCCCCCGCCAAAAAAACCAAAGGAGTAATTCCTGAGAGCAGAGCCAGACGAAACCCCATGAGCATTGCTGTGTGTGATCCCAAAACCAAAATCCAAAACTGGAGCCAGAGATATAGCATGGAGGGAAGGCGTTTGCCTTTCATGCAGAAGGTCAGTGGTTCGAATCCCGGTGTCCCATATGGTCCCCTGAGCCTGCCAGGAGCAATTTCTGAGCGTAGAGCCAGGAGTAACCCCTGAGCACTGCCGGGTGTGTGTGACCCGAAAACCAAAACCAAAACCAAAAAAAAAACAAAAAACAAAAGCATGAAACTAAAGTCATAGATGGGTTAAGCACTGCCCCCCATGCTATCAGCCCTAGTTTGATTTCTGGCATCATATGGTGCCCTAGTGCCATCAAACATAACCCCAGAGCACTGAGTTGAGGAATAGCTCCTGAACACCACTGGATGTGGCCTCAACAGCCCACCAAAAGATCAAGTGAAAAATGAGTTGAGGGAGCTTAGGGAGCTTGAGTGATAGCACAGCAGGTGGGGCGGTTGCCTGGCACATGGTTAGATACCGACATCCAACCTAGTCCCCTAATCTACAGCAGAAAGGATCCCTCAGAAGAGAGCCAGGAGTAAGCTCTGAGCAATGCTAGTTGCAACCTAAAATAAAACAAAAGGAAGAAAAGAGGGCCAGAGCGATAAAACAGTGGTTTGGAGGCCACACCTGGTGTTTGCCAGAGGGCATTTGGGTTGCATACAGCTGACCTAGGTTCGATCCCCAGCATCCCATATGGGTCCCCTGAGCCTGCCAGGAGTGATTTTTGGTATGGTCTTTGTTGTTGTTGTTGTTGTTGTTGTTTTTTATTTTTGGGCCACACCCGGCGGTGCTCAGGGGCTACTCCTGGCAGGCATGGGGAACCATATGGGACACCGGGATTCGAACCAACCACCTTTGGTCCTGGATCGGCTGCTTGCAAGGCAAACACCGCTGTGCTATCTCTCCGGGCCCTGTTGTTGTTGTTTTTTGTTTTGTTTTGTTTTGGGTCACACCTTTTGGTGATCAGGGGTTACTCCTGGCTATGCGCTCAGAAATCACTACTGGCTTGGGGGGGGCCATATGGGATGCCGGTGGATCGAACCGAGGTCTGTCCTATGTCAACTGCATGCAGGGCAAATGCCCCACTGCTGCGCCACCACTCTGGCCTTTTTTTTTTTTTTTTTTTTTTTGGCCAGGAGTGATTTTTGAGTGCAGAGCCAGGAATAATCCCTGAACACTGGCCAGTATAGCCCCAAAACAAAGAACAAAAAAAAGGGGGGGGGCGTGGGGGAAGGAGTTGGAAGCCAGAGAGATGGTCCAGAAGTTAAGGTGAAGCACAAGCCCTGTACACAGCTGACCCTGGTTTGATCCCCCAACACCAAACAGGTGAGTCCCCTAAACTACGCTGGAGCACAGACCCTGAACACTACTGGGTCAGGTTCCAAAATGAAACAAAACATGAAGAAGGAGGCAACAGTGAAGCATCACTCAAAACGGCAGACCCGCCACACAACTTGGCCTGTTTCAGCAGTAGACACCTGGGAGACACTGGGGGGTCTCTTCCAGCCATTCCAACCGTTCAAAGTTCAGCATTGCACTGCAAGGCAGAGCAAGAATATGCGGGCTGGGCCCAGCAGGCCAGGGATGGGGACGAGGCTGCTGGGCTCTGGCTGACTTCCGCAGCCTATCTTTTTTTTTTTTTTTTTGGGGGGGCCACACCCGTTTGATGCTCAGGGGCTACTCCTGGCTATGCGCTCAGAAGTCGCTCCTGGCTTGGGGGGACCATATGGGACGCCGGGGGATCGAACCGCGGTCCGTCCTACGCTAGCTCTTGCAAGGCAGACACCTTACCTCTAGCGCCACCTTCCTGGCCCCAGCAGCCAATTTTTTAAAAGCAGCTCCAGAGGCCCAGGAAGCATCTCCAATCTGAGCAGACTTCCTGTCCTGGGGGGTGGGGAGTCCTCCAGTAGGCCAAAGCCTGCTCTCCCAGCATCTGCCTGTCTGCCTGCCTATCAAGGAAGCCAGTCATTTTCTCTGGCCCACACACTCTTCCAAATTATGAGGTTTCCCTTCCTGGACGCATTTCCCTGCCTTCCCTTTAAGAGAGGCCCAAGTACACCAGGCTCACTCTCTCATCTGTCTCCCTCATCTCCCTCATCTTCTCTCCTCTGTTCTCCCCTCCGTCACCTTCTAATCTTGCATCTCTGGCTTCCCCTGCCACCTATGGCAAGAGACACTACACAGATTCCCTGGCCCCAGCGCAGAAGGGCTGAACTGAATTGAGAAGAGGAGCTGGGAGATGAAAGAACCAAAGACTCAGTGCTGGGGACTGTGTTGGCCAGGGCAGAACCCAGGTCTCTGGCATCACAGGGCAGTGCCTGTGCCCAGCACTCTCTCTCGGGCAAGCCTGGACACTCAGAAAGGCTAATTCTAATTCAGAAGAAACCACTGACATCAAGTGTCACAACACTCCTGGGTTATTGGGTAACAAACTGAGCAGAGAATCCGATGTTTGCTTGGGCTTCAAACTCTCCCAAAAATACTCTGGGCCTGGCTCCTCCGGCCTGGGCTCTCCAGCGAACTTGTACCCTACTCTGCTGCCTCTCTTCTGAACACAAATTTCCTCTCTTCAGGGGCTGGAGAAATAGTGCAGCAAGTTTAAAGCGCTTGTCTTGCATGTAGCTGACCCAGGTCCAATCCCTGGCACCCCATCTAACTCCTAAGCACAGAGCCAGGAGTGATTGCTGAGCAGAGCATGGTATGACCCAAAAAAAAACAAACAAACAAAAAAAAAAAACAAAAAAAAACACCCCAATATTTTCTTTCGCTCCCCGCAAATTGTTCTAAGTTTTGCTCTGTTTGGTGCCAGAACAATAGAATATTGGGGAGGGCACTTGCCCTCCAACTGGCTGACCCCAGTCAGATCCCCAGCGTCTCATATGGCACCCTGAACACTGCCAGGAGTGACTCCTGAGTGCAGAGCCAGGAATAAACTCTGATCACCACTTGGGCTTCCTCCCACCCACCCCCCCAAAAAAAATCAAACTATCTTCCTTCAATTTAAAAAAGAAAAAGAAAATATCTTAAAAGTCCTGGACCAGAGATGGTACAAGGATCCGAGCACAGCCAACTTGTGTTCTATCCCTGATACTGCATATGGTGCCCCAAACACCACCAGGAGTGTTCCCTGAGTATAGAGGCAGAAATGAAGCCCTGCGTACTGTGGCATATGGCCCTAAACCCCAAAATAATTTTTTTAAACCTCATTTCACTATTTTCACCAATAATTAGACGATGTAGCATTTTATAAATCTCTCAGGCGCTAGGATATACCACAGTGGTAGGGCATTTACCTTGCATGCACCCAATCTGAGACCTACCCAGGTTTAATCCCTGGCATCCCCTATGGTTCATGGAAGCTACCAGGAGTAAACCGAGGGCTACCAGGTATGACCCAAAAGCAAAAACAAAAAAATGATAAATCTCTCAGTGTTTCAGACCTGATATTCCACCATGCCAACAAACCCACCCGATCTAACTTTCCAAGAAGTGCTGGGCCAGCAAAAACGTGCAAGAGCTCAGGTGCCTGCCTTGCCTGCACCAACTCTGGGTTCAATCCCTGGCACCCAGTGGTCCCCATGCACTGCCAAGAACAACCCCTAGGCAGCTGCTGCCCCCTTAGCCTTGCCAATATATAAGGAATAAAAGGCCTTGCCTTCCCTCTGCTGGAGGCTGCACTCACGACAGACCCATTCCCTGTCCAGGACACTGCCAGTTGTTGCCTTCCAGAGGATTTAAGGACTGGGCAATGTGGGAGGGAGGCTCCCAGCCATCACCATGAATCCTGGCAAGCTAAGCAGGATCAGGCCATGAGTACAGCTCTACTTCCATTTGGTAGGAATCAGAGCTGAGTTCGGGTCATGCCTGGGGACATGGGGTACTGGGGACCATGTAGTACTAGCTCAGGATCAAACCCAGGACTCCTGTTTATAGGGTGCATGCTCTGGCCCAAATCACTTCCCTGCACTCATTAACAATTTTCAGTCAGCAATCTATGACGTTTCTACATCCAACAGAAAAGATCCAGACTCTCCAAAAGTAATTTTTGTTTTGGGTGGGGGATTGGTTTTTGGGTCACACCTGGCCACGCTCAGGGGTTACTCCTGGCTCTCTGCTCAGAAATTGCTCCTGGCATGCATGGGGGACCATAAAGGATTCCGGGATTCAAACCACCATTGGTCCTGGGTCGGTTGCTTGCAAGGCTAACGCCCTACGGCTGCGCTATCTCTCTGGCCCCAATTTTTGTTGTGTTGTTGTTGTTGTTTGTTTCGGCTCGGTGCTTACTGCTGGCTCTGCTCAGAGATCAGTGCTCAGAGAACCATATGGGATGTTGAGACTGAACCCGTCAGGCACGTGGAAGGCAAACATCTCCCAGCCTGCTGTCCTATCGATCCAGACCCCCAGAATAATTTTTTTTTGTTTTTGGGCCACACCTACTGAGTGACATTCAGGGGTTACTACTGGCTCTACGCTCAAGAATCATGCCTGACAGGTTCATGGAATCCCATGGGATGCCAGAGACTGAACCCAGATCATCCATGTGCAAGGCAAATACCCTAGCCACATGCTGTCCTATCACTCCAGCCTCCCAAGGTAAATGATTTTTTTTTGTTTTTTTTTGTTTGTTTGTTTGTTTTGTTTTTGGGCCACACCCGGCGGTGCTCAGAGTTCACTCCTGGCTGCTCAGAAATAGCTCCTGGCAGGCACGGGGGGACCCTATGGGACACCAGGATTCGAACCAACCACCTTTGGTCCTGGATCGGCTGCTTGCAAGGCAAACACCGCTGTGCTATCACTCCGGGCCCGGGTAAATGTTTTTGACTCCACAACAACATTGCCTAAGAAATCTGGCATGTGACTGGCTCTCGCTCAGCAAGCACTTTACTTTCTGTTGTAGTCCTGGAAGCTAAAGTGAACCTCCAAACCACGAGGCTTAGAGGCACTAGCAAGGCAAGTCAGACTCTGTCACTGACCAAGGCGGCCACTCTTCCTTGTGGAACACAACCCGCCTTCACCCCAGTCAGTTCCAATGCCACAAGCAGGGTGCACAGACAAGCCTTAGAACTGGAAGTTGTCAGGTAAAGAGTTCTCCAGGGCCACACTTACCTGTAAGGTGCCTAGAACAACCTGGAGGCTTCCAGCCCTGTCAAAGTGGAGTTTTCTACTGGCCACAAATAAAGAACTCTTAGGTTTTGGGGTTTTTTTTGGCAGGGGAGGGGAGCCACTCCCGATGGTACTAGGGATCATGCCTGGCAGTGCTTAAGGGACCATATGGACTGCCAGATATTCAATTCAGGTCAGCTATGTACAAGGCAAGTGCCCTCCCCACAATGCTATGGCTCTGCCCCAGAACTCTTTATATACATTAATAGTCACAATGCTCTCAGCCCTGGCCCCAGCTTTGACCCAACTGACACCCCATTTCTCCAACTCCTGAGTCCCTCAATGTGACTTCCAGCCTTTCCCTATATTCAAACAATGCTGTGCTTCAACAACAGCCACAAATGTTCAAGGCATGCCAGGGTAGTTAAAATAGGGTGAAATGAGGGGCTGGAGTGGTAGCACAGTGGGAGGGAATTTGCCTTGCATGCGGCTGACCTAAGACACAGGTTTGATCCCCGGCATCTTATATGGTTCCCCAAGACAGGAGCAATTACTGGGCGCAGAGCTGGGAGCAAGTCCTGAGCGCTGCTAGGTGTGGTCCAAAAACAAAATAATAGGGTGAAATGGGGCTGGATTGATAGCACAGCATGGAGAATGTTTGCCTTGCATATGGCCAAACCAGGTTTGATTCCCAGTTTCCCCAGTGGTCTCCCCCAAGCAATGCCAGGAGCAATTCCTGAACATAGAGCCAGGAGGAAACCTGAGCATTTTCTGATGTGGCCCCCAAACAAAGACAAACAAAAAAAAAGACCAAAATAAGACCAAGGCGATTAATTTGGACCCAAGCACTGCCAGATGTGCCCAAGAAAAATACTTTAAAAAACCAAAACATCGGCCGGAGAGTTGGTACAAGCGGTAAGGTGTCTGTCTGCCTGTCCTTGCCCACGTTAAGCCTCGGACAGACTGCGATTCGATCCTCTGGTGTCCCATATGGTCCCCCAAGCCAGGAGCGATTTCTGAGCACATAGCCAGGAGTAACCCCTGAGTGTCACCAGGTGTGGCCCAAATACCAAAAAAAAAAAAAAAAAAAAGCCAAAACATAGGGCTGGAGAACTAGCACAGAGGCAGGGCATTTGCCTTGTGCATAGTCAACCCAGGATGAAATGGTGTTTCGAATCTCAGCATCCCATATGGTCCCCCAAGCCTGCCAGGAGCGATTTCTGAGCATAGAGCCAGGAGTGACCCCTGAGCACTGCCAGGTGTGACCCCCCCCAAAAAAAAAGAAATTGGGGGCAAGGGAGTTCAAGTGTCAGGAGCACCTGATTTATATGTGGGAGCTCTGGGTTTGATACCCAGCACTGCATGGTCCTAGGAATGACCCCTGAGCACTGCCTGGTTTGACTGCCTTAAAAATAAAAAGAATTGGGGGCCGGGCGGTGGCGCTGGAGGTAAGGTGCCTGCCTTTCCTGCGCTAGCCTAGGACGGACTGCGGTTCGATCCCCCGGCGTCCCATATGGTCCCCCAAGAAGCCAGGAGCAACTTCTGAGCGCATAGCCAGGAGTAACCCCTGAGCGTCACAGGGTGTGGCCCAAAAACCAAAAAAAAATAAAAAATAAAAATAAAAAAATAAAAAGAATTGGGGCCAGAGATTAATGCAAGTGGTAAGATGTCTGCCTTGCCCGAGCTAGCCTAGGACAGACTGCAGTTTGATCCCCCCTGTCCCATATGGTCCTCCAAGCCAGGAGCAATTTCTGAGTGCATAGCCAGGAGTAACCCCTGAGCGTCACCGAATGTGGCCCAAACCCCCCGCAAAATTTTTAGAGAGATAGCATAGCGGTAGGGCATTTGCCTTGCACGCAACTGATTCAGGACTGACGGTGGTTCGAATTCCGGCATTCCATACAGTCCACGTGCCTGCCAAGAGTGGTTCTTTGTGCAGAGCCAGGAGTAACCCCATGCACCGCCAGGAGTGACTCAAAACCAAAACCAAAACAAACCAAAAAAAAAAAAAAAAAAAAAAAAAAAACAACCAAAATCAGTCCTGTAACATCATTTGTGATTTTTATCAGGCCTGACCAACTTGTATCCATATTCTAATCTATTTCTCTTTCCCTGTCCTAAACCTGGCACACCCAAATTAGGTCTGTTCCGACCTAATGCTAGCATGGTGGGGTGTCTGAGATAGACAGAGCCCCAGGAGCCCAGATCCCTCAGACCGCTGTAAGGGACTATCAGTTACTCAAAACAAACAAACAAACAAAACCCACACATACTTCAGGGCCTCATATGGTGCCAAGGTAGCGCAGGCTGTGTCCCCCCAAACCAAAAATATCTCAGGGGCTGGGGTGATAGCACAGCGGGGATGGCATTTGCCTTGCACAAAGTAGACTGGGATTCAATCCATGGCGTTCCATATGGTCCCCAAACCTGCCAGGACTAATTTCTGAGAGCTGCTGGGTGTGGCCTCAAAAGAGAAAACACACACACAAACACACAACACAAAATAAAACAAAATTTCAAAATGTGAGAGGGGCCGGAGCAGTGGAGGAAGCTTTTGCCTTGCCCACACTAGCCTAGGACGGACCTCAATTCGATCCCCTGGTGTCCCATATGGTCCCCCAATCCTGCCAAGAGCAATTTCTGAGCGCATAGCCAGGACCAAAAAAGAAAAGAGAGAGAGAGAGAGAGAGAGAGAGAGAGAGAGAGAGAGAGAGAGAGAGAGGAAGAGAGAGAGAGACCAAAAAGAAAAGAGACCAAAAAGAAAAAGAGAGAGACGGAGGTGGCGCTAGAGGTAAGGTGTCTGCCTTGCAAGCACTAGCCAAGGATCAGGACCGCGGTTCGATCCCCCGGCGTCCCATATGGTCCCCCCAAGCCAGGGGCAATTTCTGAACGCTTAGCCAGGAGTAACCCCTGAGCATCAAACGGGTGTGGCCCGAAAAACCAAAAAAAAAAAGAAAAAGAGAGAGAACAGGGTAAGGCACCTCTCATTTGATTTCTGTATCATAAGATTTCCCTGGGGCTGGAGGGATAGCACAGCAGTAGGGTATTTGCCTTGTAGGTGGCTAACCTGGAATGGACCCGGGTTTGATTCAGGAGTGATTTCTGAGCAGAGCCAGGACTAACCCCTGAGCACCACTGGGTATGGCCCCAAACCCCCCCCAAAAAAGTTCCCCCACCCCACCAGTGGGCAACATAGCCAGTTAGCAGTGGTCAGGGCTTGTTGCAGGAGTCCCCAGCTTCAAGTTCCCTGATACTTCAAGGGTTCCTTTAAACATAGGAATGAGGCAGGATTTCAATTTTAAGTCTTCGCATCTGCAGCCAACTTTTAAAAGTGCAAGTCACTGTGGACAAGACATGGGTGCTGGGACAGTGACTCTGCAAGAAGAAGTAAATGGGGTCTGGATCCCATCTGAAGGCAAAGTATGATGTGATTTCAGCCAGGGTAAAATGGAAGGTGGACAGCGGACTACCGATGAACTCTCCAGAAACAGGCAACATAATCTTAAACTATTTTTCCTTAAAACAAAACTAAGACAGTAAAGTGGGTAGGGCGCTGCCTTACATGTGGCTGATCCTGGATCAATCCCTGGCACCCAACATGGCCTCCAAGGACCCCCGCCCCCCAATTGTGATTCCTGAGCACATAGCCAAGGGTAAGCCCTGAGCAGTGTCTGGTGAGGCCCAAACCTTCGCCATGAGACCCCAGGTGAAAATAGGTTTTTGTTTTATTTTTTGGTTTTTGGACCACACCCAATGACACTCAGGGGTTTATCCTGGCTATGTACTCAGAAATCGCTCCTGACTTGGGGTACCATATAGGACGCCGGGAGATCGAACTCGGTCCGTACATGGTCAGAAGCGTGCAAGGCAAACGACCTACTGCTGCGCCACTGCTCCAGCCCCTGGAACTGGAAACAATTTCTTCCTACACATAAACTGCCTGGTTCAAATGGAACAAATCCAAACACTCGTGAGCACTGATGCTTATGCTCCAAAGACTGAGAAAGAACCAGGTAGATCCCATGCTGCTGAGAGGGGAACATCCAGACATAGAGATGCAAGGAGACCCTTATCTGCTCCACCCACAACATCCAGAGATGCTCTGGGAAAAGTGGTTAGAAATTCAATTAAAAATATGGGGCCTGAGGCGGAGAGATAGCACAGCAGTAGGGCATTTGCCTTGCCAGGGATTGAACCGACCCAGGACCAACGGTGGTTGAACCCTAGCGTCCCATATGGTCCCCCAGCCTGCCAGAAGCGATTTCTGAGCACAGAGCCAGGAGTAACCATAGCGCCGCCGGGCGTGGCCCCAAAACAAAACTAAACAATGGGGCCTAGGTGCCAGAGCGGTGGTGCAGCGGTAGGGCGTTTGCCTTACATGTGGTTGACCTAGGACAGACCATGGTTTGATCCCTTGGCGTCCCATATGGTCCAAGCCAGGAACAAGATTTGTGAGTGCACAGCCAGGAATAACCCCCTGAGCATCACTGGGTGTGGCCCAAAAACCAAAAATAAATAAAAAAAAATAAAAATAAAATAAAAAAATATGAGAATTGGGCCCGGAGAGATAGCACAGCGGCATTTGCCTTGCAAGCAGCCGATCCAGGAACAAAGGTGGTTGGTTCGAATCCCGGTGTCCCATATGGTCCCCGTGCCTGCCAGGAGCTATTTCTGAGCAGACAGCCAGGAGTAACCCCTGAGCACTGCCGGGTGTGGCCAAAAATCAAAAAAAAAAAAAAAAAAAAAAGGGGGCCCGGCGTTTGCCTTGCAAGCAGCCGATCCAGGACCAAAGGTGGTTGGTTCGAATCCCAGTGTCCCATATGGTCCCCCGTGCCTGCCAGGAGTTATTTCTGAGCAGACAGCCAGGAGTAACCCCTGAGCACTGCCGGGTGTGGCCCAAAAACAAAAAAAGAAAAAAGAAAAGAGAATTAGCACAGTGGGGAAGGCATTTGCCTCGCATGCGGCTTACCCCAGGACTGACCCGGGTTCATCCCATATGGTCCCAAGCCTGCCAGGAACAATTTCTGAGCGCAGAGCCAGGAATAATCCCTGAGTGCTACTGGATGTGGCCCAAAAACAGAAAAGGAGAAACAAAAAGAAATAAATTCAATTACAAAAAGTTTCCATCTTAGCGAAATAATATCACTCAACATAACAAAGCCCCATACTTGCTTCATCACCTCGTTCCCTGTGGATGGAAGAGGAAAGAAAAGGATTGAGCCCGCAGCGGCGTAGCCTTGCCACCCCCGTAGCCTTGCTAGTCCGGTAGCCTTGCCAGGCCGGTCAGTGGCTACAAAGGAGCATCTTGGGCAAAGGGAAAAATCATTGAAAAGAAACAAACTAACAATAGAAAGGAAAAATAAGTGGGTGGCGTTACTTCAGCCGGGCAGAGCTCTGAAAGTGACAGATGCAAGGCTAGTAGTAGGCAGGCAGGGCACCGCCCCGCATCCCCGCTGGACCACCGGGTAGCATCCCTGCATCCTCACATCCTTGCATCCCCCTCCTCCCACCGCTGGACCACGCCACACCCAGGGGCCGCCGTCAGCCAGCGCCCAGCAAGCAGGCGGGGATGGACTCCCAGCGCACACTCGCCTCCGGGGGAGAGGTCCCCCCACAGCCAACCACCGGCACCGGCCCCTAACCCGAGTGTCCCCCAGAACCACGCGGGAAGCGGCCTGGGCTCTCAAACCCCCTTACACCACCAATCGGGGTGGGGGGCTCCCCCTCCCGCAGTATCTGCGGATGACCTTGGGGGAGAGCTCCGCAGGGAAGCTCGATTTCCTCGCGGGGTTCAGAAGGAAGAGAGCCCCGCCCGGGTGAAGTGGGTGGAGTGGGGTGGGGTGGGGTGGGCCCGGCCCCCCCAATCCCAATCCCAACCCCGAAGGCCAAGATCAGGTCCCACCCCGGGGCCCGGAAGGGCCGCGAAGTGGAAAGGGCGGCGCCCCCGTGACCCCTGCGGCGGAGGGCTGCGAGCTGCGGCCTCCGCCCCGACCCGATCCGATCCAGCCCGGGAAGCGCCGCCACCGTCTCCGCCCCGCTCGCCATCTTGGCCGGGCCTGACGTTTGGACAAAGCGCAGCGGCCCCACCCCGCGCGGACCGGCCCGGCCGGGCGCACCTTTGAGCGTGGAGCGCTCCACCAGCACCGTGTGCACCTGCGGGTCGGCCAGGAACTTGCGCATCTGCTCCAGCGCGCTCTTCTCCTCCAGCGCCGCCTCCAGCGCGGCCGGCGCGTCGCCGCCGTCCTCCAGCAGCAGCGGCACCAGCTTGCGCAGGTGCTTCTGCAGCACCGCCACGTCCGCCACGTTCTGCACCGCCGACACCTCCAGGCCGCCGGGGCCGTCGTCGCCGCCGCCTCCGCCGCCGCCGCCGGGCTCCGACATGGCGAGCGAGCGAGAGAGAAGAAGCGAGAGGGAGAGTGGAGAGAACCGGGAGGGAGCTCGAGACACCGCGCCCGCTACGAGTCCGCGGCCGACTGAGGCTGCAGCAGCGTCTACTCCGCCCTCTACAGGCAGTGCCGGCTTCTTACGCGCGACGTCGCGCGTGCGCGAACCCCCGCCGCGTGGCCTTTTGGGAGTTGTAGTCCAGGCAGCCCCCTCCTGTACTCTATGTCTGTCACCAGCACTACCATAACTTCAACGCGCTGTGCAAACCGACAGCCTTCCAAAGCGCTTCAACTGCGCGGGCGGGTGTAGGAAGTGGTCCAGAGGGGCCGGAGCGGTGGCACAAGCTTTAAGGCGTCTGTCTGCTTTGCCCGCGCTAGCCGAGGACGGCTACTTCGATCCTCCGGCGTCCCGTATCGTTCTCCCCACCCAAGTCAGGAGGGACTTCTGAGCGCATAGCCAGGAATAATTCCTGAGCGTCACCGGGTGTGGGCCCCCCCCCCAAATATGGTTCAGGACTCTCCGTCTGTCATATTCATTGCTGTGGTGTCGCTGTCGGTCCCGGGAACTGCGTGGATTTTGGGACTCCAGCGATATCCAATGAATGAGTGAATGAATGAATGATATTGATGACTGTTTTTGTTTTGTCTTGGCTTTTGGGTCACACCTGGCAGCACTCAGGGGTTACTACTGGCTCTATGCTCAGAAATCGCTCCTGGCAGGCCCAGGGGACCATATGGGACGCCGGGATTCGAACCACTGACCTTCTGCATGCAAGGCAAACGCCTTACCTCTATGCTATCTCTCCGGCCCCTGATGACTGCTTTTGTAACCGCTTGGCTGGTGACTAACATTGCTGGAAACACTTCACCTATGTTCTCTTTTTTTTGTTTGATTGTTTGTTTTTTGGATTTTTGGGACACACCCGGCGATACTCAAGAGTTTTTTACTCCTGGCTCTGCAATTAGGAATCACTCCAGGCTGTGCTCAAGGGATCATATGGAATACTGGAGATTGAACCCAGGTTGGAGGAGTGCAAGGCAAACCTCCTTCCCTCTGTGCTATCACCCCGGCCCAACCTGTGTCCTCCTGTGGAATGAATGACAACTTGTGTTAAGTGTTAAGCCAAAATCACACTAGTTCTATTCCCTGTATACAAGGAGTGTAAGGACTTTTTTTTCCCCTAGGCGCAGTGGTCGGCAACTTGCGGCTCGAGAGCCACATATGGCTCTTTACACTTTTTAATCTGGCTCTTCTGTGTGCCAGGCTGCTTGCTGCTCCAGGAGTCAGGACTCTGCTCCTAGCCTCTGTCAGTGCCTGCCCTGTATGGCTCTCAAAATAAAGGTGGGTAAGGAGCCAAGCAACTTAGCATGGGGGTCACCTTGGCAGGTGCTGGGGCACCCCTAACTAAGGCTTCTTAAAACAGCCCTGCCAGGATCTCCGGCTTGCAGAGATGGTATAAGGATCTGAATGAATCTAGGTTGCCCACAATACTTTTCTGGGAAGTGCTCAGGGCTCACTCCTCACTCTGTTCAGGGATGATCATTCCTGGTGGAACTGGGGGCGAGGGAAATCCTATGTGATGTCAGGGAATGAACCCAGCTATGCAGTGTGCAAGGCAAGTGTCTCAGTCCCTATACTATCTCTCCCACCCTAACTCCCCACGTTGTTTTTATTATTTTGGGGTTGGGTGGGTTGATGTTAAAGATGCTGGCTTAGGGAGCATTAATTGACCTTTCAGAGTTGAAACTCCTGACTTTGCTTCTGAAATTGGAGGAGGTGGTTTTCGCCCAAAAGTGCAGAGTCAGGGAGTGATGCACTGATTGGTGGAAGGCTGGTGGAATGTTTTAGCTCCCCCAAATCATCTTCCGGAAACTGCGAAACGTGGAAAATGCTTTTCCGTGCTCGCTTCTCAGATTTCAGAAGTCCAGCGGCCACATTCACGCTGTACCCCAGTTGGGGGTGTTTCCCCCCCCCCCCCCCCGCAAGCCTAAAGAAGTTTCCAGTAAAAGCAGAAAGCCAACTTTTAAAGTATTCCTGATGAAGTCCACTAAAAAGGATTTAAATAAAAAGTGAAAGAAAAAATAGGAACATGCAGCCCAGCCGAGGCAGCTGAGCTGCTGCTGGGGGTGGCGCAGTGAGTCAGCACGGCCGGAAGCACCGCGGCCCCGCAGCCCGCCTGGGCCCGGGCCAGCGTGCCAGTGTGTACAGGACCTCGGAGCTACCCAGAGCGGCCGGGGGTGGGGGGGCGCTTCCTGGGGAAAGGGGCTGCTTTCTATGGAGACAGGGACCCGAGGAATCTGCACACTCACTCCCCAACGATCCCTGTGGGAACTCTGAGCATTTCCCGGGAGCTGCTGTGCTGGGAATTTGGAATCTCGATAGGGCTGGGGAGGCGCACCCCAATCTTCTTACGCTGCCTCCCAGCCCCCCATTCTCCAAGCTGATCTGGGTGGAGGTCAGGGCCGGGAGTAAGCCCTGAGCACTGCTGGGTGTGGCCAAAAAGGAAAGCAGTAAAAAATAAAAAAGATGAGCTGAGTGCTTGGAGGAGACCCCTATGGGGCTCCCAAACCATCCCTAAAAGAATAACTACAACATGGGATTTTAGGTTGGGGGGGTGTCTCTTCCCTCCCCCTCCCAATACTCTCAGGTCCTGCTTCTGGGACCAGCCTCATCTCTCTCAGATCTTCCCCACACCCCCTTCTTACATCCTGCCTTTATGCTTCCTCCCAGGATCTGAAGCCATCAGCTCTGCCTGGTTAGTGACCCTGTCCCTGAAGAAGGGGGAGCTGGTGGGAGCAACACTTGGGGGGTGGAGGTCACAGATCACATTGGGGAGTTTGAATTCCCACCCAGCGATGCTCAGGGCTCATTCCTGGTTCTGCACTCAGGAACCACTCCTGGAAGGTTTACTACGGGACCCTATGGGATCCTGGGGATTGAACTTGGGTCAGCTGCAAGACAGGCATCCTGGCCACTGTACTATCTTTCTGGCCCCCACAAGTCACATTTTGAATGTCGACCCACCTGGGTGCTTTTACCAAGCCACACACCTGGGGAAGGAGAGCTCAGACCATCTCATCCCCCTGTGGCTCAACTTGGACACACAGGTCTGTGGTCAGGGGTCACTCCTGCTGGGCACAAACCCAGGTCCTCTCCACTGTCCATGTCTGGGCTCAGAAAGCTCCAACAAAGTTCTTTCCAAGGGGCTGGAGCAATAATACAGTGGGTAGGTTGTTTGCCTTGCATGCTGCTGATCTGGATTTGATCCTGGCATTCTATATGGTTCTCCAGAGCCTGCCACCTGTAATTTCTGAGCACTGAGCTAAGAGTAACCCCCATTCACTGCCAGGTGTGGCCCCCCAAAAAAAGTTCCTTTGGGGATTGGAGCAATAGCACAGATGTAGGACATTTGCCTTGCAAGAATCCAATCTGGGACAGTCCCGGTTTGATTTCCAGCATCCCATGTGGTCCCCCAAGCCTGCCAGGAGTCAGCCCTTGAGCACAGAGCCAAGAGTAACCCCTAGTAACCTATTAATACACTAGGTGTGGACCCCCAAGAAATAAATAATAAATAAAATAAAAAAGTTCCTTTGGAGGCACCTCCTTCTGTCTCCTATCCCTTCCTGAGGTGCAAGTGGGCTTAGACTAGCTGCTCTAATTGGGGGGTTCTGGGAAGAAAGGTACAGAGTGATGTCCAGTGCCCCCTACTGGTAGAGCGTGCTGGGGCGATGAGTGGGGAACTATGCCCAGAGGGGAACGCCTTGGTTTCTGAGCAAGGTCACAGCAGTGTTGTAAGGCAGGCTGCATGCAGCCTGTGACCCCTAGACATCAGAGCAGGAACAATGCACAGTATCTCACCCACTCCCTGTGGGCTCCAACACCTCCCAGTTCTGAATTTAGTCCCTCCCACAAGGTGGAGGCTTCCCAAATACCCAAATAACCCCACATCTCTCTTTTGCAGATCCCTTTGAAAAGGTCCAGTCTGTTCAGACTCATCATTTATTTTGATGATTTGTGGGTACTCAGGAGGCCATAGGGATGCTGGGATCTCAATGGGGTCACTGGCACCTGCCCACTGCATTGTTTCTCTGGCCTTCACACTCCCGCCTGTAGGACCAAGATAAGACTAGAGAGAGTAAGAGAGGTCACAGATGCAGGCACTGTCCCTGGACACTGCTCTTGGGGACCCTAATGCCTCAGTGTGTGTCCCTACAAACACTTCTTCCCGGTATCAGCGTGCTGTAACAAGGAAAGGGGGAGAGGAAGGAGAAAGAAAGACACAAAGCCCCTAGCCTCCCTTTGGAACTTCCAGGCACCCCAGAGGACCATCAAGATACCCACCATGTGGGCCTCCCACACCACACCCAGCCTGTTTGCTGGCTCCCATGATGCTGGGGATCAGACCTAGATAGGCACCCTAACCCCTGTGCTATTTTTAACTCCACAGTCTGTCTTTTTCTAGGGTAGGAGCTGATACCCAGCAGTGGTCAGGGGTTACTCCTGGAGGACTCAGGAACCTATAAGGAATGCCGAGGATCAAACCAGATTGGCTGAATGCAAGGCAAAAGCCCTCCCTGTTGTGCTATAGCCCCAACCCCTTTTTGAAAACTTTTTTAAAATGTTGTTTCTTGACACCTGAGCAAACAGTACAGTGGGCAGGGCACTTGCTTTGCAGGTGACTGACTCAGGTTTGATATCCAGCACCCCATATGAGCTCCACCAGGAGTGATCACTGAGCACTGCTGGGTATGGCCAAATATTTTTTGGTTAATGTTATTTTATTTGGTTCCAGGGTCACACCAGGAGCTTGGGGGCTCCTGGAGATCAGAACTTAGTAGACCATGACATGGGAGGACAAACCTAGACTTCCCTGCATCAAAACCTGTGCCCAGGGGGCCGGGAAGGTGGCGCTAGAGATAAGGTGTCTGCCTTGTAAGCGCTACCAAGGAACGGACCGCGGTTCGATCCCCCGGCGTCCCATATGGTCCCCCCAAGCCAGGGGCGATTTCTGAGCACATAGCCAGGAGTAACCCCTGAGCGTCAAACGGGTGTGGCCCAAAAACCAAAAAAAAAAAAAAAAAAAAAAAACCTGTGCCCAGGTCCTGTGCCCATTCCTCACTCTATTAATTCACTTATTCATCTCTTTCTTAGGATTCTAGGCTACACCCAGTGGTGCTCAGGGATCACTCCTGGCCTTGTGCTCAGGGATCACTCCTGGTGGAACTCAGGAGCCTAGATGGGGTGCACATACCCCCTCCTGAAACACTGCTATTCTGTGCCACAACACACAGGTGAATCCAACACACTCATTGTGCCACCCAGCATGCTCACAGCCAAATGGACGGACATCTGCTCATAGCAGTGCCAAGTAGTAAAGGCAAGGGAGAGGAAAGGCATTCTTTACAAAAAAGGGGCTGCTAGAGAGAGGACAGTGCTGAGGCACTTGCCAATCTGTATTTGATACCCAGCACTGCACATTGTCCTGAGTGTCTTGAAGTGCAGAGCCAACAGTGTGGCCTTAAACACAAAAATAATACTTGTAAGAGGACACCCAGATATTAACCCAAAACAAAGGTGTTTCCCCATCTACGTCTTTCCTTTAAACCTCTGCCATTGATATGTAAAAGCCCACCTGGACTTTACTTCAGTCTACTCGACCTGGGTTTAATTTTGTACTGGGTTTAATAAATAAAGAGAAGTTCTGGCTTGGGGCTCAGCGAGGGAGATAACACAATGAGAAGCCAACTAACTCATGACTCTCTTGACTGGCTTGGTTTATTAATTCTTTGCGGCTACCCTACCTGCATCAGATCCGTATACCTGGGGGTAAAAACATGGTGCGTGGGAGTGATTTCATAATGCGTGGGGATTTATTTTACAAATACTAAACTTTTTAGTCACCTGCATATCCTTGGGGGCTCTTCACAGTCAGAACTCCAGTGTCAGTGCTGGAGGTTCTCAGGGGCTCATTAAGTTCTGGGAAGGAAAATGGGGTGGGACCTCCAGAAGGCAAAGGGCTTGCTCACTCCAGTCCTTCCTTTGATCTCCCTCCACAATCCTAACACACGTCATTTCAGTACTTAGGGGAAAAAATTAAATAAAATCAAGAGAGAGAAGCTCCCCAGGATGGAGCATGGAGAGAGAGAAGAGAGAAGAGAGAAAATAAGAGAGAAGAGAGAGAAAGGAGAGGATAGGGGAGAGAGAGAGAGAGAGAGAGAGAGAGAGAGAGAGAGAGAGAGAGAGAGAGAGAGAGAGAGAGAGAGAGAGAGAAGTCTACAGCATGTTCAGAGGTTCATAGCCAGGCTTCTCAGCCTAATTCCAGACTCTTCATCCTGCATTGGGAAGGGTCATTTCACCCCCCTTTTGGTTAGAGCCTGGGAAGATGTCTTCAGTGGCAGGATAAGAACACAGGGCCTCAGGATGGAGTGACAGCACAGCAGGAGGTGCACCTGCCATGGACATGGCTGACCTGAGCTCATTCCAGATGTCCCTAATCCTGCCAGGAGTGATCTGAGTCAGCCCTGAGCACTCTGGGTTTGGTCCACAATCTGAAACAACAAACCTGGGATGGGTCCCCTGCCAAATAGGGAGCCAAAGGAGGAGTAGTCCCATGGCAAGTTGGGGTGTGCTGTGTCTCCATGAAGCAGAATAGCTCAGCAATGCATATTAGGTGCAGCGAAAGAAGAGACATTTGAGTTGCCATCAGGACATGCCGCAGATGCCACATGGATGGGACATGGGCACTGAGAGTGGGGGTGGCCAAAGTGCCTTCTGGGCAGCAGGAGGCTGCAGGGAGATTCACACACAAGCCCCTGTGACCCAGCAGCTCTGCCATCTGTGAGCATGTGTGAGCGCAGCAGCTAGGAGCATCCCCAGTGTATTTTGGTGAGAGACCCAATGAGTCAGCACATGGGTGAAGGCTGAAGCCCCCCTAGTAACCCCTGCGACCAAAATGTGAGCCCCTCTTTTCCTAGAGTGTTTGCTTTGCTCAGGGGCGCCTTGGGTTTGATCCCTGACATCCCATATAGGTCCCAGAGCCTGTCAGAAGTGATTTCTGAGTGCAGAACCAGGAGTAATGCTGCTAGATGAGGCCCAAACCCTCCCCCAAATGAAACAAACAAAAAACATTTCAGTTAAAACAAGTCATCAGGGGGCTTGAGAGGTAGCACAGCCGTAGGGCATTTGCCTTGCATTCGGCCAACCCTGGATGGACTCCGGTTCGATTCTCAGCATCTCATATGGTCCCCCGAGCCTGCCAGGAGAGATTTCTGAGTGCAGAGCCAGTAGTAACCCCTGATCACCGCCGGACCCAAAAACAAACAAGAAAGTCATCAGAGTGCATATGGGGGTCTGGAGTGATAGCACAGTGGGTACAGCATTTGCCTTGCATGTGGCCGACCCGGCATTCTTTATGGTCTCCCGAGCCTGCCAGGAGCTCTAAGCACAGAGCTAGGAGTAAACTCTGAGTGCCTGCGAGTATGGCCCATAAACAAAACAAAAATGTTCCTTTGGGGTCAGAGTGCTAGAACAGTGAATAGGGCATTTTCCTTGCGTGAGACTGACTTGGGTTCGTTCTCTGGCATCCCATATGGTCCCCTGAGCCTTCCAGGAGTGACTTCTGAATGTAGAGCTAGAGCCAGAAGTAATCCTTGAGCACTGCTCGATGTGGCCCAAAAATGAAAAAATAAAAAGAGAGGGTTGGAGAGATAGCATGGAGGTAAAGCATTGCCTTTCATGCAGAAGGTCATTGGTTCAAATCCCGGCATCCCATATGGTCCCCCGAACCAGCCAGGAGCGATTTCTGAGCATGGAGCCAGGAGTAAACTGTGAGCGCTGCCGGGTGTGACCCAAAAACAAAACAAAACAAACAAAAAAACAAAACAAAACAAAAAAAAGATGGTCTAGTGCAGTGTTTTTCAACCTTTTTGTAAAAGGGCACATTTTTTTCATGAAAAAAAATATCATGAGGCACACCACTGTTAGAAAATGTTAAAAAAATTTAACTCTGGGGCTGGAGAGATAGCATGGAGGTAAGGCATTTGCCTTTCATGCAGAAGGTTGATAGTTTGAATTCTGGCATCCCATATGGTCCCCTGAGCCTGCAAGGAGCGATTTCTAAGCATAGAGCCAGGAGTAACACCCCTGAGCACTGCTGGGTGTGATCCAAAAACCAAAAAAAAAAAAAAAAAATCAACTCTGTGCCTATATTGACTATATAAAGTAATTCTCTTGAATAGGAATCAGATAAACACAAAGAAATTATTTTATAATTACTTTATTATGAAATAATAAAGTATTTTATATTTCTGTGTACTTAATGCGAAACTTGGGCCTGTTTGGCTGAACACAAAGCTGATATTTTGGCAGGAATCAAAGAAAGACACACACATAGCTCTTCGTCAACAGCTCTCAGTCTCTCTGTCTTTAGTTTTTATAGTCCATAACATGCACTTCGGCTCACAAATAGACCAATCATGCTGAAGCCACATGTTATGGATGAAATTGGAATTTTTCCCACGGCACACCAGACAATATCTCATGGCACACTATTGTGCCATGACACAGTGGTTGAAAAAATGCTGGTCAGGGACCAGAGAGATAGCATGGAGGTAACGCATTTGCCTAGCATTTAGGTCAGTGGTTCGAATCCCAGCATCCCATATGGTCCCCCGAGCCTTCCAGGAGTGATTTCTGAGCATAGAGCCAGGAGTAACACCCCTGAGCACTGCCGGGTGTCACCCAAAAACCAAAAGAAAAAAAAAAGAAAAGAAAAAACGCTGGTCTAGTGACTAATACTTTATACTCCCAGGCTTTAATCAATTTTGTTACTAGTGGTCAGTCCCCAATACAGCAGACAATAAGTTTTAAAGTAGTTTCCAGAACGCTGGAACTTGTACTAACCTGGGCAGCTGTGTGAGGATCATTTGGAATGTGGCAGCCAGGAAAATTGGCTCAGTACATCAGGATACCGGGAGGAAACCCACAGCTAGGCCATCCTTATATTTAGTAAGGGAGCATTTCTGAGTAGATCCACTATGGCTCCTGCTTGTCTTTTGGGTTTGTTCTGGGGGCCCTAGAAATGCCCATGTGCACCCCATAGGACTCTACCCTGTTCTGGGGCTTGACAGCAGGGGTTTGGCCCTAAACTCCACTAATTATTTGCTTCATAGACAGATTGGTGAGTAGTTGATTTGGAGGGAAGAAGTTAAAAGCAAATGATCCCACACCGCACTAAGGGTGGATTGTCAAGCTACTTGGCTAGATGTGAAAACACATTGCCATATCCCTTCCCACCAGAGGGAGTGCAGTATGTGATAAACAAAACCACGGGTCAGGATGAAGCGGTGGTGTAAGTGGTAAGGTGTTTGCCTTGCACATGCTAACCTAGGACGGACCGTTGTTCGATCCCCTGGTATCCCAGATGCTCTCCCAAGCCAGGAGCGATTTCTGAGCGCATAGCCAGGAGTAACCCCTGAGTATCACCGGATGTGACCCTAAAACAAACAAACAAAACAAAACAAAAAAAGGAGCCGGTGTGGTGGTGCAAGGGGTAAAGCATCTGCCTTGCCCACACTAGCCTAGGATGGACCGTGGTTCAATCCCCCGGCATCCCATATGGTCGCCCAAGTCAGGAGCGATTTCTGAGCGCATAGCCAGGAGTAACCTGAGCGTCACCGGGTGTGGCACAAAAACCAAAAACCAAACAAACCACAGGTCAATGACAAGGGTCTCAGAACCAGCAGAGAACAGAATACCAGAAATGGGTTGCAAACACCAAACCACACACATCTAAAAACAACTGAAGTTCAGATAGAATAGTGGGGAAGCCACTTGCCTTGCTCACTACTGACCCTGGCTCACCACTTAACCCTAGCACTGCATAGGGACCTGTTCGTAGTAAGCTCTGATCACCAACAAGTGTGGTTCCAGAGTCCCCCCCCTCAAATAACCCAAAAAGAAAAAAAAAACCCAAACTATAAAACCCTGGGACTTGGCTAGGGCCAGAGTGATAGCACAGTGGCTAGGGTGTTTGCTTTGCATGAGCCTTATCTGGGTTCGATCCCCAGCATTCCATATGGTCTCCTGAACTGCCAGGAATAATTTCTTTTCTTTTCTTTTTTTTTTTTTTTTGTTTTTCGGGCCACACCCTTTTGATGCTCAGGGGTCACTCCTGGCTACACGCTCAGAAATTACCCCTGGCTTGGGGGGACCATATGGGATGCCGGGGGATTGAACCGCGGTCCTTTCCTTGGCTAGCGCTTGCAAGGCAGACACCTTACCTCTAGCGCCACCTCGCTGGCCCCAGGAATAATTTCTGAGCACAGAGCCAGGATTAATTCCTGAGCGCCACTGGATGTGGCTCCAAAACAGAAACTACAAAAAAGTGGACATGGTAGTGGCTCAGTGGTAGAGCTCTTGAGTTTGGCCCACCATCATCCCACGTGGGACCACATGGGACTCTTTGAGATCTCAGAGCAGGACAAGATTTCTTGAAACACAACCAAAGGCAAATGTCCTGCAACTAAAGTGTGTGTCCCAGTCATCAAAACAACAAAGGGGAAGAGACAGAATAAAGAAGGTAGTTGGAGTGGGGCTAGGAGGTGGTCAGTGGGGATGGGGTGGGTGCAAGCCCACATTTGGCAGGCTCTACGTGGGAAATACAAATAAACCAGTGAGTGGTTGAAGTGGTGAAATCTATCTGCTTAATATGCTACAATGGGGGGGGGGGTCAGAGCGATAGTACAGCCATCAGAGCACACAACTTGTACACAGGTTCGATGCCCAACATCCCATATGTTCCCCTGAAGACCAGCAGGAGTGATTCCTGAGTGCAGAACTAGGAGCATCGCTGAGATTTACTCAAAAAAAAAAAAAAAAAAAGCAAAACAACAACAAAACAAAAAAAGTTATTTGGGGGCTGGAGGAATAATATAGACGCAGTGGTCAGCAACCTTTTTTTTTTTTTTCAACTGAGCCAAATCTCTCCAAAACCATGATTGAAATTTATTTTGAGGGCCAGGAGAGATAGCACAGCGGCGTTTGCCTTGCAAGCAGCCGATCCAGGACCAAAGGTGGTTGGTTTGAATCTTGGTGTCCCACATGGTCCCCCGTGCCTGCCAGGAGCTATTTCTGAGCAGACAGCCAGGAGTTAACCCCTGAGCACCACCGGGTGTGCCCCCCACCCCCGCCAAAAAAAAAAAAAAAAAAAAAGGAAATTTATTTTGAGAGCTAGTGCGCACTGACAGAGGCTAGGAGCAGAGTCTTGATTCCTGGTGTGGCCGCCAGGCACACAGAGGAGCCAAATTAAAAGTGTAAAGAGCCACCAGTGGCTCGCGAGATGCAGGTTGCCTTCACTGAATAGGGCATTGATCTGTCTGTGGCTGCCATGATGCAAGTTCATGCCCAGGCACCACATATGACATACCTGTTCAAATCACCCCAAATGCTGCGCATTTTAAACGGAGAAGTTTCAAAGGGTTGAAGTCCATGCTCTGCTTGCAAGAGGCCCAGGTTAGAGTCTGGCTCTCCCACAGCACTGTCGGGAATAATCCTGAGCTGGGTGCAGCTACTGGTATACCCCAGCCACCTCCGCGAAATGAATCAATCAGAACTCCAGAAATCCTTGCACTTCTTTTATGCTCATAAGTCTATTCCGCGGTTGTGACATTATTTTCTTCTGTTGTTTTTGTGGCACCCCCTTACCCCGCTGCTTGCTGAGTAACATCAGCTTAGTTGGGTGTTTTTTGGGGACCAGTAGCACCGCTGAGTGTTTCTTGGGAACCAGCTAAACCCAGTCACTACTGATGTTTTTAATTTTTTGATTCTGGGATCACACACCAGTGTAGTTAGGGGGTCACTGCTAGTGGTGTTCCGGGGACCATGTGCAATGCAGTGTTGGGGTTGCACCGGGACCTGCCTTGCTTGCTGCCCTATCACTTGGGGCCCCGGGGGCTGGAGATTTGATTCAACAACGCAGCCGTCACAGTTGACATAGAGCCCACTTCTCACTCGGACTAGACATGACGTGACCGCCAAGCCGCGCCGCTGGGCAGTCGAGAGGTCCGAGCCCAGCTGGAGCCCGACACCTAGCGGGGCCCTTCCCTGCCGCACGTCAAACAGCAGCTCAGCGGCGCCGCCATCACTCACGTCACGTGAGCGGGCTCAGTCACGTGAGCCCTCGGACCTATCCCCGGGAGACCTGCTGGGAACGCGTTCGGGATTGGCTCATTTCTGGAAGGAGGTGGAGCCTCAAAGCTAGTGAGGTGTGATTGGCAGGTCTTCCGGCCAGCTTGAATGTCGCATCCGGGCGCCTCTCTAGTCCCACAATGCACCGAGGGGAAGGGCAGTGCGTCTCGGCGCGCGCCGCTTGCGTCATCACTGTGAACCGCCCTCGAGAGCTTCTTTGCAGCTCCCTGGAACCCTTGGCTGGCTCCGATTCCCGTAGAATGTGACCAATCTAAGCGTTATCCTCTCAGCTCCTGTTTTAAGACCCTGGCCCTGCACCTCCCTCTTTTTGGGGTCCCAACCTGCAGTGCTCAGGGTTTACTCCAGGCTCTGTGCTCAGGAAGTGCTGGTTAAGGGGATTGTGGAGACCAAATAGGATCCCAGGGATTGAACCCGGGACCGCTGCGTGCCAAGCTACCCGCTGCACTTCGGGTTTCCTGCGCCCTTCTTTGTAGCTCTCGTTCTCTCTTGCTGGCCTGACTCATTGCACCAATCTCCACCGCCAGCTCTTTCCTGGGCTGCGACCCTAAGCAGTTATGGCCAAGCAGACAAGTGGGGGTGCCTTTGTGCACGTGGGGTGTGTGAAGTGAAAGCTTGTAGCCGATGCGGGTGCTGATGACCTTGATCTGTTCGTGTCCTTTGATAGGGCCTGGGAGAGGTCAAAGGTACGTGCAATTAGCCTTATTTCTCCTGACTTCCCTTAGCACGCGCCATGACTCAGCTCCAAGGGAATACTGCGTGTGTCCCCCCCACCCCCACCCCTTTTGCAGGCATCACACACTCCCCTAGAGCCTGAGCGTTCCTCTCTCCGTTCTTCCTGCCATCACACATTGTGCCCATACATCAGCCAACGGGGAGGTTGAACACAGCGTCAGGCACTGTGGACAGTGGCCCAGACATGTAGCTTTTTGTTCTAGCTGGAGCAACAGCGAGGCTGGAGGTTTGGAGGGTTAGTCTAGGCTCTGGGAGAAATGAATCAGGGCAATCTAGACCCTCACGGTGCCTCAGCCCTGACCCTTGAGGCCTCAGGTTCTGCTTCTGTAATATAGGGGCTCTGGAATAAGGCTAGTGATGGCAATTCTGAGAAGCATGCATTGTTAAAAATCTTCCCTAGAATGGCCAGAGAGATAGCACAGTGGTAGGGCGTTTGTTATGCACAAGGCCAACCCATATGGTGCCCTGAGCCAGACAGGAGCCATTTCTGAGCTCAGAGCCAGGAGTGACCCCTAAGAACCGCTGGGTGTGGCACTCCCCCCAAAAAATCTTCCCGGGAAAACACAGAGGACGAGTGGGTTCTGGGGAGTGGAGCTGTGTGGGAGGCTGGTGGGAGGGCAGGAGAAGTGCAGAAACACTGTTTTCCAAATTTGCTTTATTTTTGAGCACGTGGTGCTGCTGGGGATTGAAGCAAGGGCTCTGGCCCCTGGGTCAGCCATGCAAGGCAAGCTCCCTTCCCATTGTACTTTGGCCTTTCCATTTTTTCCCCATTGGACAGGGTAAGAAAATGAAGTTGATTTCATACATGCAAGTGCTGTACCTTAGCCACAGTGCTGCCTTTGGAGTTTTTAAGCTGGGCCTTCTGCACTGAGTGGTTACACACCAGGAGAGAACAGTGTAGTATGTGGGGCCTGGATCCTCATCCCAGATAACAGGACATGTCCACATGCTGAGTTTGTTTCATCACCCAGATGTTTGGGGACTGCAAGGGCTTTATGGGCAGCAGAATGAGGATTTAGGACTGGCTGATGTGTGTGGGTTGGTCTTGAGTAAATCACTTAATTCCTCTCAAAATTTAGTTACTTACTTTCTTTTTTAGGGGGCCACACCCAGTGGCAATCAGGTTAATCTTAGCGCTGTGCTCAGAAATCACTCCTCATTCTTGGCCCCAAAGTATAGAGAGGTGAATGAAACTGAGTGGAAGAGGAGAAACACAAGTATGAAAGGATGGCAACCAGGGTCAAGTGGTCTCAGAACTAAATATCCAAGCCAAAGGCAAGAACAATGGAATCAAGAGACCCAAACTTTTAACGATCTACACTTAAAATGAGCTCGTCATACTGGCAGGCTGGAGTCGATAGAGGGAATGGTATCGGAAGCACTTGAGGAATATTAGTAGTGGTATGGCCCTGATTCATTGTATGTCTGAAACTCAACTATGAAGGACTTTGAAAATCACAATAGTTTAAATTAAAAAATGAATCTTTGTACCACACAATATCTAAATAAAATAAAATAAATCACATAAAAAGAAAATATGGGGCCGGAGAGATAGCATGGAGGTAAGGCGTTTGCCTTTCATGCAGAGGTCATCGGTTCGAATCCCGGCATCCCATATGGTCCCCCGTGCCTGCCAGGAGCAATTTCTGAGCCTGGAGCCAGGAATAACCCCTGAGCACTGCTGGGTGTGATCCAAAAACCAAAAAAAAAAAAAAAAAAAAAAAAAAAAAACAAAACCAAAAACAAAACAAAAAAAGAAAATAAAAAAGGAAACCATCCTGGCAGGCTGGGAGGACTATATGGATATATGGATGCTGGGATTGAACCCAGGTCAGCTGTATGCAAGGCAAACCTCTACCCTCTGTGCTATTTCCACCCCTCCCCCTCAACAATTTAATTTTATTTGAAGGGTTTTGGTGTTTTTTTAAAGACTGGTTTTTAGGCCACACCTGACAGTGCTCAGGGGTTACTCCTGGTGTGCTTGGGGGACCATAATGGGATGCCAGGGGTTGAACCTGTTGTGTGCAAGGCAAGTATCATACATGTGCATGTGTGTGTATGTACAAGTGGGGGTACATCTAGTTTTTTCTGCCAGCACATGGTATCATATTAAATATTGCACAGAGATGTTATAGTTCTCTCAGGCATATTAGTTTGGAACTTGTTTTTAAATTTTATTTCATGTAAACATTAAAATGTTTTAATGTTTTGGGGGGGTCGCATACAGTGGTGCTCAGGGGTTACACCTGGCTCTGCACTCAGGAATCACTTCTGGTGGTGTTCTGGGGACCATATGGAATGCCAGGGAATGAACAAATGTGGTCACATGCAAGACTGTGCATTTATTCTGGTCCAAAGTGGTGTCTATAAAAAATACGGTGTTTCTGTATTTTTTAGGTCACACTCAGCAACGATCAGAGGACCAAATGGGATGCCAGAGATTGAACCCAAGTTGGGGGTCGGCCACGAGCAAGGTAAATACCCTCTTTGTTGCCCAACAAGCAAAGACTGATCCAAAACGGTGTGGTGGGAAGGAGCTTATCATGGCTGTGACTATGCGATCAGTGCCAGGAGGCTATCTCAGGGAATGACCTGATACTTAAATGCTGCCAAAAAGGGACTGGAGGGACCGGAGAGATAGCATGAAGGTAAGGCGTTTGGAAGGTAAGGCATTTGCCTTTCATGCAGAAGGTCATCAGTTAGAATCCGGCTTCCCATATGGTCCCCTGTGCCTGCCAGGAGCAATTTCTGAGCATGGAGCCAGGAGTTTCCCCTAAGCACTGCCAAGTGTGACCCAAAAAACACACACACACACCCAAAAAAAAAAAAAAAAAAAAGGGACTAGAGAGAGTTGGACACACATGGAAATCCACGGTCTGTGCGTGACTATCTGATTCATCAGCCAAGTCTGTCAGCTCAATCTTCTACAGAAGCGCTGCAGCATTTGCCTTGCATACAGCCAACCCTGGTTCAATCCCCATAAGGTCCCTGGAGCCTGCCAGGAGCAATTTCTGAGCACAGAGCCAGGAGTAAACCCTGAATACTGCCGGGTGTGGAGAGATTGCACAGCGGTGTTTGCCTTGCAAGCAGCTGATCCAGGACCAAAGGGGTTGGTTTGGATCCCGGTGTCCTATATGCTCCCCCGTGCCTGCCAGGAGCTATTTCTGAGCAGACAGCCAGGAGTAACCCCTGAGCACCACCGGGTGTGGCCCAAAAAAAACAAAACAAAACAAAACAAAAAACCCCTAACCTTGGCTCAGCCTTCCCCAAAAGTTCTGGGTGTTTCTACAGGGTGATGTGAAGTCAGGGTCATTGCTTGGGTTAAAATCTGGTTCCTCCTGGGGTCGGAGAGAAAGCATGAAGGTAGGGCACTTGCCTTGCATGCAGAAGGATGGTGGTATGAATCTCGGCATCCCATATGGTCCCCGAGCCTGCCAAGAGCGATTTCTGAGTGTAGAGCCAGGAGTGCCCCCTGAGCACTGCCGGATGTGACCCCCCACCCCAATCTGGTTCTTTCTGGTTTTGTCCAGGATGGAAATGGAAACTGTGGCAACACTTAGGTGAGCTGTCTGGGGGCAGCAGGTGACAGTTCCCCCTAACCCTGCTGCAACTGGTGGCACTTGGGGCAAGGATGGCTCTGCCAGTGTGGGCTTGTCTCTCTCTCAGGCTCTGCAGTACACCAGCGGCCCCACATGCCAAGGTGCTGCACGGTCCGGGTGTTTGTTCCAGAAGAGGGGGATATGCTGCTCCTTCAGACAGCTGCCACACCAGGCTTGGGGGCCAGGAGAGCAGTTGGGCAACTGAACTCTTCTCTGCAGCCTCACATTGCTCCTCCAGTGCCCCACAGTGAACACTGAAACAAATGAGGGCTGATTCCTGTTTCTGGAAAGTGCCCTTCAAGTGGCTACAGCATTTGCCCTGGTGAGACCAGACTGCCCAGGGAAGGCCACCCAGTTCCCACACTGCGGCCGTGCTGTTCTTACTTCCATGACGAGCAGCAAAAGTGACATGTTCTTTATTTAGTCCATATATTACACCATATTTTCAGAGTGTCTTTAAAATTAGATAAAAGTGTAATTAATGGCAAGTGGACGAGGTTCCCCTTCATAAACAATGTTGAAACCAAAGTTCTCAATTACAAAATGTTAAAAAATATGGGGGTCCTTTATCATCTTCACTAAAGCATCAAGTTACAGTACTCTCCGAAAGAAAAATAATTGTGCCACTTACCTATTTCTGCTGTTTCTATGAACATTTTTTGGGGGAAATTCTGTACATAGAACATTTTGTACAAAATATGAAGTCTACATTTTTCCCCTCTCACTTCTTACCATAAAACAAAGATACAATATCTATACAATAGGAAAAAAGGCCACACCAGAGCCACTCAGAAGAGGGACTACCTGGTGGGCAACTCTGCGTGCGGATGCGAGCACAGGGCTGCCAGGGGAAGCGGCCCCAGCTGGTTGTTGGTAGGGTGCTGCTTTTAGGGGATCTTTACAAGGAAAACCCCAAAGAACCTTTGGGTCAACGTGAAGCTTGTCTCTAGAAGCTTTTCCCTTCTAGGTGAAGATTTATCTTCCCTAAGGAGCAGAAACAGAACCTGGACAGAAAAGCTGCTCAGATAAACTGAGTTGGACACCACCCCCTCGGGCAACAGAGATTCTTTCAGAACCTTCTCTCCACCCACCCCAACACCCCCAGCCCAGAAGAGGTGGGAATCTTGTCAGCTAGAGATGAAGCTAAAACAATGGTTAATGGGCATCTGTGAGGCGCAGCTCTGTACTGGGAAAGCACCCTGTTCCTTCCTGCAAAAAGGAGGTGACATCTGAGCTTCTGGAGGGGTAGGGACGCATCAAGTTTCTCAGGAATGTGGCTTCCTCTGGCTCTAGTCCTGAGCAGAGCTGCCTTGTGAAGGGGAGGCCAGGCTCAGGCCCTGCTAGCTACATGCTGGCCACATACCTCGAGGCTCAGGAACACAGGCCAGCCTAGCCTTCTAATGGCACAGAGATACTGAACACCAAGTGGCAGGGACAGGAGACACAAGGACAGCCTCTTTCTAATAGCAGCATCAAGCAGGATCAAGGAGGCAAATTCCTGGCCGCCCTGAGACAGAGGCCAGACACTGGGATGTGGAGGAGCACTGCTCTCCAGAAACAGGGCAGAAGGGGGGAAACCTTGGGGGCAGCACTCCCACTCCCTCCTACCCCTGGGAGCTCAGAGCCATGCCAGTCAGTCTGGGGCCAGTGTGACTGGGCATGGCCTAACTTTAGAGAAGGTGAACTTCTCAGAGACGCTTCAAGATCTGGTATATTGGGCAGGCCCGTGGCAGAGAAAATCAATCAGAAACCAAAAACACCATGGGGCCAGAGATAGCACAGCGGTAGGGCGTTTGCCTTAGACGCAGAAGGATAGTGGTTTGAATCCTGGCATACCATGTGGTCCTCCGAGCCTGGCAGGAGTGATTTCTGAGCGTTGAGCCAGGAGTAACCCATGAGTGCTACCAGGTATGACCCAAAAACCAAAAAAAAAAAAAAAAGCACTTAAGCAGACACCTAATTTCATGATCCCAATTCCTATCAGGGAAAGCGCTTGAAGACAACACTCTCAGGCAGGTGGAGACCGAGATTTGGGCCTATGGCTTTGGGGCTGGAAAGCAGTGGATAGGGCACAAGGTGGGTGCTCAGAGCAGAGGAGCCCCACCCCCCTGGGGAGGAGGAATCAGTACCTAGCTGGCTAGCATTTCTAGTGAAAGGCCTCCGGGGCCAGTGAGAGCCCAGAACTGCATCAGGGAGCTAAAGAAATGGCTCAGCTACCCCGGGGTTAATGAAGGTGGAGGCTGACAGGTCTCTGATACTTAGATAAGAACAAGTCCCTTTGCTTGGAGTTGCATGGTGAGGCCTGGCCAGTTCTCTCTGGGGGCCAGCTAGTTCTTACTGGGGAACAGGCCAGTTCCCCCATGGGGGTGTGTGTGCTCGCCTTACCTCTGATGGCAGAGAGCAGTCGGCAGACTCTGTGGGGGCACTCCCACTGCCTGAACCCCTAAGCTCAGCCCGACCGGGTGGCACAAAGCTGGCGTGTGACGATGGGTGTGGCACAAAAATGATGTATTTCTACAGAACCCCCAGCGCCGGCAGCCCACCCACTAAGTCCGGGGCTAGCGCCCATCCTGGGACAGGAGCTCGTTGCTTCTGCCGTGGGCCGCCAAGGCGCTCTTGGTGTGGAGGTCCTGGGGTGGCTCTGACTTGCGGCGTGCCAGGGGCCGCTCCTTCCGAAGGTCTTTCTGGGCCTGGAAGACAAATGCAGGGGCGTTGGTTCCTCGCTAGGCCGTGGGTAGCCCGAAACTAAGGCTCCCTGTGGTGCCTGGAAAGTAGGGCCTGGTCTGACAAGTGTGATGCTGGGGAAAGGGCATGCGGGTTCTCTGTAGTACAAATCCACCTGCTTTCTTCTCATCAATCCCCGAAGAGTCTGAAAATCCCTCCAAGTTAAAATGTTCCCAGCGCTGCTGGGTGGCCATCCATGCAAGAAACGCTTCAGAAAGTTGGAATTGCCTTGGAGGCAAACAAAAAGAACGAATAAAACGTATTTGTCAGTTATGACACTAATAAAAGATCTAAGGCTGCTTCCCAGTCTTAAAAAAGCCCAAAATTAAAAGGTATTAAGCAGGTCATGCAGGAAGAAAAAAGAAACACTGTAGAACTTAGAAAAGCTGACAGTTTACATAAAATTTCCTAGTAGGGCTAAGGATAAGATTTCCTTTATTTTAGGCTCTTCTTCAAGTTTAGGGAATGTTGGTTAAAAAAAACAAATAGGAGGGGCTGAAGCGGTGATGCAAGCAGTATGACATCTGTTTTGCGAGTGCTAGCCAAGGACAGACTGTGGTTTGATCCCCCAAGCCAGGAGTAATTTTTGAGCGCAAACAAAACAAAACAAAACAAAACAAAACAAAACAAAACAAAACAAAAAAAGAACACCAAATAGGAGCCACAGCATAATACAGAGGGGAAGGTGCCTGTTTTACTTTATAGTTATTTATAGTTGATTCAGGTTGGATCCCCAGCACTGCTGGATGTAACTCAAATACAAAAACAACAAAAAACCCCCAACAACCCATTTTGCAAAAATTATGCATTTTTGGTAACTGTTTATAGAGAGGAGGGGCGTGACACGGAAAGTCTGTAGGCAAATGGCATCAGTTTCCATGAATAAGTCAAGCAAACTGCTAAATTTCGAGTTAGGACCAGAATATTAGTGTCTATGAAGAAAATTTTGAGAATACGGCCCGGAAAGATAGCACAGCAGTGTTTGCCTTGCAAGCAGCCGATCCAGGACCAAAGGTGGTTGGTTCAAATCCCCGTGTCCCATATGGTCCCCCGTGCCTGCCAGGAGCTATTTCTGAGCGGACAGCCAGGAGTAACCCCTGAGCATCGCCGGGTGTGGCCCAAAAACCAAAACCAAAAACAAAAAAAAATTTTGAGAATAGAGAGAGGGAAAAGTGGAGAGGGCACATGTTTTGCATGTGGCTGACCCAGTTTCGGTCCCTGGTACTGATGGTCCAGAGACCCAGCAGGAATAATCCTGAGAAGAGCCAGGAGTCAGCCCTGAGCATTGCCAGGTGTGGCCCCCAAACAAAAACAAAGAAACAAATAAAAAAAGAAACCCAAAACCCTTTTGGGAGGCATAGAGATCATACCAAGAAGGAAGCTGGCCTTGCATGCAGCCAGCCTGTTTGATTGCCTGCACCCCACATGGTCCCCTGAGCACCTTCAGAAGTGATCCCTGAGTGCAGAGCTGGGTGTAAGCTCTAAAGTACCTCTAGTGTGGCCCCAGACACAAAACCCAACCAAAGTTGGGGCCAGAATGGTGGCGCAAGCGATAGGGCATTTGCCTTGCATGTGCCGACCTAGGACGAACCGTGGTTTGATCCTCTGGCATCCCATATGATCCCCCAAGACAGGAGAAATTTCTTGAGCACACAGCCAGAAATAACCCCTGAGCGTCACCTGGTGTGGCCCAAAAATCAAACCAAACCAAAAACCCAAAAACCTAAAAAACAAACCCAAACAACAAAAAAACCAATCCAAGTAAAATCCTTCAAACAATCACCTCCCCCTCACCTTTCCTTTGTGTTGCTGGGCCTCACATAATTCTCTACCATGAACTGCATCCCGGACCCCTCAAATGACAAACTCTAGACCTATAGACTTGGGTTAAACACCAGAAAGCTGCCAGGGAATGATTGCAATTCTAGCCAGAGCCCAGAACTTCAATGGCTGGGTCTCTACCCAGAACAATGGCACCAATTTCTTGCTTCCAGGTAGTGTGAATGGGAAACACACGTCTCTTTTTTTTTTTTTGTTTTTGGGCCACACCCGGCAGTGCTCAGGGGTTACTCCTGGCTGTCTGCTCAGAAATAGCTCCTGGCAGGCACGGGGGACCATATGGGACACCGGGATTTGAACCAACCACCTTTGGTCCTGGATCGGCTGCTTGCAAGGCAAACGCTGCTGTGCTATCTCTCCGGGCCCGAAACACACGTCTCTTAACAGGAAAACCAAGGGTCCCGAGCAAGAGGACAGGGGGAGGGCGCCTGCCCTGTATGTAGCTAACCTGGCCAGGTTTGATCCCTGGCACCCCAATATGGTCCCTGGAGCCCCAATAGGAATAAACCTTGAGCACAGAGTTAGAAGAGTAACCACTTAACAATACCTGGGGGTGGCCCCCAGACCAAGAAGTCAAGGATCTTCAGAAGCTAAACTTGAGCAAAGCTCCTATTTTGTAGGACTCTGCAATTACTTTTATGAAAATAGACACACTATCGGGCCTTGTTATGGGATTTCCCCTGGAAATATTACTTGATTATCATGACTCTTGGTCAAGGCAGAGTTTTGGTTCCCTTCCCTGCCATGAGGAGAATGGAGACCTGGTCAGGAACCAGGAGGGAAGAGGGGCAGATGATCTGCTCACTGCCCACCTCTTCCCACATTTGGCAAGACTCAGGACACTGTCCTACTGCTTCTGCTAATTCTGTCGTCGAAGTGCTGGAGAAATGAGAGCACAGTGGGGAGGGTGCTGGTCTTGTGGCTGACCTAGGTTCAATCCTTGGCATCCCATAGGGTCCTCTGAGCCCTGCTAGAAGTCAGCCCCAAATGCAGAATTAGGATGAACCCGAGTACTGCTGGGTATGGTCCCCAAACAGACAAAACCCTATGTCTGAAATGCTGTGACACTCAAGTAACCCCAGAAATAGGCATTTCCTCTGAGAAGTACAGTTTGGGGCCATGCAAGGCACTAGGACAAGAGATAAGGGGAGTAGCATAGATAGATGGGGGAAGGAGAGAGAATGGCTGGAGGGGGTGGGTCAGGGATGGGTGGTGAAGTTGCAACAAGGTTGGGGTTGAGAGGCACACAGGGGGTGGGGGGGGGGACCGTGCTGCTGTGACTACTTGGTGTGGGATGGAAGGAAACACTTGCTCCTGTCCACACCATGGCAGCGGGTTGGACAGAGGAAGGGAAAGGGCGTCCTGACCACCCCCAGCCCCCAACCCTGACCACACTGCTGGGGCAAAGAACCTTCCCAGTCACCCTCACCTTCATGCCCTTGTCTCTCTACAACTTCCTGAGATGTGTGCTCGACATGCCTTTCCTCCCGACAGACTGCTGGAAGGACAATTGGGAATCATCAGGAACTTGCTCCCTTTCCCTGTGCAGCTCAGAGTAATGGTTATGTGCATCAGAAGTAGCTTAAATGGGCCCCCTTCACCACCACCACCACCCCACTGCCTGCTGAGGGAGCTGGCAGCATGGGGTCCTGCGACCCCCTCCCCCCGCATCCCTGCACATGGCTGTACGGCTTCCATCACAGCCAGTGCTCAGTTCATATGGTTGGAAAATTTGGAGAAATACAGAGTTGTGGGGTCGGTGAGATAGCATGGAGGTAAGGTGTTTGCCTTTCATGTAGAAGGGCAGTGGTTCGAATCCTGGCACCCCATATGGTCCCCTGAGGCTGCCAGGAGCGATTTTTTGAGCATAGAGCCAGGAGTAATCCGTGAGCGCTGCCGGGTGTGACCCAAAACCAAAACCAAAACAAACAAAAAAAAACAAACAAACAAAAAAAGAAATACAGAGTTGAAAATACTCATGAGTTAAAGCAAAAACTCAAAAGCTTCCTTGTCTGTGCATGTACACGTACAAGTTTGCACACAAGTTTCCTGCTGGCTGATTCCTGCGGGCCAACCTCAGTGGAGATTAGAATGGGGAGGCCGTTCCACTTGGGGGCAATGTGGCAGGGCAATTTAACTCTGGAGAAATCTCTGAGGAGATATGAAATAGGGAGCATCAGACCATTAGTCTATTTATCATCCCATCAGTCTAGTTAAGTCTATTCTACATCCTTTGCACTTGTTTGTGAATTTTAAACAAAAACATAAAATAATCCTTTTTGACAGGGGTTTGGGTTACACCCAATGTTGCTCAGGAATCACTCCTGGTGTGCTTGGGGGATGAGCCCGGGACACTGTTGCCTCATGTTTTTTGGGTCCAGAGTAGGTACAGAAAGTAGGGCACTTGCCCTTGGACACACATGACCCAGTTTGGCATACTATATGGTGCTCATCCGATCTGAGCATCACCAGGAGAGCTCCTTGAGTAAGCCCTGAGCACCACTAGGTATGATACCCCTCCAAAAAACCCCAGTAAACAAAAAACCTTCTACTCTTTGCCAGGACCCAGTACGCACAGTCACTAGAGCAGCTCCCCCTGCCCAGGCGTGGCAGGGAGGGGTCCAAACACTCCTCACACAGGAGGGGGCTGGTTTCTGCAGGAGGCTGTGACTCCCAAAAAATGTTTTCAGGTGCATTTCTCCTGATTCCTCATCAGAGGTGCCCGACCGGCAGCTCTAGCTATGGTACCCAGAGTCTGTCAACATCCCCTGGGGAAGACCATGCAGAGGTACTACTCGGACCCATTGCGTCATTCAAGCTGCTGCAGGGAATGAGGAAGAGTCCGGAGTCCTGACTGAAATGAGTAGGTCCAAAGAGCTGATAGATCCAACCTGATGGCACGGGAGGATCAACAAGGCACAGGATGGCAGTCGGACCATCCAAAGCAAACAGGAAGGAAAAGTTTCTGCTTCATTCCTAAATTCCAAGTCCTTAGACAACAGCTTGGAGAACACGGTACTCTGGACAGAAAGCTGGACCGGACTAACATCTGCCCTGTCTACAAGGTGGGGAGAATTATTTACTCGGACTAGAACCCACTTGGTCTCTGCAAGTTGCCTGCATACAGAGGCTGTATGAATGTGTGACCCAGCCCTGCCTGAACTTTGCTCCTTGCCAGGCCTTAGCTGAAAGGGCGCCTACACAGGCAGGGAATAGGCAAGGGACCTTGCTGGAGGGTCCCCATGTCCACATTCTCAGCTCAGGAACCATGAAGTCGGGGAAATGGGTCCCAGAACTGGAAAAAATGGGTAGGGCATGTGGAGGGCAAGAGGGCTATGTGCAACTTTGGCTTTTTGCTCAAGTAATACTCAACAGCCAGTTAAAGGAGGGTTTCATGAACCTCAGTCATGGACACCCCTCCATGGTACAGGTTACTTCTTTCCTTCCTTCTGTCTGTCCGTACTTCCATCTTTCCTTTCCTTTGGGCTCAAGGCTCGACTCTGGGGCCCATGCGGGCTGCCAAAGGGCCCATGCCGCCCAGCAGAGTTCTGTGCCATTACCTGCCGAGCCTCCTCGTTCACTGTCTTTCTCAGCATCTGTGCATCTTCAAACAAAGTCCCATCTGTTTCCATTGTTACTGGCATGCTCACGGTGCTGGCTTGACTAAACACTGCATACTGTAATGCAAAGTGTGGGGTCACAGGGGCCAAGCTGGGCTCCCTGGGCTAGGGAGGCTGCATGACATGGACCCTCCCGGGCCTTTCCCAGGAGAAAGCCCATTTGTGGAAAACATAGTGGCTTGTGGGGTGAGGGGTGGGCTCAAGACCCCTGAGATGTACACTCAACAGTTCTAATTACAACGGTGTGGAGGCAGCACACAGGTTCCTCAAGGCTAGTAAGTCATTTCTCCAGTCCACACTTCCTGTGAGGGGCTGTTGGCACTACTTCAGCTCTGCCTCCTGTGCTCACCTTGACGCTAGAGGGCCTCTGACTGCTCCCATGTCCTGCCCTAGCTGGGGGACCCTCAGGAGCCCTGGCCTTTCATCCTGGGGACAGAGTCCGGCCTTCCTCAGGCTTTGATGCTGCTGCTTCATCTGCTTGAGCTCCTCCTGGTCCAGACCGGCTCCATGTTTGGCAGTCTGGACTCGTTTCAGGCCTGTGACTCAGACTGTGACCCTGTCCAGCTTAGTGACTGTGTCTATGTGTCTGGGGGGCACTACTAACAGACCTAAAACTCCCAGAACTGAAGTGCTCAGCCAGCTCCCCTGTGCTCAGAGGTTGAGGCAGTGCCTGGCCCTGGGAGCTTGCTCAGTGGGAGTGAGATGATCTTTCTTTATACCCGCCATGGAAGCCCACAGAGGGCCAAGGGGAGGGCCACGGTGGGGCTGCTCACATAAGCCAGGGTGACCAGATGTGGCATCCCACTATGAGGTCTCTCAGAGCAAACATCAAGTGCCCCTGCGCCAGCCACATCTCACCTCTCCTAGGCCCCACCAGGGCAACTTTTGCAATCCAGAAGCCACAGCCATAACCCTGAGACCTGCTTCACGTAAGCAAGCTTAGTACTGGCCCTGGCACACCCCAAGGTTCCACACCTGAACCCCAGCAGGCTGCAAGGCTCACAAGGTCCAGAGTGGATGGGTTTCTCCAAAGCAAGGAAGAGCCTTAGGAAGTGTCAGTGGGAAACTCAGAAACCAAAGCAGAGTCAAGATGGAAAATGAAGCTTCCTTGGTCCAATGACTTCCGTCGAGGACATGAGGGTGGAAATGGGAATGGATCAAATCAGCTGCCAAATGGCTGCCCTGGAGATGAGTGGAGAATGCCAAGTGACCTTCCCTTTAGGCCACTCTGACACAAATATGTACACAACTCTGGGGGTTTGGGGTGCCAATATGAAGACAAAAGGCAGGGAAGAGCAGGATAACTGTCCAGGGGGTGGATGGAAGGGCCTGCCCAGACTCTCTTCCCTCTCTACCCTGCTATGGGCAATGTTATGTCAATGCTACAGAAAACTGTGCCCTGGACTTAGGAAGATAGAGCCAGAACAGCTGCCACGTGCCCACCAGCTAAGACCTCTGGAGTGTGGGGTGACAGATGGCCTTAGGCACAAGCAGCTGAACCCGTAGGTCACCCACACTGGCCTGACAGAACAGCATCAGCGTGGCCACATTCCTTGAGCAGAGCTTCACCACCGTCTCAACCGACCCATGATGGCCCATGTGGCCACACCCACTTGCAACACGGGAAATCACAACAAAAGTGTGGCTCAACACACCCTTATCCATCATCCTTCTAGAAGTGTCCCAGAAAGGAGGAGCCCTGGAAGGCCATGAAATCAGCCATTGAAAGGACAGCACCAGGATGTCAGGGCGCCAAGCTGTCCCTATCATGGAGCTGTGACCTTTGCACAGATCTGTGAGTTACAGTGACCGGTTGGCTGCTGGCCCATCCCTTACAGAGTCTGAGTCCACCAAGACCCCATACGTCTAAAGTATCTAAACGTCACCTGTCACATCTCTACTTCAAACCTGAGTCCGAAGAGCAGTGGGAATAAAAAGAGAGAGAGCCTGGCTTCAGGGGCGCCTTTGACGGCAGTTGGGCCTATTATTCTCACCTCAACACACCAGAAGATGCTCAGAAAGAGACCATGTTGTGTTTAGGATGAGAGTCAGGGCCAGATCACACAGTGGGGAGGTCATCTGCCTTGTCTTGAACATAGGTGACCAGGGTTCAATCCTCAGTACTTGACACAGTCCCTAAGCACTGTCAGGAAGATTCCTTAGCAGAATCAGGGTGAAGTCTTGTGCAAAGCTCACCACAAAAAGCCAAACAAACCAAAAACTAAAGATATGAAAATCTTTCAGTAAGGTTTTTCAGATCTTAAAAAAAAATAAAGGGAAGAAAAAAAGGCAATTCTGTGGTAAAAACTGGTGGGGCAAAATAAGTACTTGTACAAAAGTTGAAAAGTAATTTTATTGCAGGTATTTCCATCATTTCATGTACAACGTCAGCGTCAGCGCCAGGGCCAGCCCAGGACGAGCCGCCTCCTGTCTCACACGCACACTCTGGGTCCCGGCACTGCCTCATGTCACCCGTTTTCTCAGTACCTGGGGGTTGGCTTTGGCCAGGTTCTCTATTTTAACCCACGCTTCTTCCCGCTCTTTCATCTTTAGCTTCTCTCTGAAAAACAGGAAACGGCGAAGGTCAGACAGGGAGATAGCAGGAACCCAGCTAGGCTCCCCCCACTCCTCCCGAGGAAAGCACAGTCCCCAACTAAGGGGAATGGGCTGACATTGAGTCTCGTCTCCTCTCTCTTGGTGGCATGGAGTCCAGTCTTCTCCCTCATGGTGACACTCAGTCCTATCTCCTCATGGTGACACCCAGTCCCATCTCCTAGTCCCAGTCTCCTCCTCCGTCAAGATGACTGACACTCAGTCCCATCAACTCAGTGACACTCGCACACGTGTTGGAGCCAGCAGTGTCGCCGGGCAGCAGGCATCAGATCACAGACGTGATCTTGACAGCCCAGGGGCCTTTTTGCTCTGCTGGGAGCTCAGGGGAAAGAGTCTGTCCATGGGGCCAGAGAGAGAGCACAGCTATAGGGCATTTGCCTTGTACACAGCCCACCCAGGACTGACCCTGGTTTGATTCCTAGCATCATATGGTCCTCTGAGGCTGCCAGGGGAAACTTTTTTTTTGGGGGGTCACACCCGGCAGCGCTCAAGGGTTACTCCTGGCTCTATGTTCAGAAATCACCCCTGTAGGCTCGAGGGACCATATGGGATGCTGGGATTCGAACCATTGTTTTTTTTGTTTTTGTTTTTTTTTTTGTTTTTTGTTTTTGGGTCACACCTGGCAGCGCTCAGGGGTTACTCCTGGCTCTATGCTCAGAAACCGCCCCTGGCAGGCACAGGGGCCCATATGGGATGCCGGGATTCAAACCATTGTCCTTCTGCATGAAAGGCAAACGCCTTACCTCCATGCTATCTTTCCAGCCCCCAGGGGCAATTTCTGAGTGCAGAGCCAGGAGTGACCTCTGAGGACCCTGGTATGGCCCCCATTAAAAAAAAAAACAAAAAAACCCTCCAAAAACCGAGTCTGTCTGAGACAGTCCAGAGCACACATGGTTCCGGTTTGGGGACACTGGCATCTGTATGTGAGGCCATGTAGTCGGCTGTGCCTAAGGTTTCCACTCCTGCTTTAAACCTTGGAGCAGGACACCCTGTTCCTTGCCCTAGTCACACAGAATAAAGAGTCTAGAGAAGAGCAAGGCTCTGATCATACACATCCAGCAAAGGTCACTAACCGTGTCCATGACAGCAAGTCCCGGTTTGTTCGCACCGGGTACGAAGAGAATTTACAGGCCAAGGTAGGCTCCACACTGCATAGCTACCCAGGTGCCACCGGGAGAGACTCGGGGCAGAGTTGGGTGTGACTCCCAAGCCCAGTCAACCAGAAGGTGCCAATCAGAAAGGCTGGTGCTGCCCTGAGAGCAACTCACTTGAGCTTCTCTGCTTTGAACTGCTGTGTGCAGTCGTCAAAGAGCTTCTGGTTCATCTCCATGAAGAGCTTCAGCGCATTGTAGATCAGGCCGTGTATCGTCCTGCAACAGATGCTGCTGAGTCCAGAGCACCCGGTCGCACCCACTGATGGAGGCCGTCACTCTCCAGGTTTGGGGCTTGCTCTGACTCGGCCCCTCTGCTACTGTGTGTGTCTCAGTCTATTGTCCTGGCCAACTACTGCCCAGAGCCACTGATCAGGAAATGGAATCAAGAAGCTGGAAACTCACTGACGCAGAGGAGGAGGAAGAGGCAGCGAGGGACACTGGTCCTCAGACACACCTGTTTCCCTTATGAGGACAGAGGCAATTTGGGTAGCGCCAAAGGCAAGCTTTAGAAGGGAGGAAACAATGCTCACCACAGTGATTTGAGCTTGTCCACACAGCAGAGGGGGCCAGGAGTGAGCAGGGTGAGCACACAAACCCCAAGTCCACTTTGAGGGAGAACCCAGACCCTTCGAGAGAGATATCCCGAATGTTCTCTTTGAGGGGCAGGACAACCCTGAGTGTGACCTCAGAGTTGGGAGCCCACAGCTGAGCACACCCGCCTATGTAAAAGGGTGACAGGGGCTGAGCCATGGGGAGGGACTTGAGAGGGGCTGGGAGCCTGAGCAGCCTGCAGCGACTTCCCACTGTTCCTGGGAGACATGGCTCCTGAGCACAGGCCTGATGGTATCCAGGTTCCCATTTCTCTCACATCTCTTACTCATACCCCAACATCTGAGCTGAGGAGAGGAAGAGAAGGAGCAGCAGTTGAGGAGGATGAAGAGGAGAAGGAGGAGCTGAGGAGAAAGAGGAAGGAGAAGGAGGTGGAGGATGAGGAGGAGGGAGAAGAAAGAGAAGGAGAAAGAGGAAGAGGGGGAAGAAAGGAGGAGGAGGAGGAGGAGGAGGAGGAAGAGGAAGACAGAGTTAGGCCCGGGCTGTGCTTACTTGTTCCAGTGGGTCTTGGAGTTGCGGTACAGGGACGGGAACATGATGGGCAGGATCTTAGCGGCATTGTCACTGATGAGGCTCATGATGTACTCATTGTTCCAGTAATACAGTGCTCGCTCAGCCACCTACGACCCAGCAGTGCTTGGTCCCCACATGCACCACATGCACTCCAGGACCCCACGGTCCTGATTTCCCAAATCTTGTTCCCACAGACATATCCTTGAGCCCAGAGGCAGTGTGGAAACCCCAGCAGAGGGGAGGGGGCCCAGCATCTGGGCGCCATCTAGCCCCCAGGGAGGAGAGTGGGGGACACAATGCAGAGGTGCCTAGGGCTAGTCCAGCCAGGCAAGGTGCTAAGAGGAGGAGGTGTGCGGCGGGCCAGAGGCCTACCTGGAAGTGCGGACTGGAGACACACTTGGCCAACTGACGGAACAGGGGCTCCATGATCTTGACAAACTCAGATGGTTCAATGACGTCCAAGATCTCTTCCAGCTCGTTGAGGAACATCACCTCCTTTGGGCTGTGGGTCTTTGGCCAGTATTTGAGAAGAGCCATCACCACCTGCGGGATGGAGGCCAGTGTTATAGGCGGGCAGCGGGGGGTTATCAGGGAGGCCCAACCTGATGCAGAGGGAAGGGCCTCTCCAGAACCCAGACACACCCAATGGCAAGGAGGAGGAGGAGATACTGGGGGACTCAGAGGAGTGATGCGGCTGTCAGTGAGGGTCTCCCAGTGTCAGTACATTGCTCAGACCACCCAGTGGCCCAGCCCAGCCACGCAGGACGCACCCTCCTTTCAAAGGTTGCAAGGAGCTGCCTATCCTGTCAAAGCTGCTTTATCAATCAGAGCCATGCCTGGGGCCAGGGAGAGGACAAGGGCCAGGGCACTGCCTTGCACACAGCTGATTCTCTTCTATTGCTCCTGAGCACCACCACAAGCAAACTTGAGCATGCCGGGTGTGCCCCAAAAATCCCACCACCGGTACTCCCTCAGTGTTCCCACCACATTTAGGGGAGAGCAGCCAAGGTGGAGGAAGGGATGGAAGGGCTGCTGGGGAAAGAACTCTGGGCAGTTCTTCAGCTTCAAAGGAGCGTGGGAGAAATGCACGAACTTGTCAGAGAAACCCTGGCATGCTTTTCTCTCTCCATCCATCTTTCCCTGTAAACGGTTTTGTTTTGGGAAGGGTGCCCCCCCCCCCCCCCCCCCCCCCCCGCCACCCAGCAGTGCTCTAAGGCCCCTCCTGGGATTCTCTGCCTCCAAGCCCTTAAGTCAACTTGAGGGCCTAAGGACATAGTTTTGCCTGGGCCCTCCTGCTGGGTTCCTCAGGCCAAATTCCCAGAGGCTCTGGGAATTCAGAAAACTGTGAGGTGCTGGGAAGGAAGCATGGTTGGCTGCATACAGTCATTAGGGGCCCATGCACTCTTTTTTGGGTGTCTGTAGGGCACCCTCCTACCCCTCCCACCCCCTTGCAGTGTTCCAAGTGCCTGAAGATGGGGCCATGCACACATGCCTCCTCTGAGCCAGAGGGCCAACTTCTCCCTTCTTAGACATGGTTTTCTTTTTTCTTTTTTTTGGTCTGGCTTTTGGGCCACCCCCAGCAGTGCTCAGTCATCATTCATGGCTCTGTGCTCAGGCCTCACTCCTGGCAGGGCATGTAAGTGTGGCATAATCAAACCCAAGTCCATCGTATGTGCCCTACTCACTGCACTATCTTCTCTGCCAATAATGGTGGCGGAGGGTCTCCCCAGTAGTGCTGGGAGCCAGCCTAGGCTTGTGTGCACCAACCTCCCATTTCTGAGGTAGACAGGGGCATTGGAGTAGGTCTTCACATACTCTTCTCCTCCTGCCCCTCCGGATGGCCAGGTCATCCTCATCTCTCTTGACATTGTGGGATCTGTGGAGCTGCCAAGGCTCCTCTTAGTTAAGCTACCCTTAGCACATGAGTGCTCAGTATTCCAGCCCATCTCTGTGAAAACTTTTGGAACCTCAGGCAGAGTGCAGAGGGGATGTGTGGGAGGGTGTATGGGTGTGTATAGGGCTTTCCTTCCTGGGCTTTTCCTAGGTTTGACCAAAAAAAAAAAATAAATAAACCTTTTCCCCTGGTTTGGTTTTTAAGCACCATTTTTTTTGTTTTTGTTTTGGTTTTAGGGTCACACCCAGTAGTGCTCAGGGATTACTCCTGGCTCTATGCTCAGAAATCGCTACTCGGGGCCGGAGAGATAGCACAGCGACGTTTGCCTTGCAAGCAGCTGATCCAGGACCAAAGGTGATTGGTTCGAATCCCAGTGTCCCATATGGTCCCCTGTGCCTGCCAGGAGCTATTTCTGAGCAGACAGCCAGGAGTAACCCCTGAGCACCGCCAGGTGTGGCCCTAAAACCAAAAACCAAAAAAAAAAAAAAAAAAAAAAGAAATCGCTACTAGCAGGATTGGGGATGCCAGGATTCAAACCATCGTCCTTCTGCATGCAAGGCAAATGCCTTACGTCCATGCTATCTCTCCAGCCCCCTAAGCACTTGGTTTTTAAGCATGCTCAGGGGTTACTACTGGCTCAGAAATCAGTCCTAGTGGTGCTCTGAGGACCCTATGAGATGCTGGGATTGAACCCAGTCGATCGTGTGGAAGGCAAGTACCCTAACCACTGTGCTAATGCCTGGCCCCTACACCACACCTTTAAAAGCAGTAACAACATAGAGGTCAGGAGCCAGGAGGCATAGGTGAGAATTTTCAGAGAAGAGAGGCTCATGGGAACCACAGATGGAAGCCAAGGCAGAGGGCTCAAGACGGAGCCTCGTAGCTGTCTGACTGGCCCTGAAATTCACCTGTCTCCTGAGAGAAAACTGGCCCAAGAGATGCATAGAAGTGTGCTGCTTGAGGCGACAGAGACATTCAGCACCACTTAGTCATGGGACTGCAGAGCCCACCCAGGTCAGGTGAGGACGCGGGAGAGCAGAGGGAAGTATTAGGCAGTCCCACAGCAGGCCTAGTGCCAGAGGTAGTGTCAGGCACAGCAATGTCCCTCGATGGAGGGCTTATGTGAGGGCGTGGGGAACAGGGACTTCAGCGAGCACCTGTGGCCTTGCTCATGATGCTTTTGTTCATGACAGTCAAAGGCTGTCACCAGCTGACACCAGCGCCTGCCCACAGCAAGTCAAGACAGTACTGGGCCCCACACACCTAAGCAGCACTGATACACATCTGTGGGCTCAGTGGTGAAGTTCTTACCAATAACTGAAAGACAAGAGGTGACACTCGCCCCCTGCTCTGCACCTTCTAGTCACGTCAGTGACGAGATGGGAAGGCTCAGCTGGGCGGGATCAAGAGCCACAGGCTGGTTCCTACATACTACATGATCCCCTGACAACACTGGGTGTGGCCCATAGAGAACTCCTTTGCTCAGCTGCCCAAAAAGAGAACAATTAACAAAACAAAATATGCCAAACCGACCCCTGAATTGTACTGAATTCGAGCATGGATTAAGGCGCTGTTCTTGCATGGCGACCCCAGATCTATCCCCAACACTGGATATGGTCCCCTGGGTCTTGACAGGAGAAAACCGTAAACACTGCCAGGTGTGGCCCCCAAACCAAGCCCCGCTATAACCATTTCTCACTTTTTTTTTTTCGGGTCACACTCAGCAGCACTCAGGGGTTACTCGTGGCTCTACACCAGGGGTCTCAAACTCATGGCCTGCGGGCTGTTTGTGACCTTCTGTACAACATTTTGTGGCCCGCGGCCAGCCTTCAAATATCGCAGTATTCGCGATGATTTGCTTACCGAATAATTGCAATAAAAATCGCATTAGTAAGAAAGACAATCGCATTAAACATTCGCATATCCCGAGCAGTTCCGTTCGGGGTATGCAAATGTTTAATGCGATTTTTTTCTTACTAATTCAATTTTTTTATTGCGAATATTCAGTAAGCGACATCCCTTATGTGGCCCTACCTCATCCTGACTTTGCCTCCTGCGGCCCTCAGGTAAATTGAGTTTGAAACCCCTGCTCTACACTCAGAAATCGCTGATTCAAACCACTGTCCTTCTGCATGCAAGGCAATGCCCTACCTCCATGCTATCTCTCTGTCCCCAGTTCTCATTCTTATCAGGATAATTCTTCTTTGCATATACTTGTCCCTCCTGGACAGGAAGTGCCTCTGGATTGACCCCTAACCCTGTTTTCCACCCTTGGAAGTGGGCCTACTCTTCCCAATAAAAAAAAAACTTTTCTGGTTTCAGTCCCACAGCTAACCTGTCTGCCTGCAGTACTCTTTGCCTGCTTGCAGAGAGCTTGTGATGGAGGTTCCTGAGACTGTTTTATCTCCCTAACCTGTGTGGATTACTTTCTGTATTGAAGTTGCTTCCAGACCTGCGATCCCCAATTCCCTGAGGACTGGGGTTGAGGTTTCCTCTACACCACTCTACATATCTCCAGAACCAACTAAGACAAAATAAGTGAATTACCTAGCATGCGCACCCCTCCCAATCCAAAGCTTTCTAAACCCTGCACAGATTTTCAAGCTCTACCTCCCATGTCCCAGCTTTGAGCCAAGGCTGGGATAGTCTTGCTTGCCGTGGGCACCGGTGATCCAAGCCAGGGCTTCCGACTGTGAGCCACAGCCTAGGCCTGCATCCACCTCATTGGGAACAAAGAGAAAATGCCACAAAGTTGGGACATCAGACACCAGAATGGCAGGGAGCCAACTCTAGCCAAGGCGTTGGGCTTCGCAGAGCTTGGCCACAGTGGAACCTTTTCTGCTAGCCCTGCTACTGAGTCAGCATGCAAAAATCCACTCGCCCATGTGGCCATCCTCAGCGTGACAGAAATAAAGAAGCCAGCACATGGGGACAGGTGCTAAGAGGCCATGGCAAGAGCTATGTGATATGGCAACTTACCGGTTCCGTGAGGGTGCTGTCCTTCTCCAGAAACTGCACCACGCAGTATGCCAACTGCAGAAGAAGTAGAACACTACTGAATGCCGAGCTCTCAGTGTCTCCCAGCCCATCCCAACCCCCCTAAAAACCCCCCTTCTTCTGGGGACCGGGCCTATGCCTAGTCGCTCCCCCAACCCCCACAGCTGACAGGATGGAGACTGGACTATGCTGCCTTGGGAGGACCTTTTTCTTGGGCTGCTTTTGTAGACAATAACAAGTAAGTCACCATTTTTTCTTCCATTCCTTCCTCAGAGCCCTGAGCTAACTGCGGCATGTAGAGTAACAGCTATCAAGGATGCAGTGAACCCTGAGCAATTCTACTATAGAGGTTGGGGCTGTAACATAGTGGGGAGGATGCTGGCCGTAGCCAATCTGAGTTTGATCCCCCACATCCCATAGGATCCCCCAGCACTGCCAGGAGTGATCCCGGACAGAGCCAGGAGTAACCCAAGC